>NC_091283.1:609165285-609512785 GCF_032444005.1 Ranitomeya imitator | reverse complement strand
TGGAGGCCACACATACTACTGAGCAACATTTCCATGTCTTGAGGCATTTCCACTGAAGTTGGATAAGCCTGTAACTTCATTTTCCACTTTGATTTTGAGCATCATTGCAACTCCAGACCTTCGTGGGATATTAGTTGTGATTTACATTGATAATTTTTAGGATTTATTGTTCTCAACACATTCCACTATGCAATGAATAAAGATTTACAACTGGAATATTTCATTCAGTGACAGCTAGGATGTGGGATTTTAGTATTTCCTTTATTTTTTTGAGCAGTGCATATATATATATATATATATATATATATATTGTTCTGTCTTCATACACGTTGATACGGTGTGTGATCCGACATACGGCATAAACCACTTCTGTCTCCCAAATAAGCAGACTGTTCTCTGTAGTCTAACTTTTTTATTGGTAAACATGAGCGCGGTAAAACTATAAGAATACAAATGATTTGTATAAGTATTGTGCAAATAATAACATGACTGCAACTAACAGGGAAAGCATACAGGATGATGCAACTTCTATAATAACTACATACAGCAGGTAACTGAAATCACATTTCCTGTGTACTGGCTGCTATACAGTTAATCACACTCTGTACAACATTACATAGCAAGAACAGGGATAATGATCTTACCGGATAATCTTAACCGGAATGGGAAGTAAGTGAGGTAGTTCAACACAGCAGATTAACACGTGTGTCCAGGGAAATACACAGAGAGAAAATGGAGTTTCCCCTTCCCATGATACCTTGGTGAATCCCAGAATGCAACACTCTAATAATTACTGAAAAACACAGGTAATAAATTTAACCACCACTGGGTGGTGCTATAACACAGCAAAACCAAACTATGGTATTAAACCTTTTTAAAGCTAGATACGAAGCATTGACCTTCGCTAGAATGGGCAGAACACTCCCCGCTTGGCATCAACCTATGCCACCCACAGGTTCTTTTGGCGAAAACAGTAAGACAAGTTCCGCAACTGGTCTGAGGAATAGTTTACTCTCCCCGGACTTGCCTACTTTGACCTCAACCTTACGCACTTTCCCATCTTTGCTTGGGAATATTTTAGTGATGAGGCCTAGTGGCCACTCATTACGGTGAGACTGGCTGTCTTTCATGAGAACGACATCACCGGTTTTGATGTTTGGTTTGTCGGTCTGCCACTTCTTCCTGGGTTGTAAGGTGGAGAGGTACTGCTTCCTCCATCTGTCCCAGAAGGTATTGGAGTGACTTTGGACTTGTCTCCATTGTCGTCTGTAGAGGTCTTTGTTGGTAAATTCTCCAGGTAGAGTGCTGAGAATGCTGGCTTTCTGAGTAAGTAACATGGCAGGAGTGAGAATGGTCGGATCCTCAGAGTCACTAGAAAGTGAAGTCAATGGTCTAGCATTAATGATGGCCGAAACTTCTGCCAGGAATGTGGTCAAACTTTCATGTGTGAGTCTTGCGCTACCTGCTTGCAAGAAGATGGAGTCAAGGATTCTGCGTGCCATTCCTATCATCCTCTCCCAAGCACCTCCCATGTGAGAAGAGTGTGGAAGATTTAAAGTCCAGGTGCATCCCTGCTCATTCAAATATCTTTCCACCCTGGTGGTGTCTAGGTCGGAAGGAATTTGAAGTTCTTTCACTGCTCCTACAAAGTTGGTACCTCTATCGGAGCGTATGTGCTTCACGGGTCTGGTTGCGTGGTCCGCAGGATTGTGGTCTGTGGACACATAATGCCACTGTTTAGGGTCGGTGGATCTCCTGATCCTTAGCGCCCGATTGCTGACATAGACATAGAAACGACGAGTTTCATTGCAAATGTACCCCAACACTACCTTGCTGTCGGTGTAGAACTCGATTTCTTTGACCTCCAGGTCCATTTCTGTCGAGATAAGCTCAGCTAACTCTACTGCTAACACAGCTGCACAGAGTTCCAGTCTGGATACTGTGTGTTCACGGAGTGGGGCCAATTTTGTCCGGCTCATAACAAGCCTCACGTGGCATTGTTCATTGATGTCAGTAGTTTTCAAATACGCCACTGCTGCAATTGCTTTGGTTGAGGCATCGCAGAAGATACAAAGCCTTTGCATCTTGATTTCTGTTGATGGCACAGAAGCATATGGTCGTGCAACGTAGAGACTTGACAGGGCTTCTAAAGAGTTCTTCCATCTTACCCACAAGTCTCTTTTCTCACTGGGAAGCGGATCATCCCAATCGGACGTCTCTTGGGTGAAGTCTCTCAACATCATTTTACCTTGGATAGTTACAGGAGTTACAAATCCCAGAGGATCGTACAAGCTGTTCACAACGGACAGGACGCCTCTACGCGTGAAAGGTTTCTCTTCTTCGCTGATCTGGAAGGTGAATGCATCCCTTTTCAAATCCCAAAGTAGACCCAGGCTCCGCTGCATAGGGAGAGAGTCCGTGCTTAAAACCAAGTCTTTTAAATCGATTGAGTAATCTTGAGAGGGAAAGGCTGCCATTAGTTTTTGGCTGTTGGAAGCAATTTTGTGCAACCTCAAATTGGATGAAGCGAGCATTTCTTGCGCCCTTTTCAGGAGACTGACTGCCGACTCATCTGTGGGTGTGGATTTCAGGCAGTCATCTACGTAGAAATCCTTTTCCACAAAAGATCTTACATCCGATCCGTACTTTGCTTCACCCTCTCTGGCTGAATGTCTAAGCCCATAGATAGCGACAGCAGGGGAAGGGCTGTTCCCGAAGATGTGTACCTTCATACGATATTCCACGATGTCCTTGTAGGGGTCATTATCGCGGTACCAGAAAAACCTCAAGTAGTTTCTGTGTTCTTCTTTAACAAGGAAGCAGTGAAACATCTGTTGTATGTCGGCCATAAATGCTACTGCATCTTTGCGGAAACGAAGAAGTACTCCCAGAAGTCTGTTGTTGAGGTCTGGACAAGATAGAAAGACGTCGTTTAAAGAAACACCTTCGTATCTGGCACTTGAGTCAAATACCACTCTTATCTGACCAGGTTTCTTCGGATGATACACGCCGAAAATAGGTAAGTACCAACATTCCTCGGAATCTTGAAGTACAGGTGCAATTTCCGCGTGGCCACTCTGGAATATTCTCTCCATGAAGGTAAAGAAGTGTTCTTTTGTCTCTGGTGACTTCTGCAGTTTGCGTGTAAGGGAGACAAATCGACTGTACACAAGTTCTCTGTTGTTGGGTAAGCGTTGCCTCTGTGGTTTGAATGGTAAAGGTGCGACCCAACTCTTTGATTCATCTCTTACTATCTCTCGCTCCATGATGTCCAAGAACAGTCTGTCCTCTATGGACGTTGCTACCTGGTTGTCTTCTCTTGTCCTGTGGAAAACTGTGCACCCTATATGATCTTGCTCACCATCGCATGCATGGTCTTCACAGGAAGGATCAGCTAACGGACAAGGTGGAAGGGCGTTGTGTGGCAATTCTTTAATCAGGAAACTGCTCTCGCATGGCTGGAAGAGAGACGGGCGTCCATTCTCGAGGGTATTGGTGAGCATGTTGTTGACTGATGTCTGCCTGTGTGCTCCACCCAAACAGACGTCTCCAACAATGACCCATCCTAGGTCAAGTCTCTGAGCATATGGGGCGTTTTGTGGGCCGTTGATCTGTCCTCTAGCCTTGTGGACCTGTAAAATGTCTCTTCCGAGGAGTAAGACGATAGGAGCTCCTTGGTCAAGCTCCGGTATCAGGTGAGCTATACATTTCAAGTGGGTATGATGAGCTGCTACCTCTGGTGTAGGTATCTCTGACCTGTTGTCGGGAATTTGATAGCACTCCAGTATCGATGGCAAGGATAAGCAGGTTTGACCGTCTATAGACTCTACTTTGAATCCGGTCGCCTTTCTCCCCGCCGTCTCGACAGTACCTGCACATGTCTTCAAGGAGTACGGAGAGCCGGGACCAGCAATGTTGAAGGTGTTGAAGAAAAAGGACTTAGCTAGAGACCTGTTGCTCTGATCGTCCAATATTGCATATACCTTGATTGCCTTATCCCGTTGGCTCACTGGGAATACTCTGACAAGACAGATCTTCGAGCAGGATCTCCCTGCTACAAATTCCTTGCAGATCTCTGTACACTGAGAAGTGACCACTTGGGTGTCAATGTCAGTGTCCGTCTGTTTTTCGGCAGACTCTTCTACTCGTGACGATACCCCTGAGGGTGGTCCAGGGTGTAAAGCCGTGTTGTGCTCCACACTACTGCATTCTGCGCATTTCACACTGGTTTCACAGTTCTTGGCGAAGTGTGAGGTAGTCGCGCAGCATCTGAAGCATATCTTGTTTTCCCTTAGGAAGCTCTTACGGTCTTCTAGAGGCTTCTCCCTGAAGGCTCTACATTTTAGTAGAGGATGAGGTTTCTTGTGCAGGGGGCAGTATTTGCTGAGATCCTAAGGTTTGTCCTCCTCTGGAGAGGACTTACTTGCCCTGTAAGGAAAACCTGTGGAGGTAACATTAGTTTTGTGTACTGCCACTGGAGTTTTACTGGGTTTTACACCGGAGGCAGTGGTACATGACATAGTGAAATCGAAACTGGGGTCATTTCTAACTTTAGCCTGCTGAGCAACAAAGTCTACAAACACCCTGAAAGGAGGAAATGGCACCTTATGAGCCTGTTTGTAACGGGACCCGTGACTGACCCACTTTTCTTGTAAGTTGTAAGGGAGCTTTTGGACGATTGGGTTGACACCTCTGGCAGTGTCCAGGAATGCCAACCCTGGTAGGTCACCTTCTGCCTGAGCAGCATGCACCTCCATTAACAAGTCGCTCAGTTCTCTGAGCTTGTGATAACCCTTATTTGCTATCTTGGGGAAATCATCAATTCTTTTATACAAAGCGTTTTCTATAGCTTCTATTGACCCATAACATTCTTCGAGTCTGTCCCACACCATGCGAAGTCCTGTGTGTGGGTACTTTATGTTAATGTTCCTGATTCTTTTGGCGTGTTCAGCTGACTCGTTCCCAAGCCACTTAACCAGTAGATCTAACTCTTCACTACTGGAAAGATGCAAGTCTCTGATGGCGTTCTGGAAGGAGGCTCGCCAAGCTCTGTAGCTTTCAGCTCGATCGGTGAACTTTACAAGTCCCTTGATCACCAGCTCCCGGCGGGTAAAGAACCTTGCAAAGTTCATAGTGGCTGAGTCAGTGTCAACATGAGCTCGTGTGCTGTTGTCATGCAGTGTGTGTGGTGCATCCTCATACCTGGTAGGAGCTTCTGGCTTAGGAAAGTCTGTATAAAACCGTTCTGAAGCGAAGGGTGTCCCTGTCAGTCTGGGAGGAGGCCGTACCTTCTGTTCTGTAAGACAGTAGTGGTGGTCGACGTCGTTTCGCAGTATACCTTCCTGCTTCCAGTACGGTGTTTGGAGGAAGGATCTCAGGTAATCTGTATAGGCTGGTTGGTGTAACGGATCAGAGTTGTCTTCTATTCCGGGATGTTGGTGGACATATTCTGAGACACGTTGAGCAGGGTCCTGACGATCAAGGTCTGGTCCACGTACGTCGCTGTCACGCTCAGATTCGGGAAACTCCACGGCTTCTAAGAACTCAGCTTTGGCTATTGCGGCTGCTGCTTCTTTTTCAGCGGAAAGCCTTTCTAAGGTCGCTCGCAGGCGTGCTGTATCTGCGTCTCTATCGGCTTGCAGGCGGGCTCTTTCTGCTTCTCTATCTGCTTGCAGGCGGGCTCTTTCTGCTTCTTGCTCTGCTTGTCTTAACTTTAACTGCATCTCTTGTGCAGCGAAGGAGGATCTTACCTTCGCCGCCTCAGCTTCTGCTCGGGCGAGGGTGACAGACCTTTTCGAGGAAGACTTGCTAGAGCGGCTTGTTTGAGACCTCGTCTTGACTGAGGATGCTCGACTTGCAGACATCGTGTGTCCGTTTGCAGGCTGTAGGACGTCTCAGAGCGGGTAGGAATGACTTCAGCGTAGACTGAGACGTGTAGCGCTTGGCGGGCAATATGGCGGCCGCTGCGGTATCTGCAGGCTGTGCGGTGAGGTACAAGCGGCTGTGTAAGTGGTCTTGTTATTGCTGGCGTCTAGCCTGGTTTTGCTAGCCTCCGCTGGTATTTAGCTTCTGTTTTACTGCTTGCTGATATCTAGCCTGCGTTTTACTGGCCTCCGCTGGCGTCAAGAATCCGTTTTACTGTTCTGTCTTCATACACGTTGATACGGTGTGTGATCCGACATACGGCATAAACCACTTCTGTCTCCCAAATAAGCAGACTGTTCTCTGTAGTCTAACTTGTTTATTGGTAAACATGAGCGCGGTAAAACTATAAGAATACAAATGATTTGTATAAGTATTGTGCAAATAATAACATGACTGCAACTAACAGGGAAAGCATACAGGATGATGCAACTTCTATAATAACTACATACAGCAGGTAACTGAAATCACATTTCCTGTGTACTGGCTGCTATACAGTTAATCACACTCTGTACAACATTACATAGCAAGAACAGGGATAATGATCTTACCGGATAATCTTAACCGGAATGGGAAGTAAGTGAGGTAGTTCAACACAGCAGATTAACACGTGTGTCCAGGGAAATACACAGAGAGAAAATGGAGTTTCCCCTTCCCATGATACCTTGGTGAATCCCAGAATGCAACACTCTAATAATTACTGAAAAACACAGGTAATAAATTTAACCACCACTGGGTGGTGCTATAACACAGCAAAACCAAACTATGGTATTAAACCTTTTTAAAGCTAGATACGAAGCCTTGACCTTCGCTAGAATGGGCAGAACATATATACTATGCCTAAACTGTTGTTCTAGATGTTTGCATCAAGATTGTTAGGAACAGTCCTGTTATTCTCACATGAAAGCAGTGTGCAGAATAATTCAGTAATAGTACAAGGCGGTTAATTTATTCTATTTATCTCTAAAGTAGAAGAAAATAATATCTGACTCATTTTGTCCCTGTTAGGGCTCAGGCACCAGTCATATACCTTCAATTTGCCAAAAAGTAACAGTGAAAGAGATGTCTGAGACCTCTGTACTAGTCAAACAAAATACACTTCCAGCGAGAACAAAATTAGGTATTGGTTAATCAGTGAGAGATAAAGATAAATATATAATCGCAGAGAAATATCTTGTTTATTCAGCACAGGGCTGGGTTACAGGAAAATCAAAAGGGGCAGATGCTCTTGAGCCTTAATCCAAAACCAGATTTCACAATGCAAACTGTTTACAGTATGTAAATAGATATAATACTGTATACACAGATATCTAGCTATCTCTTTCTACATCTTTCATATGAAAGCTGCAAAGTTAGATGATGAAAGAGTGGATCTTAATTTGCTAATGTGACGTTTTGGCTCAAGATGGCAGTCTTTTTCATACCTTTCATTT
This sequence comes from Ranitomeya imitator, assembly GCF_032444005.1. Classification (NCBI taxonomy): domain Eukaryota; kingdom Metazoa; phylum Chordata; class Amphibia; order Anura; family Dendrobatidae; genus Ranitomeya; species Ranitomeya imitator. The sequence continues at coordinate 609,505,430 of NC_091283.1, read as the reverse complement.
TTTTATCATCTAATTTGGCAGTGATGCCTTCATCACTGAAATAAGTTTTGAACATGTCACCAATTTTCTAAGTAAATATATTTCTAAAGGTGCTCTTGACCTGAAATTCTCAACACATCTCGTTAACAATCCATCATAGAGTTAAACCATAGATGTCCATAAATTAAGTTATGTGTATTAATGAGAAATGACACAGGGAAAAAGTAGTAAACACACTTGGTGAAATTTATTTAATGCTTCATACAAAACCCTTTGTGGTGATGACAGCTTCAAGATTCCCCCTATATGGAGAAACTAGTAGCATGCCTTAGTCAGATATGACCCATTCTTTCACAGAAACACTCTTGAAATCCTGAAGGTTCTGTGGGCTCCGTCTATGAACTCTGAACTTTGGTTCCTTCCATACATTTTCCATTGGGTTCAGGTCTGGTCATTGGCTGAGCCATTCCAGCAGCTTTACTTTCTTTCTTTGAAATTAATTAAGAGTTTTCTTGGTTGTGTGTTTGGGATCATAGTCTTGATAAAATGTCCACTCTCATTTCATTCACCATCATGCTAGATGGCAGCAGATGTTCATGAAGAATGTCTCTGTACATTTGCCCATTCATCCTTTCTTCAATCACAAGAAGTTTACCAGTGCCATTTGCTAAAAATTAGCCCCCACCATGATGTTCTCACTTCCAAACTTCACAATATGTATGGTGTTTTGGGGGTGAAATGCAGTGCGTTTTGGCCTCCAAACATGCTGTATATTATGGCATCCAAGGAGTTATATTTTGGTGTCATATGACCAGACTCTATTCTCTTAGTATTTTACAGTCTTGTCTAAATGCTGTTGAGCATACAGTAACCACGCTTGAATGTGATTTTTGTTCAGCAATGGAGTCTTGCATGGTGAGCGTGCATACAGGCCATGGATTTTGCGTGCATTACCTATTGTTTTCTGTAAAACAATTGTACCTCTTGATTTCAGAGCTTTCCAGGTCTTTCTGTAGCTCTCCAAAGGTGGTCCTTGGCTGTTGGATAGCTCTTCTAATAGTTTTTTTCACTCCTCTGTCTGAAATCTTGTGGGGATACCTTATTGTGGCTGGTTTAGGGTGAAATGATGTTATTTTCACTTCCAGATTTCCATTTAGTTTATGGAAACACTCAAGTTTACAGTGTTGACCCTTACTTTTTCAAGACTCCTGTAATTTGTCCTGGCAGCTGTATATCAGCTTGCGGGGTAAATTCTGACTTATGGCAATCAATTATTGCCTAATCAGTGCGGTTATGTTTGTCAATCTGCCTTTTGAGGACTGACCACAGATTCTCAATGGTATTGAGATCTGGAGAGTTTCCTGATAATGGAACCAAAATTTTGAATGTTTGGTTCAACAAGCTACTTAGTTATCACTCTTACTTTATGACATAGTTCTTCATCATTCTAGAAAAGTCATTTTAAATCACCAAATTGCTCCTTAATCGTTGAGAGCAGTTTCTCTTTGAGGATGCTTAGATCCCATTCTTTATTAATGGCAGTGTTTTTAGGCAAAATTGTGAGTGAGCCCATTACTTTAGATGAAAAGCAAACTCACACATAAATGGTCTCAGGATGTTTTACTGTTGGCATAACAAAGAACTCATGGAACTTATCATTCTTCCAGTCCTCTGCTGTCCGATCCCTGTACTTCTTTAAGACTGACATTCAGCAAGGAGTACAAGGAATGGACTGCAGAGGAATGGGGTAAAGTAATTTTCTCTGTTGAAGGTTATTGTTATGAAAATTTCTGAACCCAGTATATCCCGATAGACTGTGAGCCCTCACGGGCAGGGTCCTCTCTCCTTCTGTACTTGTGTGTGTCTTGTTTTGCTCATGTTTATTGTACTTGTCTATATTTGCCCCCTTTTCACATGTAAAGTGCCATGAAATAAATGGCGTTATATAAATGTATAATGATAATAATAATAATCTCTCTCCAGGACCGAATTTCTTCTAGTCTATAAAGTAGAAGAGATTTCATTAAGCCTTCCTATAGTCCTGAATTTAGCGCACTGGAAGCAAATGGGTTAACCTACACTGCCCTCAAAGGATGATAGTATCATGTTTTGTCCTGATGAAGACGTTTCAAACTTTGAAATGTGTTGACCAATAAACCACAGAGTTGGATTCCTGTCTCTTTTTCATCTCTTGAAGACAGCACAGGTTATCCCATTTGCTATTGATTCCTTCCTCATGGGTCTGCAGAAGCCTAAATCTTGTTCAGTAGTGCACAAGTGAGCATGATAGTGCATATTCCTTTCAAACATCTACCCAGATAAAACCCTTCTGAGCTTTTTGTCCTTTCCAGGTTTTTTCCTCAATAGTCCAGACTTTGCTTGCTCTCGTACTCCGTGTCAGGATCAATTGCAGAAACAGTGTCAAAAGTAGAGGAGAATTTGTTCAGGGCCAGAGGACACAGTAAGGAAATTTGAAAAGCATTGGAAGTTTTCAGCATGAGAAGAAATTTAAAATGGATTGTGCCTGTGTAAGGTGAACAGTTCGGTACGTATGGTCTTTGCCTTCCTGATACAGTTCCCTATCCTGCTTCCCCTCCTGGAAAGTGGTAAAGGCATGCTCCATTGTACCTAATTCGGGCCATAGGACCCAGACGTCCAGCGAAGATCCAATAAAGTTAGTAGCGACGGTCCACATGCTGCCGCAAATGCTCGTACTTTCTTGTGCTTCTCAGTCCTTTGGCCTTGGACTACACTAATCACTCCTTATATTTAATCTTCTCATATACCTTGTGAAAGTATTCGGCCCCCTGGAACTTTTCAACCTTTTCCCACATATTATGCTTCACACATAAAGATACCAAATGTAAATTTTTGGTGAAGAATCAACAACAAATGGAACACAATTGAAGTTGAGCAAAATTTATTGGTTATTTTACATTTTTGCAGAAATTTAAAAACTGAAAAGTGGGGCGTGCAATATTATACGGCCCCTTTACTTTCAGTGCAGCAAACTCACTCCAGAAGTTCATTGTGGATCTCTGAATGATCCAATGTTGTCCTAAATGCCCAATGATGATAAATATAATCCACCTGTGTGTAATCAAGTCTCCGTATAAATGCACCTGCTCTGTGATAGTCTCAGGGTTCTGTTTGAAGCACAGAGAACATGATGAAGACCAAGGAACACAACAGGCAGGTCCGTGATACTGTTGTGGAGAAGTTTAAAGCTGGATTTGGATACAAAATGATTTCCAAAACTTTAAACATCCAAAGGAGCACTGTGCAAGTGATTATATTGAAATGGAAGGAGTATCATACCACTGCAAACCTACCAAAACCCGTCCGTCCCTCTAAACTTTCATCTCAAACAAGGATAAGACTGATCAGAGATGCAGCCAAGAGGCCCACGATCACACTGGATGAACTGCAGAGATATACAGCTGAGGTGGGACAGTCTGTCTTCAGGACAATAATCAGTCGTACACGGCACAAATCTGGTTATTATGAAAGAGTGGCAAGAAGAAAGCCATTTCTCAAAGATATCCATAAAAAGTGTTGTTTATAGTTTGCAACAAGCCACCTGGGAGACACACCAAACATGTGGAAGAAGGTGCTCTGGTCAAATGAAACCAAAATCGAACTTTTTGGCAACAATGCCAAAAAATATGTTTGGCATAAAGGCAACACAGCTCATCTCCCTGAATACACCATCCCCACTGTCAAATATGGTGGTGGCAGAATCATGGTTAGGGCCTGCTATTCTTCAGCAGGGACAGGGAAGATGGTTAAAATTGATGGGAAGATGGATGGAGCCAAATACAGGACGATTCTTGAAGAAAACCTGTTGGAGTCTGCAAAAGACCTGTGACTGGGACGGAAATTTGTCTTCCAACAAGACAATAATCCCAAACTTAAAGCAAAATCTACAATGGAATGGTTCACAAATAAACGTATCCAGGTGTTAGAATGGCCAAGTCGAAGTCCAGATCTCAATCCATTCGAGAATCTGTGGAAAGAGCTGAAAACTGCTGTTCACAAACGATCTGCATCAAACCTCACTGAGCTTGAGCTGTTTGCCCAAGAAAAATGGGCAAGAATTTCAGTCTCTCAATGTACAAAACTGATAGAGACATACCCCAAGCGACTTGCAGCTGTTATCGCAGCAAAAGGTGACGCAACAAAGTATTAAGTTAAAGGGGCGGAATAATATTGCACGCCCCACTTTTCAGTTTTTGTATTTCCACAAAAATTTAAAATAAGCAATACATTTCATTCAACTTCACAATTGTGTTCCACTTGTTGTTGATTCTTCACCAAATATTTACATTTGGTATCTTTATGTTTGAAGCATGATATGTGGGAAAAGGTTGAAAAGTTCCAGGGGCCCTAATACTTTCGCAAAGCACTGTACATCTCTATCTGACTAACTATTCCTGCCCCTCTAATACTGGGGCTGCTCCTAAATACTTTAACTGTTCCTATACTATGCTTATCTATTTGCAGATTCTGTTGTGCCCAAAACTGCACTTTCCTTTTCCTATCTATATCTACCTCTTAATCCTATTCCTATACCTATGTCCTAATTACCTATTTTTTATACTTTCCCTATACCTAATACATTGATACATTACAGATTTATCAAAGTATGTTTGAGTCATCCACAATAAAGATGAGCAAACCTTTCAAGGTTCAGTTCGGATTCGCCGAATGGACCGATGTTCGCCGAATGTACCCAAACCCTATTGGATTAAATGGGAGGCAAAACCAAATGCATATACAACTTAAGTGGTGACAAAATGCTTCCCAAATAGCTAAACTTAGGAGTAGACCCCATAAAAAGTGGCATCAATAGACCCACACTAGACATTTGCAAATAGCACAGTAGCAATCAGCCATGGACCATGCATGAGGTATCAGTCTCTGGCCCAGCATTAACAGCTTGGAATTGAAGTTTCAATGAAGACCCGGTGGTAAAGGGGATGGTTAATTTTTTTTTATTCCAGCCACACTCAGATGGCACAAACATCAGTTTCATACAGTACTATTGGTAGAAAAATGTAAGGAAAGTAACACAGGTTGTTGTCTTATCAACTGACCCACAGTATATCTTTTATAATGGCACAGAAACAGTCAGCCATGGGCCAAGCATGAGGTATCAGGGAATGGAACAGCATGTGCAGCTTGAAATTTTTTCGTATGACATCTGTTCATGAGGACTATATCAATTGTGTTTGTGTGAGCAAGTGGATCCATCTTGTGCCTGAGGAAGCTGCAGTGCATGGTTGCCCTGACTAATGGTTCCCCCAGAGTTCCAAAGCATTCATTTGACCTTTTCCACTCCTATCTGAACTTAGCAGTGTGCACGTAACATATGCGTTGCTTATTAATGAATATGAGCTTGCCCACGTTGGCTTTCATCAGGCACATGAACCTGTCTGTGATCACACCTCTTGTCGTGCTAAATATACGTTCCAACAGTACACTTTCTGCAGGGCAGGCCAGCACATCCAAGGCATAAAGGGCAAGATCAAGCCATGTGTCCAATTTGGAGACCCAGAAATGGGCCATGTCCATCACTCAGTATGTGGAGATGTGGGGACACATACTCTTCTACCATGCTTTTGAAACTGCCATGCTCATGGATTTGATCCCTTGAAGTTATGTTTTGTGGACAGCTTCTCTTTTCAAGCCACAGCTGACAAACCTTTTGTCTCCACATTTAATAAAAAATAATGGTCTCACAGCACTAGATTGGCATCAATTTCCACAGAGTAGAAACAGCATAATATGCATCTGACACACCTTCCACCACAGACCTGATGGAGACCCAACTTGGAGTCTCCACATTTCAAAAAATTGTTTGTAACATCAGCAGCAGTAGCAACAGCATGCACAGAAGACACCACAAAGATGGCACAGACCTCAATAAAGCAAAATCAATACATGACACTAAAAATGACACCATTGCCTAGTCTGCTCGATCTGCGACTCTGGTGCAATAGTCATTGGAGATCCATGACTTGTTCATTTGGATGAAAGTTAGGCAGTCTACACTTTCAGGGGACATCCGGATGCACTTATCCATCGGGACACCACCAGCAGCGCTGAAGACACATTCTGACAGAATGCTGGCTGCCGGGAACGACAAAACCTCTAAGGCATAACAGATGAGCTCGGGCCACTTGAACATTTTTTGGAGACCAAAATGCAAAAGGGACCAAACCCTCCAACGGCATTGATATTGAGCTCCAGATGCTCCTGCACCATCCTATCCAGTCATTCACAACATGTCAGACCTGTATTCTGTTTTGCTGGTGCGCGGGTTGGTTTAAAAAAATGTGTTAAACGACTCCCAGAAATTGCTTATGCCACTTACAATGCTGCTGCTAATATTTTGGCGATGACGCCTTGACGTTCCTTGGATTGGACATCTAGAACTGGGATGCAAACTGTGTGCCTCACTGCTGTCTTGGGTAAAACAACTCTTAAGATTGTCGACAAGCATATTTCGATACTCAAGTATGCACACATCCCTTTCCAGCAACTGGCTAAATTTACTCTTATACCCTGGATCTAACAGTGTGAAAATCCAGTAGTCAGCACTATTTTTAAGCTTAAGAATGCGGGCATTGTGTTTAAGATAGTGCAGCAATAAGGTGCTCATGTGTCGGGTGTTTCCATGAAGTCCAAGTCCACACTGTGTTGGTGGCAGGGTAACACTCAAGGTTGCTTCCTCCGTCCCCTCCCACCAACCACAGAAAACAGAGAGTGGATCATTATCCTCTTCATCTCCTCACAGTTGCACGTCCATCACCTCGTCCTCCTCCATTTGTTGCTTAGCTCCTGCATCTTCACTAACAGTTTGACTGGTACCATGGGCACCCCTTGATCACTGTAAGCCACCCTCTCATGGCACTTCTCTTCCTCTGGGACCATTACCTCCTCAAGCAGACTATTCAAAGTGTGTTCCAGCATGTAGATGACCAGAATACTGATGGTGATGACAGCATCATCAATGTTAACCATCTTTAGTAGCCATTTCAAAACTGCGCAGAAGGGTGCCGAGGTTCTTCACCTGTGCCCACTCTATAAGCGTGGTTTGCGTGGTTTGCACCATGTCCGGATTGCGTTGGCCCAGGCTATGCAAAAGGAAATACTGCCACAGGCGCTGCAACATGTTCAGACTGGATTTCCACCATGTCGGAGCTTTGCTATTCAAATGGTTTACCGGTAGGCCAAAATACTTCTGCAACAATGGTGATGACCTGCAGGGTGCGATCGTCGAAGGTGAGCACACAGCAACCATGCTTTCTGCAGCAGCACATTCAGACCGGGATAGTGGCCGAGAAATTGCTGTACTACTAGGTTGAGGATGTGAGCCATGCAAGGTATGTGTGTGAGGTTGCCATGACGTAGGGCTGCCACCAGGTTTGCACTGCTATTGCATAAGGTTTTCCCTGGCTCCAGGTTTATTGGAAACAGCCATTGCTCTAACTCGGCCTGGATACCTGTCCAAGTTTTAGCACAAATGATTGGGAGTAGCAAATGGGGCTTGCAGAGACTGCCACACACAGTTATTGGACAATCTACTTTGATGTTGGAAGATCGATTTCATACAGGACAGGATCATATCTATTTAACTGACAAGTTCACTTTCAGCACCTGCACTAGCATAGGAGCGAACTATGCACTGTGACACTGAGTAAATGGCGCAAGTAAAACCAGATGCCCACTTTTTATATGGCCAGGGAAATGTGACTTCGGCAACAATCACAGAAGACCTTGTGTGATGACGTTGTGGATGGTTTCTGCATCCTGATTGGTTGCCGGAATCAGCACGCACGCATAAAGTTAAGGGAAAAAAAATGTGCCTCTTGTAATCTCTTCACACTCCTCTAACCTCTTCACACCCCCTCCCTTCATCAAACACATCCCCACTTCTCCCCGATCATCAAACAGCACTATCCTTGCCAAAGTAGTAACAAAAGCATTAGTGGAAATGCAATTATTTACTATACTGTGACCGAATTTTGTCGACTTTGAGTAAAAATTCTTGTTAAAGCGAACAAAAATCCAAATGTGCTACGTTCATGCCGAATTTGAGATTGGCGAACATTTTCCAAATTTGTTTGCTCATCTCTAACCATTACCACTGCATAGCAAATGAAAAGCATAATCATGCCACGACAAAACAAAAATGAATATATGGAGATCCAAGTTATCACCAACCTTTGAGCATGCAATGGTAGTTACTAGGTATGAGCAAGCCCGAACTGGCAAAAACGCACCAAATCTGCAACATGTGCACAATCCTTTATAGTTCTTTTCAATACAGCTCTGCAAGCGCTTATCTAAAGCTGATCCAAGGAACGATTTTGATCCATACTATCAATTTTCAGGAATGCACTGGCCTGATACTGGGAGCGCTCATCATGAAGATTAAAATATAAATTAATCCGATCGAAAAATAGTGTATTGAGAAAAAATATAAAAACGCCAGAATTATATTTTATCAGACTCCACATTGCAATAAAATGTAATAACAGGCGATCAAAACATCGCCATCAAAAATAGTATTAGTAAAAACATCAGTTCAGAGCGTAAAAACAAAGGCATCACATAGCCAAATATCCTGAAAAATTAAATTACTATGGGTCTCGGGACTCTTTTTTTTACAAATGTCAAAATTTGCTTTCGCCACTTAAATAAAGAAACAAATGATACTTGTTTGGTATCTTCGTACTCGTACTGACCTGTAGAATCATACTGCCCAGTCAGTTTAACCATATAGTGAACTTGGTAAATGAAAAAATCCCCAAAACAATTGTGGAATTGCACTTTTTTTTTAGCAATTTCAGCGCACTTGGAATTTTTCCCCATTTTCCCGTGCATCACTTGATAAAATGAATGGTGTCAATCAAGTAAAACTTGTCTTGCAAAAGAAAAAGCCCTTGTATGATTATAGGTATGGAAACAAAAACGTTTTGGCTCTTGGAAGACCAGGAGGAAAAACGAAAAAGAGGAAAATGGGAAGGTTGTTTTAATTCTCACTTCATAAATCAATAGTAAACGTAACAATATGCAACTTTGCAATACATCTTTTCAGAGAAATCTGCTTTTTTGTCCTCCTGGACTAAAGTTTAATTATCTATATTCTCAATACTCTGATAAAACCTGTATAAGATCAATACAGACCTTCCCATTACTGAGATAGGAGATGGCAGTTGCTACTGATAAGATTCTTTTTGGATACAAGGAGGAGAGAGGAAATCTGCCTCACCACTTTTCTCTCCATAGAATTTCATAAGTAGCAACTGCCATTTCCTATCTCAGTAATGGGAAAGTCTGTCAAGCGAGTGGACATCAGGTAGGCTACTGCCACAGACTCTGCCCCCACATCTGTGGCTGGACTAGTTACTTCTCATCAGAACTCGCAAAGGAGTGCACTGTCACTGTGAATTAAAAAGAATATTGAACACGGACAAGAATCTATTGATCATAAGTTGGAATTGACAGCCAACGCATGTGTAAGGGGAAGAAACCAATTAAGCATGTTTTTACCAGTTATAGGTCAGGAACCGTCAGGGCTGTCACCTACATTACAGGGGAAAGCTTAAAGTGCGGGACAGCTTCCTGTACTCTACAAAAGGGGGCGTGGTCAAGCGGAGAGAACATTCGCACACGGGGATTCAAACAGTTTGGGTGGGAAGGTCGAGCGCGTGAGACGCCTGTGAGGTAAAATCAGCTGTGAGGCGACTTGGCTAAGTAGAGCAGAGGCTCGGATGGTAAAGCGCTTGGACAGGAGACTACCTACGGAGTACCGCTCAGACGTCGTTGTCCCCGCTGACATCGCTTCCCTTGCTGAGACCACTGCCACAGTCGCCCCCACTGACAACACTGACCATGGGAGACAAGGTCTGTGAACGGGACTTAGGAACGCAAGGATACAACATAGCGAACCGGGATGCCCATTGTAAACTGTGTTTGGGCAGTGCTGTAGGTCTCCGTAGTCTTGGGACACTACCCGCTGAGGATAAGGACGTTTACCCCTTCATCGCCTCATCTACTGGACCAAAGACCCAAGTCAGGATCCTGAGGAGTCGCCGCCATTGTCAGAACCATGAGAGGACACCATCAACGTCAGGAGATATTACCCCATCGTCCTCAGAACTGTAACAAACTCCCACTGAAATGCAATCTAAGCAGCCCCAGTCACAGACAGGCGTTCGACCGTTACTGGCATTGGAGTAATAAGTTATTATTAATTGAATTGTCTGTTTTATTTGTCCTTGTTTCTTTAATTTAACCCCATCTTCCATTTACTGTATTAGGGAATATTGTCCCTCCATTTTCTCCCTGCATGGAGTTTCTGTTGTTTAATAAATCCCTACCACCCTTGGTCTGTGTACAGTCCGTTACTGCATCCTCTGTACCTTCTATCTCACACATGCTCAGTAGAGCAGGAACTAGCCCAGCCAGTGAAACATACATCACTGATGACACTTTGTTTCAGGTTAGGGGCAGAGGCTGCAGCAATGACCAAAGCCTCTGCCCACCGATGACGACTCGTTGAGTACCTTACCATGCAAGGGGGGTTCTCAAACAAAGCATCATCAAACAAGAAGTGGGTAAAAAAAATATAAAGCAGAGTAGAGAATAGGAATGATGAGGAATTTTTGACCAAAGTATATTAGAAAATTAGATTATGACATTAAATAGACATTTAGGATTCAAACATATGTTAGTTTCGGACCACCCGCTCAATTCTTAGATACTTCACTATAGAGCAATAAGACAGTAGCCAAGATATTTGTCATTGTGTGGTCTTGAAGAGGTTATTGAAGGTAACGGTATTGTACTCCAATCCTGCTAAAACATTACTTTTGTGAAACAATTAGTGCAGTTTAGTCTGGCATAAAGCCAGCTAATAAGACACAATGATATATGTATTCTGTTGTAGATTACAGTGCCAGGAAATGATATGCACAGAAAAAAAAAATTGCATGGAGGCTAGAAGAAGGTCTTGATGAATATGTGATCATAAAATAACTCACTTGGGTCCTGTCATTAATACAACTGCCATGACCCATATTGCCAAAGCACGGGCTCTGCAAACAAATTGCAATCACATGTTTCAATGCATCAGCTTTCACACTATCGATATTTACGGGCTCGGAGCTCACACTTTGCGTCCATTTGATTGATGACTGAGGACATTGCTGATGCTGCCTGGATGTGTATGTGTCTTAGTGATACATTGGATGGAGGATTAACAGAGCTGTGAGCAAGGCATTTAAAGATTACCTGTCAGACTGCTGGATACAATATGGTGCTATGGGAACTGTTGTGTGTTCCAAAACAAATGAAGTTCTTAGCAGATAATGATAGGGAAGACCTAGCACAAACAGTGTCCTAATCCAAGATCCAACTAGACCCACTGAGAGCATTAAATAAATGGCCAGGAGGTAATTATGTAATCCATACCTCCATCTTTTGTTGTCAATGAACGTGATAATTACCGGTGGAGTACATAATAACTGTGTCAGCGAAGCAATAAACATTCATGAATAGCTTGGCACGTGAAAACCAAATGGGGGCAGAATCTATTGTTCTCACTACTTCCTAGCAATTTTTATACAATTCTGCAGTATTATAAAATGGGTATTGAAAACTGTTACATAGCTGCAGGGCAAATGCTCAATTGGCTACCGCTTTCACTGGCAAAATCAGCTGTTTGTCATAAGTATCAGGTGCTAGACCTGCAGGGCTCAGATGGTCTACACAGCAGTTCCCTTATTTAATGGCTCTGTTGTTTCCCTTGATCTGGTCCTGTGAACTAGTTTAACATCTCCCTTCATACTGTACAGTTTAGCTTTTTAGAACAGTGTATTTGCTGCATATATGAAAAGATAAAAGTAAAAACCTCAAACAAATCCATGAGCCAGAAGACATTTGTGTATTCCTGTAAGAGAAGATGAACAGTACCAAGGCAGAGGCCAGAAAGTGGCCAAAATGATTCAGTCAGCATCATTGAAGTTAATGGCTCTCAGAGTTCTGTTGGAGTTTCTGTTAAAATTCAGTGGAAACCACAATACTGTGCTCTGTGGATGAGTCCTAGCCTTATGTTACACGTTACTGTACCTTGTATTATAAGCATAGCTAGGGGTTCAGTACACACAAAATATCTGATTGAGCTTTTAACCAGGTAACCATGTTAACAACCAGGCTTGGACTGGCCCACAGGAGAACAGGAGTATCCTTCGGTGGGCCGCAGTGCAAGAGTGGCCACCACCCATTTATATGAGCAGTACTTGGTACAATATACTTGAGTCACTATGTACAGACAAAGGCAGCATCCTATTCATGTAGCAATCTACCTAGCTCATCTATATATATATATATGTATATATATAAAGCTGAGTGTATGTATGTGCGTGTGTATGTATCAAGCTATGCCCACTCCCCATAGCCCCGCCCACTCTGCATAGCCATACTCACTCCACACGTAAAGCCCTGTCCACACAGCCCATGTTGTTAATGTACACAGGCGGAGACACATTCACCTCAAAAGCCACCCTGCAAAGCTCACCGGCTGCGATGTCCCAGGCGCTGCAAGCTACAATCAGGGCCACCGCCTTCAGAGTATCAGTGCGAGGCAGGCATAGGCCACATCTAGCTCTAGAATAGAGTTGCTCCTGTGAGGCATGATGTCAAGGGAAAGGAAGGAACCTCATGGATTACACTGCTGTGCTCATAACAGGAAGTTGCTGTGCACGTGTGAGGTGAAAATGAGAGGAGTGAGGTGAAAATGATAGGAGTGAGGTGAAAATGATAGGAGTGAGGTGAAAATGATAGGAGGGAGGGAAACTGATAGGAGTGAGAGGAAAATAAGAGGAGTGAGGGGAATATTGTGGAGTGAGGGGAAAATTGTGGAGTGAAGGGAAAATAAGAGGTGTGAGATGTGAGGTTAAAATGAAGAGGTGTGAGTGGAAAATTAGAGGAGTGAGGAGAAAATAGTGAAGTGATCAGAAAATGACAGATGTGAGGTCAAAATGACAGGTGTGAGGGAGGAAAATGAGAGGAGTGAGGGGGAAATAAGAGGTGTGAGGGGAAAATGAGAGGAGTGAGGGGAAAATGAGAGATGTGAAGGGGAAAATGAGAGATATATGGGGGGAAATGAGAGGCGAGATGGGAAAATGAGAGAAATGACGTGCTGCTGCAGTATGAGGCTGTGTATAGAGAAGAGTGAGGCACTGCAGGTGGAGGCTGTGTATAAGGCCACATTCACACGTTCAGTATTTGGTCAGTATTTGGTTCAAGTTCAAGTTTTATGTGCAATATAATCATTATTATTTGTTAGAATTAACCTCAGTTAGTTATTATGCCCGGGCTCTTCAGCTAGTTGTTATATAAATTTGTGATTGAGGATAATGTCACATTTACATTTAGCTGAAAAGTGGGGCCCTGGAGTTGGTTACTGGTGGGTTCTTTCCACCCCAGTCCAACACTGTTAAAGCTATGGTGATGCACCCTGAATATGATTATAGGGGAACATCACTAGATGACAATGCTGTCACAGAACAAATCATGATACAAAACAAGGGCTGATATTACCGTCCTACCATGACCATATAGTGGCAGGTGCCAGTCCTTCAGAACATAAGAGAATATAATACAGTTATAAATTGTGACTTACGGCTGATGTTCTTTCTGATGGAGTTGTTTACTTTTCTCATCTCTTTCTTATGGCTCAGACCGACATGACAACTTCTTCAAACCAAGTCTCATCAGCAGAGCTTACAATTATATATTTGACTTCCCAGATTTCCAGCATCTTCCCCATCTAATCACAAACTGCACAATCACCTCATCCTGCTGATATCCCAATGCTGAGCTTGATGCTACCATATTTGTCACTGTTACTGAACCGGCTGTGTGGCAAAACAAGAGTGCTCCTCTTTGTTCAACACATAATAATGCCCGCCACTGTGCTCCTTGCAAAGTAAAATGACTCATTTGTGCCTTCTAAATGATAAAATTGTCCCCAAGAAAACATTAATGCACTGTTTAAGTGTCTGTCACAGTGTGACCCGGCCCAACGGGAGGTCTGTCAACGGACGGCACAACTCACAAACAACGGAATGAAAAAGGAGAGAGGAAGGCCCTACCTATAGGGAATGGGGGATGGTCACCACCTGAGCTCAAACCTGAGCCTGCCCCTGCACTTCTCTAATGCCCTATGTAGGTCCTTCCCCTACCGCCATCAGGATACTTCATCCCTAGAAGTCACCTATTACTGCCCTGGCTAGTGCACTGGCCAGCAAAGAGCACTAGCACATACACACAGGGGTTAAGTGACAAACACCAAAGGGAAAAGGGAAAAAAAACACACTTAGCTTATGAACACTGCTGCTAAGCTCCACATCGCAGATAAGAACAGCAACTGGACTTTAATCACCAGACGTGGCTGACAGCAGAGTGTTGCTAATGTTAGGCTGGTCTCCAGAAGGAAACTGTATCACCAACAGTCAGCTGATGCATCAGGTAACCTTTTAAAGAATGGCAGGAGTGGTCACCACCTGCATCAGCTGACCCAGCAGCACTGCAGTAACATCAGATAGCCAGCGGGAAAAAACTGACATTAACCCCAGATACTCCAAAAGGAAAAAAGTTTTAAACTGAGTGGAATCAGAGCTGCCACAAATCCAAAAATGGATTGTGACAGTACCCCCCTTTCAATGAGTGGCCTCTGGATCCTCAACACCGGACCTCACCAAAAAGCGACATATGGTGAGGATGCCTCGATCCACCAGAGTTCACCTCTGAAGTCACCTGACCCTCAGGTATATGGCGACCACAGCCCGATGGAGGTGACGATAACGTAGGCTCCGGAGGTGCCACAATTCTCCAGAGCGCCGACCTGTGGAATGAGTTGTGTGTGTGCATTACTGGGGGTATCTCAAGCTGAAAAGTCCCCGGGCTGAGAATGGCCAACACCCGAAATGGCCCGATCACCCTAGCACACTTTCACCTGATGTTTTTGGCGGACACCCACACATACTCGTTTACACACAGGTCCTGACCTGAACGTTTATTTCCACGCATACGTTTGCCACAAGATGGTAAACTCTTTGAGGAACCAACAACAGAGGCGTCCCCCTATGTCACCACACTCACACATCCACTACGCACAGAGGGAACTACCACCCTCCCCTAGTCCCTCCTCCTAAGAGAACTCCGACACACAGGGTTTACTTGATAGGGTTGAGTCTTGCCTCTACTCCCTGACAGCACCTCTGCTGCCCCTACCTGAGAAGAAGGGGTAGGCTGCAGAAAGACGGCAGAGATTGTAGCTCCGGGGTAGCAGTCTCTACATGACTGGTCCCAGCTACCCAATTCCCTGGGCTGCCAATCTATGACTGGGTTGTGTTTTTTCAACCCAGGGAGGTCTAAAACGATGGAAGCTGGCATAGCTTCCAAGACATAGCAAGACAGGGACTCTTCATGATGAGTCACTATACGCAGGTGTATATCATCTACGACTTGGGTCACCATCCCCTGGCTGAGTGGGACTGAGTCAATGGACTGAATGATTAGGGGTCTTGCTAGCATCCTACTCCTCAGACCATGGGTTTGAACAAAGCGGGCATCCACCAAATTAACTCCCGTGACACTGTTCCCATAGCAGTAAACACACTGTATGATGCCTCCACAGCATTGTAAATATTGTGTTATGTCTACACAATAGTCTACATACGGTAAGATGGCCCTCACAGTAGGCCCCCACAGCAGTCCCCATACAATGTCATCACTCTGCATGTTGTCCCACTGCTGTATGCTATACCTAAGCTATATGATGGCCCACAGACCCACTGCAAGTACTATTAAAATTAAAGATAAAATTCATATAATCACCTAACCCCGGATCGTTGAAAGTCTGCCGACAGACAGCATTAAGGCGTGGGTGGACCAATGTGGTGATGTCATCACGTTGCTCCGCTCTCATCTGGCACTCATCCAGTGTATATCCCTGCTATTTTGTAGGTTACAGGCCTAAAGTGACATGTGACCTATAGAATGGAAAGTGACAGTGCAGGGAGACACAAGCGGAGATAGAAGCAGAGTTCCGGCACTGCAATCACTTCAGCCACAGCGTCTATCACCCAGGATTCAGGATGTCTACAGAGGGGTCAGCAATGCAAGAAGCTAATGAGCAACTGCAGAGCAGCCCCTTATGATTTCCTGTTCCAAGAGGGGCAGTGGATGCTGGATATGGAAAGTATAGGGTATTGTGTACTAAAAAAAATTACAAATGTGGTTAGGGTGTAAGGATAGATAGTTAAAAAATATTTTAGGTACCAGACCACCCCTTTAAATATTCCAAATTCTTACTATACAAATTCAATACAATAAAGTCATGTTTTTTTGCAAAACTCATGGCTGCAAAACCCATGACAACCACTGGGTGGCCACACATGTACATATATAGCACTGTTACAGTGTAACAAAAATCAACTTGTTTTTAGGATATGACGACCTGAGATAAAGGGTGATAAAAGACCAGTCTGTAGAACACAACAGTGCCAGTGTATGCCCAACTGTGATTACATAAGGGCTTTATCAATATTTACTATAGGTTGAAGCAGTATAGTAAAATTCACTGCTATTATACACTGCTTTACTGCTTTGAAACCAGGCCAAAATCCATTTTTAGTTACTTATTGCTGAAGCCATTTTTGGAATTTCTGATCATGCCGGGTTTTCAAATCTGATGTATAACTTTGTGTGGCAATAACTTTGAAATGCTTCTTTAGTACATATCAAAGGCTAGTTTCACACTAGCGTTTATCCGGGCTGCGGAGGAATGCGGACTTCCTCCATGAAGCCCCGCCCACTGCCACGCCTCTTTGTTCAGCTCCGCCTATGGCTGCATGCGGCGTGCGCATCCTATCTTTAACATTGGGTACGCAGGCCATGCCGCTGTATGCGGATGCCGCCGCATGCCGCCTATATGCCTAGGGCACCCACGGCCTAAACCCGGCCCTGTCCACTACTATAACTTTTTTTTTTCATAAATCTTGCTATTATGTGCCACTGAAAACATCCACTGTTTTATTTTAGCAATATTACCTTTTATCATGCTGTAGCAGCACATCTTCGGTGCTGGATCCAGCTCTCATGGGGTTAATCGCCAACTTCCTTTCTCCTGACTTATTGTGCTCTAATACTACAAGTTCCATGATACTTTTGCACTGACCTCTAAGCCCGAACCTAGCACACCCACTCCAAAACACACCCAAACCCCTCCCTCCTCTCCCTCCTCTAGCTTCAAAAAGATTTATGATGTGATTTCTGTCCAACCTCCTCTTTTACATTTGTCCAACCCACACTCCATTACACACAGATAGATAGGTACATAGATAGATAGATAGATATGGGATGGATAGATAGATAGATGGATGGATTATAGATAGATAGATAGATAGATAGATAGATAGATAGATAGATAGATAGATAGATAGATAGATAGATAGATAGATATGGGCGGGGCCGGACTGGCCATTTGGCAGTTCTGGCAAATGCCAGAAGGGCCAGTCTGGTTGTGGGCTGCTTTGTGTGCTACGTTGTTAACAGAATCAATGTTCTCAAGGCACCCATACTGTTAACAGTTGTGACGGAGTACAAATCCGGTCACTCCGTCACTTACCTCAGCATGCCGTGCGTATAATTAGATATATTGGTCTTGTAGAAAATCTTCCTTTCCTCCATCCAGGGTAATATTAGTAATATATCCCATCAGGTTATTAGGGACAGGGACACCATGGGCCTGTGTGATTTCAAATGCCAGGGCTGAATTTCATCCCTAGTCCGTACCTGGATATGGGATGGATAGATAGATACATACAGATATATCTATGTCTATTTCAATAAATATGTAACATAGTAACATAGTAACATAGTTAGTAAGGCCGAAAAAAGACATTTGTCCATCCAGTTCAGCCTATATTCCATCATAATAAATCCCCAGATCTACGTCCTTCTTCAGAACCTAATAATTGTATGATACAATATTGTTCTGCTCCAGGAAGACATCCAGGCCTCTCTTGAACCCCTCGACTGAGTTCGCCATCACCACCTCCTCAGGCAAGCAATTCCAGATTCTCACTGCCCTAACCTTCCTTGGTATAAACAGATCCTCAGCGAGATATTTGTATTGTCCCCTTATATACTTATACATGGTTATTAGATCGCCCCTCAGTCGTCTTTTTTCTAGACTAAATAATCCTAATTTCGCTAATCTATCTGGGTATTGTAGTTCTCCCATCCCCTTTATTAATTTTGTTGCCCTCCTTTGTACTCTCTCTAGTTCCATTATACATAGTTACATAGTTATTAAGGTTGAAGGAAAACTATATGTCCATCTAGTTCAACCCATAGCCTAACCTAACATGCCCTAACATGTTGATCCAGAGGAAGGCAAAAAAAACCCATGTGGCAAAGAGTAAGCTCCACATTGGGGAAAAAAATTCCTTCCCGACTCCACATATGGCAATCAGACTAGTTCCCTGGATCAACGCCCTATCAAGGAATCTAGTGTATATATCCTGTAACATTATACTTTTCCAGAAAGGTATCCAGTCCCCTCTTAAATTTAAGTAATGAATCACTCATTACAACATCATACGGCAGAGAGTTCCATAGTCTCACTGCTCTTACAGTAAAGAATCCGCGTCTGTTATTATGCTTAAACCTTTTTTCCTCCAACCGCAGAGGATGCCCCCTTGTCCCTGTTTCAGGTCTATGATTAAAAAGATCATCAGAAAGGTCTTTGTACTGTCCCCTCATATATTTATACATTAAAATAAGATCACCCCTTAGTCTTCGTTTTTCCAAACTAAATAGCCCCAAGTGTAATAACCTATCTTGGTATTGCAGACCCCCCAGTCCTCTAATAACCTTGGTCGCTCTTCTCTGCACCCGCTCCAGTTCAGCTATTATATCCTTCCTGAGCACCGTTGCCCAAAACTGGACACAGTACTCCATGTGCGGTCTAACTAGGGATTTGTACAGAGGCAGTATAATGCTCTCATCATGTGTATCCAGACCTCTTTTAATGCACCCCATGATCCTGTTTGCCTTGGCAGCTGCTGCCTGGCACTGGCTGCTCCAGGTAAGTTTATCATTAACTAGGATCCCCAAGTCCTTCTCCCTGTCAGATTTACCCAGTGGTTTCCCGTTCAGTGTGTAAAGGTGATATTGATTCCTTCTTCCCATGTGTATAACCTTACATTTATTATTGTTAAACCTCATCTGCCACCTTTCAGCCCAAGTTTCCAACTTATCCAGATCCATCTGTAGCAGAATACTATCTTCTCTTGTATTAACTGCTTTACATAGTTTTGTATCATCTGCAAATATCGATATTTTACTGTGTAAACCTTCTACCAGATCATTAATGAATATGTTGAAGAGAACAGGTCCCAATACTGACCCCTGCGGTACCCCACTGGTCACAGCGACCCAGTTAGAGACTATACCATTTATAACCACCCTCTGCTTTCTATCACTAAGCCAGTTACTAACCCATTTACACACATTTTCCCCCAGACCAAGCATTCTCATTTTGTGTACCAACCTCTTGTGCGGCACAGTATCAAACGCTTTGGAAAAATCGAGATATACCACGTCCAATGACTCACCGTGGTCCAGCCTATAGCTTACCTCTTCATAAAAACTGATTAGATTGGTTTGACAGGAGCGATTTCTCATAAACCCATGCTGATATGGAGTTAAACAGTTATTCTCATTGAGATAATCCAGAATAACATCCCTCAGAAACCCTTCAAATATTTTACCAACAATAGAGGTTAGACTTACTGGCCTATAATTTCCAGGTTCACTTTTAGAGCCATTTTTGAATATTGGCACCACATTTGCTATGCGCCAGTCCTGCGGAACAGACCCTGTCACTATAGAGTCCCTAAAAATAAGAAATAATGGTTTATCTATTACATTACTTAGTTCTCTTAGTACTCGTGGGTGTATGCCATCCGGACCCGGAGATTTATCTATTTTAATCTTATTTAGCCGGTTTCGCACCTCTTCTTGGGTTAGATTGGTGACCCTTAATATAGGGTTTTCATTGTTTCTTGGGATTTCACCTAGCATTTCATTTTCCACCGTGAATACCGTGGAGAAGAAGGTGTTTAATATGTTAGCTTTTTCCTCGTCATCTACAACCATTCTTTCCTCACTATTTTTTAAGGGGCCTACATTTTCAGTTTTTATTCTTGAACTATTGATAAAGTTGAAGAACAGTTTGGGATTAGTTTTAATCTCCTTAGCAAGGTGCTTCTCTGTTTCCTTTTTGGCAGCTTTAATTAGTTTTTTAGATAAAGTATTTTTCTCCCTATAGTTTTTTAGAGCTTCAATGGTGCCATCCTGCTTTAGTAGTGCAAATGCTTTCTTTTTACTGTTAATTGCCTGTCTTACTTCTTTGTTTAGCCACATTGGGTTTTTCCTATTTCTAGTCCTTTTATTCCCACAAGGTATAAACCGCTTACAGTGCCTATTTAGGATGTTCTTAAACATTTCCCATTTATTATCTGTATTCTTATTTCTGAGGATATTGTCCCAGTCTACCAGATTAAGGGCATCTCTAAGCTGGTCAAACTTTGCCTTCCTAAAGTTCAGTGTTTTTGTGACTCCCTGACAAGTCCCCCTAGTGAAAGACAGGTGAAACTGTACAATATTGTGGTCGCTATTTCCTAGATGCCCGACCACCTGCAGATTTGTTATTCTGTCAGGTCTATTAGATAGTATTAGGTCTAAAAGTGCTGCTCCTCTGGTTGGATTCTGCACCAATTGTGAAAGATAATTTTTCTTGGTTATTAGCAGAAACCTGTTGCCTTTATGGGTTTCACAGGTTTCTGTTTCCCAGTTAATATCCGGGTAGTTAAAGTCCCCCATAACCAGGACCTCATTATGGGTTGCAGCTTCATCTATCTGCTTTAGAAGTAGACTTTCCATGGTTTCTGTTATATTTGGGGGTTTGTAACAGACCTCAATGAGAATTTTGTTACCATTTTTCCCTCCATGAATTTCGACCCATATGGACTCGACATCCTCATTTCCTTCGCTAATATCCTCCCTTAAAGTGGACTTTAGACAAGACTTTACATAGAGACAAACCCCTCCTCCTCTCCGATTTTTACGATCCTTTCTAAACAGACTGTAACCCTGTAAGTTAACTGCCCAGTCATAGCTTTCATCTAACCATGTCTCGGTTATTCCCACTATGTCAAAGTCACCTGTAGATATTTCTGCTTCTAGTTCTTCCATCTTGTTTGTCAGGCTTCTGGCGTTTGCGAGCATGCAGTTTAGAGGATTTTGTTTTGTTCCAATCTCCTCGCTGTGGATTGTTTTAGAAATGTTCTTACCTCCCTTCTGAGTATGTTTTCCTGGATCTTCTTTGTTCAAGTCTAATGTTTTTCTTCCCGTCCCCTCTTCTTCTAGTTTAACGCCCTCCTGATGAGTGTAGCGAGTCTTCTGGCGAATGTGTGTTTCCCAGGTTTGTTGAGGTGTAGTCCGTCTCTGGCGAGGAGTCCATCGTACAAGTAATTCACACCGTGGTCCAGGAATCCGAATCCTTGTTGTCTGCACCATCGTCTTAGCCAGTTGTTTGCATCAAGGATCCTGTTCCATCTCCTGGTGCCATGCCCGTCTACTGGAAGGATAGAAGAAAAAACTACCTGTGCATCCAGTTCCTTTACTTTCTTCCCCAACTCTTCAAAGTCTTTGCAGATTGTCGGTAGGTCCTTCCTTGCCGTGTCATTGGTGCCAACACGTGTCAGAAGAAATGGGTGGACGTCCTTGGAGCTGAAGAGCTTTGGTATCCTATCGGTCACATCCTTGATCATCGCACCTGGAAGGCAGCATACTTCTCTTGCGGTTATGTCCGGTCTGCAGATGGCTGCTTCTGTGCCTCTCAGTAGTGAGTCTCCCACCACCACCACTCTTCGTTGCTTCTTGGCTGTACTTTTTGCTGTCACTTGTTGTTGTGTGCCCTTTTCTTTTTTGCTTGCTGGTATTGCTTCATCCTTAGGTGTGCCATCTTCATCCTCTACAAAGATTTGATATCGGTTCTTCAGTTGTGTGGTTGGTGATTTCTCCATGGTCTTCTTGCTTCTTTTGGTCACATGCTTCCACTCATCTGCTTTTGGAGGTTCTCTGACACTTTTTTCACCTTCTGTGACCAGTAGAGATGCTTCTGTTCTGTCTAGAAAGTCTTCATTTTCTTTGATGAGTTTCAAAGTTGCTATTCTTTCTTCCAGACCCCGCACCTTTTCTTCTAAAAGGGCCACTAGTCTACACTTCTGACAGGTGAAATTTGATTCTTCTTCTGGTCGATCTGTGAACATGTAGCACATGCTGCAGCTCACCATGTAGGTTGTCACATCTGCCATGTTGCTCCTAGATCCTGCTGACTTGCTTTGTGTTATCCTTCTTGTGTAATCTACTCAGCCAAGCTCTCTTGCAATAATGTCCTACAGGCAAAAATTTGCCCGCCGTAAGGTGCGCGGTTTGGTGATGCTTTCCAAGCAGCTGGTCCTGGCTCTACCCAACGATCTTCTAGCTTAGGGAGACTCTTCGCTCTTCCCAGAAGGCACCTGGAATATGCAAATTAGCCTCTTCAAGCTTGAATCCCTGGTTTGGTGATGCTTTCCAAGCAGCTGGTCCCGGCTGTACCCAACGATCTTCTAGCTTAGGGAGACTCTTCGCTCTTCCCAGAAGGCACCTGGAATATGCAAATTAGCCTCTTCAAGCTTGAATCCCTGGTTTGGTGATGCTTTCCAAGCAGCTGGTCCCGGCTGTACCCAACGATCTTCTAGCTTAGGGAGACTCTTCACTCTTCCCAGAAGGCACCTGGAATATGCAAATTAGCCTCTTCAAGCTTGAATCCCTGGTTTGGTGATGCTTTCCAAGCAGCTGGTCCCGGCTGTACCCAACGATCTTCTAGCTTAGGGAGACTCTTCGCTCTTCCCAGAAGGCACCTGGAATATGCAAATTAGCCTCTTCAAGCTTGAATCCCTGGTTTGGTGATGCTTTCCATGCAGCTGGTCCCGGCTGTACCCAACGATCTTCTAGCTTAGGGAGACTCTTCGCTCTTCCCAGAAGGCACCTGGAATATGCAAATTAGCCTCTTCAAGCTTGAATCCCTGGTTTGGTGATGCTTTCCAAGCAGCTGGTCCCGGCTGTACCCAATGATCTTCTAGCTTAGGGAGACTCTTCGCTCTTCCCAGAAGGCACCTGGAATATGCAAATTAGCCTCTTCAAGCTTGAATCCCTGGTTTGGTGATGCTTTCCAAGCAGCTGGTCCCGGCTGTACCCAACGATCTTCTAGCTTAGGGAGACTCTTCACTCTTCCCAGAAAGCACCTGGAATATTCAAATTAGCCTCTTCAAGCTTGAATCCCTGGTTTGGTGATGCTTTCCAAGCAGCTGGTCCAGGCTGTACCCAACGATCTTCTAGCTTAGGGAGACTCTTCACTCTTCCCAGAAGGCACCTGGAATATGCAAATTAGCCTCGTCAAGCTTGAATCCCTGGTTTGGTGATGCTTTCCAAGCAGCTGGTCCCGGCTGTACCCAACGATCTTCTAGCTTAGGGAGACTCTTCGCTCTACCCAGAAGGCACCTGGAATATGCAAATTAGCCTCTTCAAGCTTGAATCCCTGGTTTGGTGATGCTTTCCAAGCAGCTGGTCCCGGCTGTACCCAACGATCTTCTAGCTTAGGGAGACTCTTCGCTCTTCCCAGAAGGCACCTGGAATATGCAAATTAGCCTCTTCAAGCTTGAATCCGTGGTTTGGTGATGCTTTCCAAGCAGCTGGTCCCGGCTGTACCCAACGATCTTCTAGCTTAGGGAGACTCTTCGCTCTTCCCAGAAGGCACCTGGAATATGCAAATTAGCCTCTTAAAGCTTGAATCCCTGGTTTGGTGATGCTTTCCAAGCAGCTGGTCCCGGCTGTACCCAACGATCTTCTAGCTTAGGGAGACACTTCGCTCTTCCCAGAAGGCACCTGGAATATGCAAATTAGCCTCTTCAAGCTTGAATCCCTGGTTTGGTGATGCTTTCCAAGCAGCTGGTCCCGGCTGTACCCAATGATCTTCTAGCTTAGGGAGACTCTTCGCTCTTCCCAGAAGGCACCTGGAATATGCAAATTAGCCTCTTCAAGCTTGAATCCCTGGTTTGGTGATGCTTTCCAAGCAGCTGGTCCCGGCTGTACCCAACGATCTTCTAGCTTAGGGAGACTCTTCGCTCTTCCCAGAAGGCACCTGGAATATGCAAATTAGCCTCTTCAAGCTTGAATCCCTGGTTTGGTGATGCTTTCCAAGCAGCTGGTCCCGGCTGTACCCAACGATCTTCTAGCTTAGGGAGACTCTTCGCTCTTCCCAGAAGGCACCTGGAATATGCAAATTAGCCTCTTCAAGCTTGAATCCCTGGTTTGGTGATGCTTTCCAAGCAGCTGGTCCCGGCTGTACCCAACGATCTTCTAGCTTAGGGAGACTCTTCGCTCTTCCCAGAAAGCACCTGGAATATTCAAATTAGCCTCTTCAAGCTTGAATCCCTGGTTTGGTGATGCTTTCCAAGCAGCTGGTCCCGGCTGTACCCAACGATCTTCTAG
The DNA here is from genome assembly GCF_032444005.1 of Ranitomeya imitator. Lineage (NCBI taxonomy): Eukaryota > Metazoa > Chordata > Amphibia > Anura > Dendrobatidae > Ranitomeya > Ranitomeya imitator. The sequence goes on along the minus strand of NC_091283.1, from coordinate 609,480,767 downwards.
CTTAGGGAGACTCTTCGCTCTTCCCAGAAGGCACCTGGAATATGCAAATTAGCCTCTTCAAGCTTGAATCCCTGGTTTGGTGATGCTTTCCAAGCAGCTGGTCCCGGCTGTACCCAACGATCTTCTAGCTTAGGGAGACTCTTTGCTCTTCCCAGAAGGCACCTGGAATATGCAAATTAGCCTCTTCAAGCTTGAATCCCTGGTCCATATCCATGTTTCTAAACCCCTTCACTCCTGGAGCTTTTTTCGTTTATCGCTCCCCTTCTTTCCAGAGCCATAATTTTTCCGTCAATGTGGCCATGTGAGGGCTTGTCTTTTGCGGGACAAGTTCTACTTTTGAACGACATCATTGGTTTTACCATGTCGTGTAACAGAAAATGTGAAAAAAATTCAAAGTGCGAGGAAATTGCAAAAAGAGTGCAATCCTACACTTGCTTTTTGCTTGGCTTTTTTGCTAGGTTCACTAAATGCTAAGGCTGTGTGCACATGTTGCTGATTTGATTGCAGAGCCGCAGCTTTTTTTGTCGCACGGAATTGCATCGAATCTGCAGTGTAGTGCACAACCAATTTAAGTCTATGCGAGCCGCACACTTGTTGTGCACATGTTGCGGAAAAGGCCGCAGCATGTCACTTCTTTTGTGCGGAATTGGAGCGTTTGTGCACCCATAGACTTGCATTGAGTCGGGCACATCCGCATCAAAACTGCATATGTAAAAAAGATCTGTAGTTTTGCTGCGGATGTGGGTCTGAGAAACGCTGCAGTTCGGGAGGAGGGAAGTGTGTGGGCGGTGACTGTGTGTGTGTATGTGTGTGTGGGACTGTTCGGGTGTGTGCGGGACTGTATGGGTGTGTGTGGGACTGTTTGGGTGTGTGCGGGACTGTTCGGGTGTGTGCGGGGCTGTCAGGGTGTGTGCGGGTCTGTGCAGGGGTTTTTTGGGTGTGTGTGTGTTCAGGCATCATCCCATGGGACTACAAGTATGCAGCATCCAATCTGCAGCTAATCCAGATGTAATCCGGACAGATAGATATATCTATCCAGATATACAGTATCTATAGATAGATATATGAATAGATAGATGTATGCATCTATAGATCTATCTATATGTAGATCTATCTATCCAACTCATCCATCTATCTATCTGTCTATCTGTGTGTAATGGAGTGGGTTGTAAAAATGTAAAAGAGGATGTTGGACAATAATGAGATCACAAATCTTTTTTTTTTGTTCAATAATACATCTTTATTTAGCTTTCAAAAATGCATACAAAAATGCTTTAAGAAAAAGCATAAAAACCGCTCAAAAACTGCACCAAAACTGCATCAAAAAGCATCAAAACTGTACCAAGAAATGAATCAAAAACGCACAAAAACTGCACCAAAAACGGAATCAAAATTGCACAAAAAACTACATCAAAACCGCGCAAAAAATGAACCAAAAAAACGCATCAAAACCGCCAAAAAACTGCATCAAAAATGTATCAAAACTGCACCAAAAGCTGAATCAAAAACGCATTAAAACTGCACCAAAAACTGAATCAAAACCGCACAAAAACTGCACCAAAAAACGCACCAAAAACTGCATAAAAAAACGAATCTAAACTGCGCAAAAACGCATCAAAACTGCACCAAAGCTGAATAAAAAACGCATTAAAACTGCACCAAAAACTGAATCAAAACCGCACAAAAACTGCACCAAAAAACGCACCAAAAACTGAATAAAAAAACGAATCCAAACTGCGCAAAAATGCATCAAAACTGCACCAAAGCTGAATAAAAAACGCATCAAAACTGCACCAAAAATGGAATCAAAACCACACCAAAAGTTACATCAAAACTGTGCAAAATGGCACCAAAAAAACCGCATCAAAATCACCAAAAAAACTGCATAAAAAACGCATCAAAACTGCACCAAAAGCTGAATCAAAAATGCATCAAAACTGCACTAAAAACTGATTCAAAACCGCACCAAAAAACGCATCAAAATCGCACAAAAATGCAAAAAAAAAATGCAGCTGCGTTTTCTGCCAGGAGATGCAAATTTTTGCAGAAAATTCAGCACCCAAATCCGCAACGTGTGCACACAGCCTAAGGCTATGTGCACACGTTGCAGATTAGGCTTAGGAATTTCTGGTGCGGATTCTGCCTCTCCTGGCAGAAAACGCACCTGCAGTTTTGTCGCGTTTTTTGTGCGGCTCTGCAGCATTTTTTGTGCGTTTTTGCTGCAGTTGTCTTGCGGATTTGCTGCGTTTTTTACCCCTGCGGTTTTCTATAATGGAATGGGTATAAAAACGCTGCTTCTTTTAAACCGCAGCGTTTCCGCAGCGGATTTTCCGCAAAGTGTGCACAGCATTTTTTTTCTCATTGATTTACATTGTACTGTAAATCAATTGCGGATCTGCAGCATTTCTGCACTGCAAAAAATGCTGCGGATCCGCAGAGAATCCGCAACATGTGCACATACCCTAAAACTGAACTGCCATTATTATTCTCCAGGTGATGGAGTTCATAGACACCAAACATGTTTAGGTTATTTTTTGTCTAAGTGGTGAAAAAAAAAATCCAAACTTTGCTAGAAAATAAATAAAATAATTGCGTCAATTATATTTTCTGAGATATCGGGTTGGGTGAGGGCTAATTTTTTGCACGCCCAGCTGACTTTTTTAATGATACCACTTTTGTGCAGATATGTTCTTTTGATCGCCCGTTATTGCATTTTAATGCCATGTTGCGGCAACAAAAAAAACATAATTTTTGCTTTTGATTTTTTTTCTCGCTATGCTGTTTAGCGATCAGGTTAATCCTTTTTTTATTGAAAACAGCTGACATGTTGCAGCTTTGAAGTGGGCTCACCGCCCGAGCCCACCTCAAAGCAGGGGATACTGCCAGCTGATGTACTATTCCGTCAGCAGGCAGAAAGGGGTTACTGAACAATATGTTTCAGTTAAAGGGAACCTGTCACCCCCAAAATCGATGGTGAGGTAAGCTCACCGTCATCAGGGCTTATCTACAGCATTCTGTAATGCTGTAGATAAGCCCCCGATGTAACCTGAAAGAGGAGAAAAAGAGGTTAGATTATACTCACCCAGGGGCGGTCCCGCTGCGGTCTGGTCAAATGGGTGTCTCAGGTCCGCTCCGGCACTTCCTATCTTCTTTCCATGATGTCCTCTTCTGGTCTTCACGCCGCAGCTCCGGCGCAGGTGTACTTTGTCTGCCCTGTTGAGGGCAGAGCAAAGTACTGCAGTGTGCAGGCGCTGGGCCTCTCTGACCTTTCCGACGCCTGCGCACTGCAGTACTTTCCTCTGCCCTCAAAGTACGCCTGCGCCGGAGCCGCGGCGTGAAGACCAGAAGAGGACGTCATGGAATGAAGATGGGAGGCGCCGGAGCAGACCTGAGACACCCATTTGACCAGACTGAAGCGGGACCACCCCTGGGTGAGTATAATCTAACGTCTTGTTCTCCTCTTTCAAGTAACATCGGCGGCTTATCTACAGCATTACAGAATGCTGTAGATAAGCACCTGATGACGGTGAGCTTACCTCACCATCGATTTTGGGGGTGACAGGTTCCCTTTAATAAAAAAATGAAAAAAAAAAATGGCGTGGGCCCCCGCGCAATTTTCTGTGCCAGAGGGGGAAAGCCGACGGCCAGGGCCAATATCTGTAGCCTGGGAAGGGGATAATACCCATGGCCCCTCTCTAGGCTATGAATATCAGCCCGCAGCTGTCTGCGTAGCCTTTACTGGCTAGTAAGCTAGGGGGACCCCCCAAAAAATGATGTGGGGTCCCCCTATATTTTATAGCCAGAAAGGCTATGCAGACAGCTGCGGGCTGATATTCATAGCCCAGAGAGGGGCCATGGATATTGCCCCCCCCCCGGCTACAAATACCAGCCCACAACCACCCTTGAAATGGCACATCTGTAAGATGCGCCAATTCCGGCACTTAGCCCCTCTCTTCCCACTCCCGAGTAGCGGTGGGATATGGGGTAATAAGGGGTTAATGTCACTTTGCTATTGTAAGGTGACATTAAGCCGGGTTAATAATGGAGAGGCGTCAATAAGACGCCTATCCATTATTAATCCTAGAGTAGTGAGAAAGTTAAAAAAAAAATAGACACAGCCAGAAAAAAGTATTTTATTATTCTTAATTTAACCATACTTACCATACTCGATCGCCTGCAAAAAGTTTCAAATAATAAACCGTATACTCACTTTCTGCCGTAGTTCAATTAATAATGAGTGCCCCACGACGATCTCCCCTATAGAACAGTGACATCAGGTGATGTCACTGCTCTATAGGGTCTCCAGTGACACACTGACAGGAGACAATGGCTCCTGCAGTGCATCACTGAGCGGTTACTTTAGTTCACTGGTGTCACTTTATGCCATTGCTGCGTGGGAACTTTCTTACACAGCAGTGCCAGAAGTGAGACTAGGGACTATTTTCTCACAGGGTCGTAGGAATACATTGTGGGGAATACATTGTGGAAGGATACCTTCCATCATTGTATTCCTGGAGCCCCTGGAGGGTGGTCACATCAGCTGATGCTGCTGCTCTCCACGGGAGATCGTCGTGGACACTCGTTTTAATTGGATATCTGCGGATCAGGGAGTATAGTGTTTGTTTGTTATTTTAATATTTTTTACAGGTGACACTGGCTTCGGGGAACAAAGTGACAAGTGATGGTGAGTATGTACTCTATGCTATATGTACTGTATGTCTATATGTATGTTGTATGTACGTACTGTATGTCTACACTGTGTTCCAAATTATTATGCAAAAGATTTAATTGTTTTGTTTTTCAAATAAACTCATGGATGGTATTGTGTCTCAGGGCTCAATTGATCACTGAAATCAATCTTAAACACATGTGATAATTAGTTTTCCAGGTGATTCTAATTAAAGGAAAACTACTTAAAAATGATGTTCCACATTATTAAGCAGGCCACACGGTTCAAGCAATATGGGAAATAAAAAGGATCTCCCTGCTGCTGAAAAACATTAAATAGTGCAATGCCTTGGACAAGGTATGAAAACATTAGATATTTCACGAAAACTTAAGAGTGATCATCATACTATGAAGAGATTTGTGACTGAAACAGAGCACAGACAGAGTTCATGCAGATAAAGACATAATGAGGAAGGTTTCTGCCAGACAAATTAATTGGATTAAGAGAGCAACTGCCAAAATACCATTACCAAACAGCAAACAGTTATTTGAAGCTGCTGGTGCCTCTGGAGTCCCTCGAACCTCAAGGTGTAGGTTCCTTCAAAGGCTTGCTGTGGTGCATAAACCTACTATTTGGCCACCTCTGAACAGTGTTCACAAGCAGAAACGGTTGCAGTGGGCCCAGACATACATGAAGACTAATTTTCAAACAGTCTTATTTACTGATGAGTGTCGAGGTGGATGGCCACCATGTCCCAACAAGACTGCAACGTCATCAAGGAGGTGGAGGAATCATGTTTTGTGCCGGAATCATGAGGAAACAGCTCGTAGGGCCCTTTAAGGTTCCTAAAAGTGTGAAAATGACCTCTGCAAAGTATAGAGTTTCTGACTGACAACTTTCTTCCATGGTATAAAAAGCAGAAACGTGCCTTCAAGAGCAAAATCATCTTCATGAATGACAATGCACCATATCATGCTGCAAAGAATACCTCCGAGTCATTGGCTGCTATGGGCATAAAAGGAGACAAACTCATGGTGTGGCCACTAGAGTTGAGCGACCTTGACCTTTTTAGAGTCGAGCCGGGTTTCACGAAACCCGACTATCTCAAAAGTCGGGTCGAGTGAAATCGGCCGATTATGACGTAAAGTCGGGATCGACCGAAACACGAAACCCAATGCAAGTCAATGGGGCAGCATAGTCGGCAGTGAGTGGGGGCCAGGAAAACACCTAGAGTGCCCATTTTAATGTCAAAACCATCCATTCTTCTTAATGAAGCTTGTCAAGCGTAATTTACCTTATAATAATTGGAAGGCATTTGAAATTGGGGGTCATTTGGCTAAAGTTGTGGTGGGTAGGGCTGGTTCAAGTAATTAGTGGGCCCAGGAAATCTGGACCACGTCACGGCAGTGGAGCAGGGAGAGGTAAGTATTTCAACTTTGCAAGTGCTGTGAACCTGAGCAAGCAGGGGGGGCCCACTCGTTGGCATTGGCACTGGCACAGGGCCCCTCAAAGTACAGCGGTGTGTTTGCACGGCGGGGGCGCCTCCCACCGGCAGCAACACTTTTGCGTACTATGAGAGGCCCTGTGCCAGTGACGTCGCCAACTAGTATTCCTCCCCCCACCTGATGAAGGAACCTGCACTTTCATCTGCACCTTCCTCTTTGTCCCCGTGTAAGGTGGTATGGTATGCGGGAAGAGCAACCTGACTTTCAGCAGGGTCACAATGTTGTTGGGTAGCGTGCACGGGGAATGTTGCGTTATGGGTCAATGTACCAGCAGACTCATCTATCACTGGCTGGGCAATGGGCAGGATGAGGAGGAAACACAGATATAGGCCCAAAGAATAAAGTTGGCTAAATGCAGTTCAAAATTGGTAACACAGGAATAACCAGGGGGCATTGCAGTGGAGGACAACTGGAATGAGAGGCTGACACAGAGAGTAGGCCCAAATCAGTAAGTAGTCGAAATGCAGTTCAAAATTGGCAACCGTAGTAAACAGGCGGCACAGCTTTGTTCAGTGGAGGAGAACAGCAAGGAGTGGCAGACACCGATAGTAGGCCCCAACCCAACTAGTAGGCCAAATGCAGTCTAACATTAACAACTACTTAACGAGCGCCTGAAAACGGAATTTCAGGACAGGAAACCAGGAGAACAGCAAGGAGCGGCAGACACTGTTAGTAGGCCCCAAACCAACTAGTACGCCAAATGCAGTTGTTCCATTTAACCACAATTTAACGAGAGCCTGAAGATAGAAGCTCAGGAAAGGCAACCTGGAGAACACCTTGGAGTGTAAAGCACCATCTCTCTCCACCCCATACCCATTTTGTAGGCCTAATGCTGTGTAGTTTTCTACAACTACTAAACGAGAGTCGGAAGACCGAAGCAATGGCAAGGCAACCTGGGGAACACCTTGGAGTGTAACACACCATCTCTCTCCACCCGATACCCATTTTGTAGGCCTAATGCAGTGTAGTTTTCTACAACTACTAAACGAGAGTCGGAAGACCGAAGCAATGGCAAGGCAACCTGGGGAACACCTTGGAGTGTAACACACCATCTCTCTCCACCCGATACCCATTTTGTAGGCCTAATGCAGTGTAGTTTTCTACAACTACTAAACGAGAGTCGGAAGATCGAAGCAATGGCGAGGAAACCTGGAGAACACCTTGGAGTGTAACACACCATCTCTCTCCACCCCATACCCATTTTGTAGGCCTAATGCTGTGTAGTTTTCTACAACTACTAAACGAGAGTCGGAAGACCGAAGCAATGGCAAGGCAACCTGGGGAACACCTTGGAGTGTAACACACCATCTCTCTCCACCCGATACCCATTTTGTAGGCCTAATGCAGTGTAGTTTTCTACAACTACTAAACGAGAGTCGGAAGATGGAAGCAATGGCGAGGAAACCTGGAGAACACCTTGGAGTGTAACACACCATCTCTCTCCACCCCATACCCATTTTGTAGACCTAATGCTGTGCAGTTTTCTACAACTACTAAACGAGAGTCGGAAGACCGAAGCAATGGCAAAGCAACCTGGGGAACACCTTGGAGTGTAACACACCATCTCTCTCCACCCGATACCCATTTTGTAGGCCTAATGCAGTGTAGTTTTCTACAACTACTAAACGAGAGTCGGAAGATCGAAGCAATGGCGAGGAAACCTGGAGAACACCTTGGAGTGTAACACACCATCTCTCTCCACCCCATACCCATTTTGTAGGCCTAATGCAGTGTAGTTTTCTACAACTACTAATCGAGAGTCGGAAGACCGAAGCAATGGCAAGGCAACCTGGGGAACACCTTGGAGTGTAACACACCATCTCTCTCCACCCGATACCCATTTTGTAGGCCTAATGCAGTGTAGTTTTCTACAACTACTAAACGAGAGTCGGAAGATCGAAGCAATGGCGAGGAAACCTGGAGAACACCTTGGAGTGTAACACACCATCTCTCTCCACCCCATACCCATTTTGTAGGCCTAATGCAGTGTAGTTTTCTACAACTACTAAACGAGAGTCGGAAGACCGAAGCAATGGCAAGGCAACCTGGGGAACACCTTGGAGTGGAACACACCATCTCTCTCCACCCGATACCCATTTTGTAGGCCTAATGCAGTGTAGTTTTCTACAACTACTAAACGAGAGTCGGAAGATCGAAGCAATGGCGAGGAAACCTGGAGAACACCTTGGAGTGTAACACACCATCTCTCTCCACCCCATACCCATTTTGTAGGCCTAATGCTGTGTAGTTTTCTACAACTACTAAACGAGAGTCGGAAGACCGAAGCAATGGCAAGGCAACCTGGGGAACACCTTGGAGTGTAACACACCATTTCTCTCCACCCGATACCCATTTTGTAGGCCTAATGCAGTGTAGTTTTCTACAACTACTAAACGAGAGTCGGAAGACCGAAGCAATGGCAAGGCAACCTGGGGAACACCTTGGAGTGTAACACACCATCTCTCTCCACCCGATACCCATTTTGTAGGCCTAATGCAGTGTAGTTTTCTACAACTACTAAACGAGAGTCGGAAGATCGAAGCAATGGCGAGGAAACCTGGAGAACACCTTGGAGTGTAACACACCATCTCTCTCCACCCCATACCCATTTTGTAGGCCTAATGCAGCCTACTTTCCGACAACTACTAAACGAGAGCATGAAGATCGAAGCTCAGGAAAGGCAACCTGGGGAACACCTTGGAGTGTAACACACCCTCTCTCTACACCACGGAAGGGCTGATTCTTAGGAAGGAAGGCTGTCGGAAAGAAGCAGGGTGCGTCCGAGGGTGATTATATTCTTATTAGGTATATACTCACCCTCGGACACGCCCTGCTTCTTTATTTGTAATGAATGTTTATTTGCAATGTGGTTTTGACTTACTCTATTTTTTTGGTAAATAATGATTTTATTATTTTCATTGTTTTGCATCTTCTTGGCAATAATATAAAGAAGACGCGACAGGACAACACTCGGTGGATGCCATATCTGTGTTTTAAATTGAAAAAACTTTCAGTTAACTACTTGCAGGAGAAAGTTATTGTAGCTGGTGGCCATTTTTAGTACTGTACCAGATTTTTGTTGTATGTGTTTGTTTTTAATGTTAAAATGTCTGCATTTGATATCTCTCCAGTATTTTCTTTTTTATAAGCAAAATACTTATTTTTATATTTTCTGATGTTGGTTCAAGGGGTACACGGGCAGCAGTAGACAGGTCAGTGGAGGCCTAGTGGAAGGAGGGACCGCAGACAGGCTTCGAAGCCCTAACATAATAAGTTGGGCTGGCTGTAGGCAATTTAAAATTGGTTCCAGGGGAACCCGGGCAGCAGTAGACAGGTCAGTGGAGGCCTAGTGGAAGGAGGGACCGCAGACAGGCTTCGAAGCCCTAACATAATAAATTGGGCTGGCTGTAGGCAATTTAAAATTGGTTCCAGGGGAACCCGGGCAGCAGTAGACAGGTCAGTGGAGGCCTAGTGGAAGGAGGGACCGCAGACAGGCTTCGAAGCCCTAACATAATAAATTGGGCTGGCTGTAGGCAATTTAAAATTGGTTCCAGGGGAACCCGGGCAGCAGTAGACAGGTCAGTGGAGGCCTAGTGGAAGGAGGGACCGCAGACAGGCTTCGAAGCCCTAACATAATAAATTGGGCTGGCTGTAGGCAATTTAAAATTGGTTCCAGGGGAACCCGGGCAGCAGTAGACAGGTCAGTGGAGGCCTAGTGGAAGGAGGGACCGCAGACAGGCTTCGAAGCCCTAACATAATAAATTGGGCTGGCTGTAGGCAATTTAAAATTGGTTCCAGGGGAACCCGGGCAGCAGTAGACAGGTCAGTGGAGGCCTAGTGGAAGGAGTGACCGCAGACAGGCTTCGAAGGCCTAACATAAGAAAAATGTCAATACAATGGTATTGACAGTGCCAGGCATTGAAGGATGTCAGCGCATAGACTAAACATTGGTGGAGCTGTGAGAGAAAATTTTGCAAGTGGTAGAGCACTGTTTGACCTGGGGGGGGGACTGTCTTGTGGCCGGCGGTACAGGCCCAGGGCCCCTCATATTACAACGGTGTGTCTGACGTTGGGTGCGCACCACCACCGCCAGACACTTTATTGTACTATGAGGGACCTAGTGGCAGTGCCGTCGACCAAAAGCGGGCACACCCACCTCTTCAGACAAATAGTACTCTCACGGGTGCTGGCGCCAAGTGGCGATACCACGGCCCCGTGTGGGGAGTTTGGCCATTTAGGGAGGTGTTAACATGTCGGATGCTGGACAATCAGGTGCTGCAAATTACGAGATTGGAAAAGTCGTTCAGAATAGTCCACAGGCAAGACCTTTACATAGGAAAGCTAGGTGTCAGCCGGGCAAGGTGGGGCAAAAGATTTCGAAATCCAGTTGTGGTTCATTTTAATGAAGGTTAGATCATCTACATTTTGGGTAGCCAGACGAGTCCTTTTTTCTGTTAGTATTGAACCTGCAGCACTGAATACTCTTTCTGATAGGACACTAGCTGCCGGGCAAGCAAGCTCCTGCAATGCATATTCTGCCAATTCTGGCCAGGTGTCTAATTTTGATGCCCAGTAATCAAATGGGAATGACGGTTGAGGGAGAACGTCGATAAGGGATGAAAAATAGTTAGTAAACATACTGGACAAATGTTGTCTCCTGTCACTTTGAATTGATGCTGCAGTACCTGTCCTGTCTGCGGTCATAGCAAAATCACTCCACAACCTGGTCAGAAAACCCCTCTGGCCAACGACACTTCTGATTTCTGCCCCTCTAACACCTCTGGTCTGCTGGCCCCTGCAGCTCGTGTTAGAACGATCACGGGCGCTGTGTGCAGGGAATGCCAGAAGCAAACGGTCAACAAGAGTTGATTGTTTGGTTGCTAATATTAGTTCCAAGTTCTCATGTGGCATTATATTTTGCAATTTGCCTTTATAGCGAGGATCAAGGAGGCAGGCCAACCAGTAATCGTCATCGTTCATCATTTTTGTTATGCGTGTGTCCCTTTTGAGGATACGTAAGGCATAATCCGCCATGTGGGCCAAAGTTCCAGTTCTCAAATCTGTGGTTGTGCTTGGTTGAGGGGCAGTTTCAGGCAAATCCACGTCACTTGTGTCCCTCCAAAAACCAGAACCCGGCCTTGCCGCGCCAACAATTTCCACTGGCCCCGCAAAAAGCTTCCTCATTAAAAATATAATCATCCCCATCATCCTCCTCGTCCTCCTCCTCCTCTTCGCCCGCTACCTCGTCCTGTACACTGCCCTGGCCAGACAATGGCTGACTGTCATCAAGGCTTTCCTCTTCCTCAGCTGCAGACGCCTGATCCTTTATGTGCGTCAAACTTTGCATCAGCAGACGCATTAGGGGGATGCTCATGCTTATTATGGCGTTGTCTGCACTAACCAGCCGTGTGCATTCCTCAAAACACTGAAGGACTTGACACATGTCTTGAATCTTCGACCACTGCACACCTGACAACTCCATGTCTGCCATCCTACTGCCTGCCCGTGTATGTGTATCCTCCCACAAAAACATAACAGCCCGCCTCTGTTCACACAGTCTCTGAAGCATGTGCAGTGTTGAGTTCCACCTTGTTGCAACGTCTATGATTAGGCGATGCTGGGGAAGGTTCAAAGAACGCTGATAGGTCTGCATACGGCTGGAGTGTACGGGCGAACGGCGGATATGTGAGCAAAGTCCACGCACTTTGAGGAGCAGGTCGGATAACCCCGAATAACTTTTCAGGAAGCACTGCACCACCAGGTTTAAGGTGTGAGCCAGGCAAGGAATGTGTTTCAGTTGGGAAATGGAGATGGCAGCCATGAAATTCCTTCCGTTATCACTCACTACCTTGCCTGCCTCAAGATCTACAGTGCCCAGCCACGACTGCGTTTCTTTCTGCAAGAACTCGGACAGAACTTCAGCGGTGTGTCTGTTGTCGCCCAAACACTTCATAGCCAATACAGCCTGCTGACGTTTGCCAGTAGCTGCCCCATAATGGGAGACCTGGTGTGCAACAGTGGCAGCTGCGGATGGAGTGGTTGTGCGACTGCGGTCTGTGGACGAGGTCTCGCTTCTGCAGGAGGACGAGGAGGAGGAGGAAGGGGTGCGAATGGCTACAGCCAACTGTTTCCTAGACCGTGGGCTAGGCAGAACTGTCCCAAACTTGCTGTCCCCTGTGGACCCTGCATCCACCACATTTACCCAGTGTGCCGTGATGGACACGTAACGTCCCTGGCCATGCCTACTGGTCCATGCATCTGTTGTCAGGTGCACCTTTGTGCTCACAGATTGCCTGAGTGCATGGACAATGCGCTCTTTAACATGCTGGTGGAGGGCTGGGATGGCTTTTCTGGAAAAAAAGTGTCGACTGGGTAGCTCGTAGCGTGGTACAGCGTAGTCCATCAGGGCTTTGAAAGCTTCGCTTTCAACTAACCGGTAGGGCATCATCTCTAACGAGATTAGTCTAGCTATGTGGGCGTTCAAACCCTGTGTACGCGGATGCGAGGCTAAGTACTTCCTTTTTCTAACCATAGTCTCATGTAGGGTGAGCTGGACTGGAGAGCTGGAGATCGTGGAACTAGCGGGGGTGCCGGTGGACATGGCAGACTGAGAGACGGTGGGAGATGGTATTGTTGCCGCCGGTGCCCTAGATGCAGTGTTTCCTACTACGAAACTGGTGATTCCCTGACCCTGACTTCTTTGGCCTGGCAAAGAAACCTGCACAGATACTGCAGGTGGTGCAGAAAATGGTGGCCCTACACTGCCGGAAGGGATGTTGCGTTGATGACTAGCTTCATTGGCCGAGGGTGCTACAACCTTAAGGGACGTTTGGTAGTTAGTCCAAGCTTGCAAATGCATGGTGGTTAAATGTCTATGCATGCAACTTGTATTGAGACTTTTCAGATTCTGCCCTCTGCTTAAGGTAGTTGAACATTTTTGACAGATGACTTTGCGCTGATCAATTGGATGTTGTTTAAAAAAATGCCAGACTGCACTCTTTCTAGCATCGGATACCTTTTCAGGCATTGCAGACTGAGCTTTAACCGGATGGCCACGCTGTCCTCCAACAGGTTTTGACTTTGCCACGGGCCCGGCAGATGGAACCTGTTGCGATGTTGATGCCTGCTGCGGCCCCTCCTCCTCCGCTTCAGAACTGCTGCCGCCTGCACCCTGTTCCCCCAATGGCTGCCAATCGGGGTCAAGAACTGGGTCATCTATTACCTCTTCTTGTAGCTCGTGTGCAACTTCATCTGTGTCACCTTGTCGGTCGGTGGTATAGCGTTCGTGATGGGGCAACATAGTCTCATCAGGGTCTGATTCTGATTCTTGATCAGCACCCTGAGAGGGCAATGTTGTGGTCTGAGTCAAAGGACCAGCATAGTAGTCTGGCTGTGGCTGTGCATCAGTGCACTCCATGTCAGATTCAACTTGTAATGGGCATGGACTGTTAACTGCTTCACTTTCTAAGCCAGGGACGGTATGTGTAAAGAGCTCCATGGAGTAACCCGTTGTGTCGCCTGCTGCATTCTTCTCTGTTGTTGTTTTTGCTGAAGAGGACAAGGAAGCGACTTGTCCCTGACCGTGAACATCCACTAACGACGCGCTGCTTTTACTTTTACCAGTTTCACGAGAGGAGGCAAAAGAGCTAGAGGCTGAGTCAGCAAGATAAGCCAAAACTTGCTCTTGCTGCTCCGGCTTTAAAAGCGGTTTTCCTACTCCCAGAAAAGGGAGCGTTCGAGGCCTTGTGTAGCCAGACGACGAACCTGGCTCCACAGCTCCAGACTTAGGTGCAATATTTTTTTTCCCACGACCACCTGATGCTCCACCACTACCACTACCCTCATTACCAGCTGACAATGAACGCCCCCGGCCACGACCTCTTCCACCAGACTTCCTCATTGTTTTAAAAACGATACCAAACTAACGGTATTTGTTGCAGTCACACAACTTACACGGTGAGCTATAACTTCAGTATGATTTAGCTACCCCTTTACAGGTGGGTGAGACCACAACGAAAATCAGGCACAATGTTACACACTCTGTTGTTGGTGGCAACAAATGAGAGAGATGCCACACACGCAGGACTGTCACTGAAGCGCAAATGTAAATATTAATCTCCCACTGATTTGTGTTTTTTTTTTTAAAAAGGAGACTTTAGAAAAAAAAAAAAAAAATGATTTTTTAACCCCTTCCCGACCTTTGACGCCACGTAGGCGTCATGAAAGTCGGTGCCATTCCGACCCATGACGCCTATGCGGCGTCATGGAAAGATCGCGTCCCTGCAGATCGGGTGAAAGGGTTAACTCCCATTTCACCCGATCTGCAGGGACAGGGGGAGTGGTAGTTTAGCCCAGGGGGGGTGGCTTCACCCCCTCGTGGCTACGATCGCTCTGATTGGCTGTTGAAAGTGAAACTGCCAATCAGAGCGATTTGTAATATTTCACCCATTATAACGGGTGAAATATTACAATCCAGCCATGGCCGATGCTGAAATATCATCGGCCATGGCTGGAAATACTAGTGTGCCCCCACCCCACCCCTCCGATCGCCCCCCTAGCCCTCCGATCTGGCCGGTACACTGCTCCGGCTCCCCTCCGTCCAGTGCTCCGCTCCCCCCCGTGCTCTTGTCCGCTCCCCCCGTGCTCCAATCACCCCCCCGTGCTCCAATCACCCCCCCTGCACTCCGATCCACCCCCCCCGGTGCTCCGTTCCACCCCCCCGTGCTCCATTCCAGCCCCCCCGTGCTCCGTTCCACGCCCCCCGTGCTCCGTTCCACCCCTCCCGCACTCCGATTCCGCCCCCCGTGCTCCGATCCCCCCCCCCCGTGGACCCCCCCACCCCATCATACTTACCGATCCAGCCGGGGTCCCGTCCGTCTTCTCCCTGGGCGCCGCCATCTTCCAAAATGGCGGGCGCATGCGCAGTGCGCCCGCCGAATCTGCCGGCCGGCAGATTCGTTCCAAAGTGCATTTTGATCACTGAGATATAATCTATCTCAGTGATCAAAATAAAAAAAATAATAAATGACCCCCCCCCTTTGTCACCCCCATAGGTAGGGACAATAAAAAAATAAAGAAATTTTTTTTTTCCACTAATGTTAGAATAGGGTTAGGGTTAGGGTTAGGGGTAGGGTTAGGGGTAGGGTTAGGGTAAGGGGTAGGGTTAGGGGTAGGGGTAGGGTTAGGGTTAGGGCTAGGGTTAGGGTTAGGGCTAGGGGTAGGGTTAGGGTTAGGGTTAGGGGTAGGGGTAGGGTTAGGGCTAGGGGTAGGGGTAGGGTTAGGGCTAGGGTTAGGGTTTCGGTATGTGCACACGTATTCTGGTCCTCTGCGGATTTTTCCGCTGCGGATTTGATAAATCCGCAGTGCTAAACCGCTGCGGATTTACCGCGGTTTTTCTGCGCATTTCACTGCGGTTTTACAACTGCGATTTTCTATTTGAGCAGTTGTAAAACCGCTGCGGAATCCGCACAAAGAAGTGACATGCTGCGGAATGTAAACCGCTGCGTTTCCGTGCAGTTTTTCCGCAGCATGGGCACAGCGATTTTTGTTTCCCGTAGGTTTACATTGAACTGTAAACTCATGGGAAACTGCTGCGGATCCGCAGCGTTTTCCGCAGCGTGTGCACATACCTTTAGAATTAGGCTATGTGCACACGGTGCGGATTTGGCTGCGGATTCGCAGCAGTGTTCCATCAGGTTTACAGTACCATGTAAACATATGGAAACCAAATCCGCTGTGCCCATAGTGCAGAAAATACCACGCGGAAACGCTGCGTTGTATTTTCCGCAGCATGTCAATTCTTTGTGCGGATTCCGCAGCGTTTTACACCTGTTCCTCAATAGGAATCCGCAGGTGAAATCCGCACAAAAAACACTGGAAATCCGCGGAAAATCCGCAGGTAAAACGCAGTGCCTTTTACCCGCGGATTTTTCAAAAATGGTGCGAAAATATCTCACACGAATCCGCAACGTGGGCACATAGCCTTAGGGTTAGGGTTGGAATTAGGGTTGTGGTTATGGTTAGGGGTGTGTTGGGGTTAGGGTTGTGGTTAGGGGTGTGTTGCGGTTAGGGTTGTGTTTAGGGTTATGGCTACAGTTGGGATTAGGGTTAGGGGTGTGTTGGGGTTAGTGTTGGAGGTAGAATTGAGGGGTTACCACTGTTTAGGCACATCAGGGGTCTCCAAACGCAACATGGCGCCACCATTGATTCCAGCCAATCTCGTATTCAAAAAGTCAAATGGTGCTCCCTCACTTCCGAGCCCTGACGTGTGCCCAAACAGTGGTTTACCCCCACATATGGGGTACCAGCATACTCAGGACAAACTGCGCAACAAGTACTGGGGTCCAATTTCTCCTGTTACCCTTGTGAATCAAAAAAAATGCTTGCTAAAACATAAATTTTGAGGAAAGAAAAATGATTTTTTATTTTCACGGCTCTGCGTTGTAAACGTCTGTGAAGCACTTGGGGGTTCAAAGTGCTCACCACATATCTAGATAAGTTCCTTGGGGGGTCTAATTTCTAAAATGGGGTCACTTGTGGGGGTTTCTACTGTTTAGGCACACCAGGGGCTCTGCAAACGCAACGTGACACCCGCAGACCATTCCATCAAAGTCTGCATTTCAAAAGTCACTACTTCCCTTCTGAGCCCCGACGTGTGCCCAAACAGTGGTTTACCCCCACTCATGGGGTATCAGCGTACTCAGGAGAAACTGGACAACAACTTTTGGGGTCCAATTTCTCCTGTAACCCTTGGGAAAATAAAAAATTCTGGGCTAAATAATTATTTTTGAGGAAAGAAAACGTATTTATTATTTTCACGGCTCTGCATTATAAACTTCTATGAAGCACTTGGGGGTTCAAAGTGCTCACCACACATCTAGATAAGTTCCTTTCGGGGTCTAGTTTCCAAAATGGGGTCACTTGTGGGGGGTTTCTACTGTTTAGGCACATCAGGGGCTCTGCAAACGCAACGTGACGCCCGCAGAGCATTCCATCAAAGTCTGCATTTCAAAACGTCACTACTTCAATTCCAAGCCCCGGCATGTGCCCAAACAGTAGTTTACCCCCACATATGGGGTATCACCATACTCAGGAGAAACTGGACAACAAATATTGGGGTCAAATTTCTCCTGTTACCCTTGGGAAAATTAAAAAATTCTGGGCTAAATAATTATTTTTGAGGAAAGAAAACGTATTTATTATTTTCACGGCTCTGCATTATAAACTTCTATGAAGCGCTTGGGGGTTCAAAGTGCTCACCACACATCTAGATAAGTTCCTTTCGGGGTCTAGTTTCCAAAATGCGGTCACTTGTGGGGGGTTTCTACTGTTAAGCCACATCAGGGGCTCTGCAAACGCAACGTGACGCCCACAGAGCATTCCATCAAAGTCTGCATTTCAAAACGTCACTACTTCACTTCCGAGCCTCGGCATGTGCCCAAACAGTGGTTTACCCCCACATATGGGGTATCAGCGTACTCAGGAGAAACTGGACAACAACTTTTGGGGTCAAATTTCTCCTGTTACCCTTGGGAAAATAAAAAATTGCAGGCTAAAAGATCATTTTTGAGAAAATAATTTTTTTTTTTTTTTCATGGCTCTGCGTTATAAACTTCTGTGAAGCACTTGGGGGTTCAAAGTCCTCACCACACATCTAGATTAGTTCCTTTGGGGGTCTAGTTTCCAAAATGGTGTCATTTCTGGGGGATCTCCAATGTTTAGGCACACAGGGGCTCTCCAAACGTGACATGGTGTCCGCTAATGATTGGAGCTAATTTTCCATTTAAAAAGCCAAATGGCGTGCCATCCCTTCCGAGCCCTGCCGTGCGCCCAAACAGTGGTTTACCCCCATATATTGGGTATCTGCGTACTCAGGACAAACAGGACAACAATATTTGGGGTCCAATTTCTCCTATTATCCTTGGCAAAATAGGAAATTCCAGGCTAAAAAATCATTTTTGAGGAAAGAAAAATTATTTTTTATTTTCATGGCTCTGCGTTATAAACTTCTGTGAAGCACCTGGGGGTTTAAAGTGCTCAATATGCATCTAGATAAGTTCCTTGGGGGGTCTAGTTTCCAAAATGGGGTCACTTGTGGGGGAGCTCCAATGTTTAGGCACACAGGGGCTCTCCAAACGCGACATGGTGTCCGCTAACAATTGGAGCTAATTTTCCATTCAAAAAGTCAAATGGCGCGCCTTCCCTTCCGAGCCCTGCCGAGTGCCCAAACAGTGGTTTACCCCCACATATGAGGTATCGACGTACTCGGGAGAAATTGCCCAACAAATTTTATGATCCATTTTACCCTACTGCCCATGTGAAAATGAAAAAATTGAGGCGAAAAGAATTTTTTTGTGAAAAAAAAGTACTTTTTCATTTTTACAGATCAATTTGTGAAGCACCTGAGGGTTTAAAGTGCTCACTAGGCATCTAAATAAGTTCCTTGGGGGGTCTAGTTTCCAAAATGGGGTCACTTGTGGGGGAGCGCCAATGTTTAGGCACACAGGAGCTCTCCAAACGCGACATGGTGTCCGCTAACGATGGAAATAATTTTTCATTCAAAAAGTCAAATGGCGCTCCTTCCCTTCCGAGCCTTACCATGTGCCCAAACAGTGGTTTACCCCCACATGTGAGGTATTGGTGTACTCAGGAGAAATTGGCCAACACATTTTAGGATCCATTTTATCCTGTTGCCCATGTGAAAATGAAAAAATTGAGGCTAAAAGAATTTTTTTGTGAAAAAAAAGTACTTTTTCATTTTTACGGATTAATTTGTGAAGCACCTGGGGGTTCAAAGTGCTCACTATGCATCTAGATAAGTTCCTTGGGGCGTCTAGTTTCCAAAATGGGGTCACTTGTGGGGGAGCTCCAATTTTTAGGCACACGGGGGCTCTCCAAACGTGACATGGTGTCCGCTAAAGAGTGGAGCCAATTTTTGATTCAAAAAGTCAAATGGCGCTCCTTCCCTTCCAAGCCCTGCCGTGCGCCCAAACAGTGGTTTACCCCCACATATGAGGTATCAGCGTACTCAGGACAAATTGGACAACAACTTTCGTGGTTCAGTTTCTCCTTTTACCATTGGGAAAATAAAAAAATTGTTGCTAAAAGATAATTTTTGTGACTAAAAAGTTAAATGTTCATTTTTTCCTTCCATGTTGCTTCTGCTGCTGTGAAGCACCTGAAGGGTTAATAAACTTCTTGAATGTGGTTTTGAGTACCTTGAGGGGTGCAGTTTTTAGAATGGTGTCAATTTTGGGTATTTTCAGCCATATAGACCCCTCAAACTGACTTCAAATGTGAGGTGGTCCCTAAAAAAAATGGTTTTGTAAATTTTGTTGTAAAAATGACAAATCGCTGGTCAAATTTTAACCCTTATAACTTCCTAACAAAAAAAAATTTTGTTTCCAAAATTGTGCTGATGTAAAGTAAACATGTGGGAAATGTTATTTATTAACTATTTTGTGTCACATATCTCTCTGGTTTAACAGAATAAAAATTCAAAATGTGAAAATTGCGAAATTTTCAAAATTTTCGCCAAATTTCCGTTTTTATCACAAATAAACGCAGAATTTATTGACCTAAATTTACCACTAACATGAAGCCCAATATGTCACGAAAAAACAATCTCAGAACCGCTAGGATCCGTTGAAGCGTTCCTGAGTTATTACCTCATAAAGGGACACTGGTCAGAATTGCAAAAAACGGCAAGGTCTTTAAGGTCAAAATAGGCTGGGTCATGAAGGGGTTAAGGAAGAATTTATAAACCAAATAAAATGAAATGATTTTTTCAGGGAAAATTTAGAAAACAAATAAAACATAAAATAGCCTTTCTAGGGCCCAGTGAGTGAGAGAGGACGCACACAGGAGTCAGGAGTGGCACACAAGCCCAGAGGCCAATATTTATCTCCCACTGATTGATTTAGTGATTTTTTCAGGTAGATTTTGGAACCCAAATCAAGCAAAAAAATTAATAGGCTTTCTATGGCCCACAATTGGAGAGAGAGAGATGGCACACCCAGGAGTCAAGACTGGCACACAAGCAGAAAGGGCAATATTAATCTCCCACTGATTTGATTTTTTTTTTTTTCAGGGAGACTTTAGAAAAAAAAATACAAAAATATGAATTTTTCAGGAATAATTTAGAAACAAAATAAAATAAAATGATTGTTTCAGGGAGAATTTAGAAAACAAATAAATAAAAAATAGGCTTTGTAGGGCCCACTGAGTGAGAGAGGACGCACACAGGAGTCAGGAGTGGCACACAAGCCCAGAGGCCAATATTTATCTCCCACTGATTGATTTAGCGATTTTTTCAGGTAGATTTTGGAACCCAAATCAAGCAAAAAAATTAATAGGCTTTCTATGGCCCACAATTGGAGAGAGAGAGATGGCACACCCAGGAGTCAAGACTGGCACACAAGCAGAAAGGGCAATATTAATCTCCCACTGATTTGATTTTTTTTTTTTTTCAGGGAGACTTTAGAAAAAAAAATACAAAAAAAATGATTTTTTTCAGGAATAATTTAGAAACCAAATAAAATAAAATGATTTTTTCAGGGAGAATTTAGAAAACAAATAAAACAAAAAATAGGCTTTCTAGGGCCCACTGAGTGAGAGAGGACGCACACAGGAGTCAGGAGTGGCACACAAGCCCAGAGGCCAATATTTATCTCCCACTGATTGATTAAGTGATTTTTTCAGGTAGATTTTGGAACCCAAATCAAGCAAAAAAATTAATAGGCTTTCTATGGCCCACAATTGGAGAGAGAGAGATGGCACATCCAGGAGTCAAGACTGGCACACAAGCAGAAAGGGCAATATTAATCTCCCACTGATTTGTTTTTTTTATTTTTTTTCAGGGAGACTTTAGAAAAAAAAAATACAAAAAAAATGATTTTTTTCAGGAATAATTTAGAAACCAAATAAAATAAAATGATTTTTTCAGGGAGAATTTAGAAAACAAATAAAACAAAAAATAGGCTTTCTAGGGCCCACTGAGTGAGAGAGGACGCACACAGGAGTCAGGAGTGGCACACAAGCCCAGAGGCCAATATTTATCTCCCACTGATTGATTTAGTGATTTTTTCAGGTAGATTTTGGAACCCAAATCAAGCAAAAAAATTAATAGGCTTTCTATGGCCCACAATTGGAGAGAGAGAGATGGCACACCCAGGAGTCAAAACTGGCACACAAGCAGAAAGGGCAATATTAATCTCCCACTGATTTGATTTTTATTTTTTTTTTCAGGGAGACTTTAGAAAAAAAAAATACAAAAAAAATGATTTTTTTCAGGAATAATTTAGAAACCAAATAAAATAAAATGATTTTTTCAGGGAGAATTTAGAAAACAAATAAAACAAAAAATAGGCTTTCTAGGGCCCACTGAGTGAGAGAGGACGCACACAGGAGTCAGGAGTGGCACACAAGCCCAGAGGCCAATATTTATCTCCCACTGATTGATTAAGTGATTTTTTCAGGTAGATTTTGGAACCCAAATCAAGCAAAAAAATTAATAGGCTTTCTATGGCCCACAATTGGAGAGAGAGAGATGGCACACCCAGGAGTCAAGACTGGCACACAAGCAGAAAGGGCAATATTAATCTCCCACTGATTTGTTTTTTTTGTTTTTTTCAGGGAGACTTTAGAAAAAAAAAAAAATGATTTTTTTCAGGAATAATTTAGAAACCAAATAAAATAAAATGATTTTTTCAGGGAGAATTTAGAAAACAAATAAAACAAAAAATAGGCTTTCTAGGGCCCACTGAGTGAGAGAGGACGCACACAGGAGTCAGGAGTGGCACACAAGCCCAGAGGCCAATATTTATCTCCCACTGATTGATTTATTGATCTTTTCAGGTAGAATTTAGAACCCAAATCAACCAAAAAAATAAATAGGCTTTCTATGGCCCACTATTTGTGAGAGAGATGGCACGCTCAGGACTGGCGCACAAGCCCAGAGGCCAATATTAATCTCCCACTTTTTTTTTTTTTTTCCAGGGAAAATTTATAAACCCAATAAAAAAAATAATAAATAGGCTTTCTATGGCCCACTATCTGAGAGAGAGAGATGGCACGCTTAGGACTGGCACACAAGCCCAAAGGCCAATATTAATCTCCCACTGATTGATTTATTGATTTTTTCAGGTAGATTTTGGAACCCAAATCAAGCAAAAAAATAAATAGGCTTTCTATGGCCCACTGAGAGATGGCACACACAGGAGTAAGGAGTGGCACACAAGCCCTGAGGCCAATATTTTTCTCCCACTGATTGATGTAGTGATTTTTTCAGGTAGATTTTAGAACCCAAATCAAGCAAAAAAATAAATAGGCTTTCTATGGCCCACTGAGTGAGGATAAGGAGTGGACTGATGCACAAATTAAATAAAAAGTGTGGACAAACAAACAAGATAGCTGTGCAGAAAGGAAGGAACAAGAGGATTTGTGCTTTGGAAAAAGCAGTTGGTTTGCACAGCGGCGTACACACAGCAATGCAGCTATCAGGGAGCCTTCTAGGGCAGCCCAATGAGCTACAGCGCTGAGGGGAAAAAAAAAAAAAAATGTAGCTTCCACTGTCCCTGCACACCGAAGGTGGTGTTGGGCAGTGGAAATCGCTACAGCACAAGCGGTTTGGTGGTTAATGGACCCTGCCTAACGCTATCCCTGCTTCTGACGAAGCGGCAGCAACCTCTCCCTAGGCTCAGATCAGCAGCAGTAACATGGCGGTCGGCGGGAACGCCCCTTTATAGCCCCTGTGACGCCGCGGACAGCAAGCCAATCACTGCAATGCCCTTCTCTAAGATGGTGGGGACCAGGACCTATGTCATCACGCTGCCCACACTCTGCGTTTACCTTCATTGGCTGAGAAATGGCACTTTTCGCGTCATTGAAACGCGACTTTGGCGCGAAAGTCGCGTACCGCATGGCCGACCCCGCACAGGGGTCGGATCGGGTTTCATGAAACCCGACTTTGTCAAAAGTCGGCGACTTTTGAAAATGTTCGACCCGTTTCGCTCAACCCTAGTGGCCACCATCTTCCCCTGACCTCAACCCTATAGAGTACCTTTGGAGTATCATCAAGCAAAAGACCTATGAGGGTGGGAGGCAGTTCACATCAAAACAGCGGCTCTGGGAGGCTATTCTGACTTCATGCAAACATATGCAAGCAGAAACTCTCCAAAAACTCACAAGTTCAATGGATGCAAGAATTGTGAAGGTGATATCAAAGAAGGTTCCTATGTTAACATGTAACTTGGCCTGTTAGGATGTTTTAGAGTTAAAGGGACACTGTCACCTGAATTTGGAGGGAACAA
Organism: Ranitomeya imitator; assembly: GCF_032444005.1. Classification (NCBI taxonomy): domain Eukaryota; kingdom Metazoa; phylum Chordata; class Amphibia; order Anura; family Dendrobatidae; genus Ranitomeya; species Ranitomeya imitator. The sequence goes on along the minus strand of NC_091283.1, from coordinate 609,457,284 downwards.
TCTTCAGCCATGGAGGCGGGGTTTGGGGGTTTTTGATTCACCCTTTCCTTACCCGCTGGCTGCATGCTGGCTGCAATATTGGATTGAAGTTCATTCTCTGTCCTCCGTAGTACATGCCTGCACAAGGCAATCTTGCCTTGTGCAGGCATGTACTATGGAGGATAGAGAATGAACTTCAATCCAATATTGCAGCCAGCATGCAGCCAGCGGGTAAGGAAAGGGTGAATCAAAAACCCCAAAACCCCGCCTCCATGGCTGAAGATTGTTCCCTCCAAATTCAGGTGACAGTGTCCCTTTAAATAGCTTTTTTGTTCAGTGAATGTGACCTCCTAATGCTGCAAATTCCACAAATGAGCATTTTCAGTTCTTTAAAACATATCAATGTTTAGAAATTCTACTGTACCTAATAATTTGGAACAGTGCATTTTGAGTTTTTATTCATTTTGGAGATTATACTGTTATCATTGGGAGGTTTCTTCAATAACATTTGATGTATACTCTAATGGGTGATGACTTTTATTAGACCGATTGTCATTTCTCATTTGCACCATTTAGGAAAATCCTAGAAAAATATAATTTGAATAATAATTTGGAACTTGGTGTATATGTATGTTGTATGTATGTACTGTATGTATGTACTGTATGTGGCATGTTGCATGTTGCATGTCGCATGTTGCACGTCGCATGTTTCATGTCACATGTTGCATGTCGCATGCTGCATGTCACATATTGCATATCGCATGATGTATGTTGTATGTCTGTATGTATGTCTGTTGTATGTCTGTATGTATGTATGTTGTATGTATTGTAAGTATGTTGTATGTATGTTGTATGCGCTGTATATGTGTTTTATCTTTTTTTTAACATTCAACACATTAGCCAGATGATGGGACTACTACTGTCCCATCATTGGCTAATGTGTCACTCACTGTCACTGTAGCAGGCATAGCCCGATGGGACTTGTAGTCCCATCGGATGATGCCTGCACACAGAGACACCCACACCAATGACCCCCCACCCGAAGCAGACCCCAGCACAGCCAGCGGACCCACCGCATGCACCCGCAGACCCCAGCACCGCCCGGCGCCCATACATCCCAGCACAGTTGCACCACCCGGCGCCCGTACATCTCGGCGCCCACACATCCCGATGCAGCCGTACTGCCCGGTGCCCGTATATCCCTGCCTAGCCCTGCCCGCCCCCAGCACAGCCCTGCAGCCCCCAGTGCCGCCCACAGCCCAGTCACTCTTGAGTGACTGCTGTCTGTGGGGGCTGGGTCACGCCTGCTGCTGACATCACATCAATTTCCAGAGTCTGGAAATTGACGTGATGTCGGTGGAAATTAGCGGCGGCTGCAGCCTGGGGGTCACGTGACTCAGCTGCGGGCATAGCGCCGCTCACAGGGGAAAACTGCAACAGATGGTATTTACAAAATTCATTAGGGGCCCCGGGGGATACATTGGGGGTTAATTGAAAGTAGTGGAAAACCCCTTTAAGTATTTGCTTTTCCTCATTTTCTCCTTGCATTTTTAATGTGTTTTTATTTGCTTTTCTTTCCCCCATTGCATTGGAAAAACAGTGAAAGAATTGATATGCTGCAGATTTGAAACTGCTTCAAATATGCAAGGCAAAACTAAGCAACGTGTGCATGAGACTACAGAAATCTCAATCCCTTAGTTATTACTAAGAAACGCTGTAGGTTGTGCTGCAAAAAAAAACACAGGAAGTACTTAAAAAAAACATTCCAGCATTTTTTTTATGTCACTGCTAGAGTGGTGCTTTAAATCCAAGTCTTCTGTCTGATACTCACCTTATGACAGCTTTACGTATTATCACCACCGCTCTGGTCCGTCTCCAGCTGTTTGTGGCCTGTGGTATTTGTTCCCTGTATGTTGTATTTATTTGGTCACTATGTGATGGTAACACGTGGTCTGGTCACAGTGTGGAGGCATTTGTCCCTTATAGGTGGTGTTATTCGGTCACTATGTGGTGGTAGTATGTGGTCTGGTCATGGTGTGGGGATAATTGTAACTTGTATATGGTATTATTTTGTCACTGGGTGGTGATATGTAGTCTGGTCATGGTGTGGCGATATTTGTACTTTGAATGTGGTATTAATTGGTTCTTGGAATAGTGGATTGTGTTGTGTATGGAGGTCACTTGTACTCTCTGATATGAATAACAGAAATATTATTTCCAATAGAGATGAATTACTTGGATGTCTAACCCCTCCCATGCCTGTGACTATTACACAGTAGCAAATATGCAATTACAGAGGTTCTCTGGCAAAAACAAGTAATCACCTATCCCAAGGACATGTCACACTAGTATTTGGTCAGTATTTTACCTCAGTATTTGTAAGCCAAAACCAGGAGTTGGTGATAAATACAGAAGTGGTGACGTGTTTCTATTATACTTATCCTCTGATTGTTCCACTCCTGATTTTGGCCTACAAATAAATGATGTAAAATCCTGAACGTGTGAACATGGCCTGAGGATAAGAGATAACTTATTGATTGGTGGAGGTCTGACTTCTGGGACCGACACCGATCAGCAGAATGTGGAGCATTTATCCCCATTAGAAAAGAGCTCATGTGCGACTTGACAACTGATCCATTAATTCCCTCAGTGGCTGCATTTGGCTCTTTCTTGGAGCCCAAACATTTTTCTGGTATGGGGCCCTTAAATCCATGATGGCAGCCCCGGGCAAACCCGAATAGTAAAGTTCGGGATTCGTACCATACATTGACTTTTTTATAAAAGCTGGGCAACTGTTGGGGTTCAGCAGCCCAAACAAAGCTTGTTAAAAAGGCTGGATTGCAGCCAATTAAGAGAAGAAAGACACAAAAGAGCACAGGGAGGTCAAAAATACTCTGTTGTAAAAAAGTCACAGTAAACAAGCAAGTGCTAGTCAAAAAATGAAAAAAATACAGGGTATTTAGTTAATATGGTTTTTTTTGCAAAAAAATGTATATTAAGCTGCTCCACCAATCGTCAAGGTATACCCATATTAGTGCAGTCCTATCTAATGTATATAATCCCTATCTGATGTATTTAAAAACCTGATCATCTGTATAGCACCTGTATAAGCAGGGTTCAGAGAGAAAATATCCATGTGGACATGCAGGATGGAACAGCTTCAATGCAAATGACCCACAGAGGAGTGGTGGACACCCCACTCTTGTAGAAACAAGAGAACAATTATAGAACCAAAAACACATGGGCTAAAATTGCAGCCAATTAACAAGCTTTGCTGGTGTGGGTACTTCTGACTCAATCACAGTCATGACAAGTTTCAATAAGATGAGCTGAGTTCATAGCCGATAAGCTCCGGTCACCTCACTAACGGCATTGCAATGCAATCTTTCATCAATTCTTCTCTTCAGTCCACATCCAGGGAGAGTTGCTAAAGGGTCATAGGATGTAAAATTCTAGAATATGTTGCCCACTGTGGGCTAAGGAATATCAAGATCTCTGGAGATGACCTTGTAACCTTTAGTTTATTGATATTGTTGATCAATTTTTGATTCTCAAAAAATATTAACCATAACCCAGTTTAAAGGGAATCTTTAATTTGGATCAACCCTACTAAGCCGTCTATATGGGCAAGCAGATACTAGAAAGTTGAGATACCTTAATATCTGTAATCCAATGTCTTCTTTCAGAGTAATCCACATTTTAGTTATATGCAAATGAGCTAATATCTATGGGCTGAACACAGACATGCATGATACATTGCCTCCATAACTTATTTTATATAAAAGGGGGAGTTACCAGTGTGAACTATGTAATGACTGACACTTTGTTCTCATAATTACACACAGCTGTGCAGTGAGATCATAGCTAACACATTACAGGAGATATGAACTTTTTCTCATTACAAACATGTGCAGATCTGTGCCTGATTATAACTAACAGTACAGCAGAGTTTAACCTTGTCTAATTACAAACACAACCATCTCACTTGCAGTTGCCTTCTCACAGAGCTGTCACCTCTGCTGCCCTGCCTTTACCCCATACTTACTGCCTGTGAAATGGAAGCAGAAGCGCTATGAGAGGAAAAATGCAGCTGCAAATATTTTTGCAATGAGACAAACTTCACTTCTGCTGTACTGTGTGATTATGAGAGCAAAATGTCAGTGATTACATGTCTCATGCTTTTAATGCCCCCTTTCATTTAAAATAAGTTGCGGAGGCAGATTCTCAGGGAGATCTGTGTCCGGCACATTGATTTTAAAAGCTCATTTACATATATAAAATTTCTCTGGAGTACGACATCAGATTGCAGATATAAAGGTATAATTTTATTCAGCTTCCCATTACTAGCATGCCCATCAAGAAGGTTGAGAAGGATTGATCCTACTGACAGATTCCCTTTAACACTTCTCGTGATAGAACACCTTTGATTGGAAGTAGCCTGTTCATTTGTTAGGAACTTGAAGCAATACAATTTCGGAGCCCATATTGATAAGCCTACAATAGAAATGCAGACAAATACTACACAAACATTTAGGATCACTCTCAGGTTTTTATTTTTGTATATTAAACCAAATATACTTCACTTAGACATTTGATAATAATATAAGAAATGAATGAAGCAGTGAATTTTCCAGTTGAACCTTTCTCTTCCAGTAATTTTTCAAGAATATTAAGTGCATGACATAGATGTATAATGTTGGGCTTTGTTTTTATGGAATTAGGAGCTATGAGTTCCTGCATGAATAAGTCATTTTGACTGGAGAGACTCCTTCTGCTGCATATTTTATCTTGACCTCGGGGAACACAGGTGGTATAAAGCTTCTGGAGATGACCAATGTCTGATTTATAGGCACAAGAGATTCTCAGCAAACAGCTTTTTTATTACTAGAAATATTTATTAACTTTAACCTTTCTAGTAAAAAGTGAAACTATTTGCAAGTCATCAAATCTTGATGCAATTTTAAATTTGAACGTATTTATCATTAGAGATGAGCGAACCTGTTCGGAAAATGTTCGCCAATTTCAAATTCGGCACGAACGTAGCACCTTTGGATTCGTGTTCGCTTTCACAAGCATTTTTACTCAAAGTCACCAAAATTCAGCAAATCATCGTTTTCCACTAATGCTTTTGTTATTACTTAGGCTAGGATAGTGGTGCTGTATGATGAGCGGGGAGGGGGACATGTTTGAGGGTGTGTGGAGAGGATAGAAGAGCCGCGGATTCTTTTTTTCCCCCCTTAACTTTGTGTGTGCTGATTCCGGCAGCCAATCGGGGTGCAGAAACCATTCACAACATCTTTCTTCTTTCATCTGTTCTGCGATTGGCTGTCGAAGTCACATGTCCCTTGCCATCTAAAAAGTGGACATATTGTTTCAGACATATTGTCTCAGTGTCACAGTGCAGAGAGGTCGCTCCTCCACTAGTGCTGCTGCTGAAAGTAAACTTGTCAGTTAAATAGATAAGATCCTGTCCTGTGTGAAATCAAGCTTCCAGCATCAAAGTAGATTGTGCAAAACCTGTGTAGCAGTCTCTGGAAGCCCCATTTGCTACTTTTTACATTTGATAAAACTGTGTTACAGTGACAAATCAGAAGGCCAGATGTGCACTCTAAAATTGAGCCAAAATAAGAAATGGATCTCAGAGCAATAAAAATAGAGATTTTATTGATGATTATATTAAAACAATTTTATCATCATATCAATAAATAAATCCATTTAAAAAAATGTAAAAAAAGAAACAAAGAGAAAAAGGGTTCAAGTGACACCTAGAGCCATGTCCGAAGGCGGTTAAATTAATCAAAAGGGCATAATTAGACTACATGTATATAAATATGTGCAAAAATAGCAAGATGAGCAGTAAAGTTACATTTAGGCTCTATGTGGTGATTAGGATTGAGCGAAACGGATCGGACAAATTCAAAAATCGCCGACTTTCGACAAAGTCGGGTATCATGAAACCTGACCTGATCCTAGTGTAGGATCAGCCATGAGGTCAGCGATCTGCGCGCAAAAGTCGGGTTTCGTATGACGCTTTCAGCGCCATTTTTCAGCCAATGAAGAAGGACGCAGAGCGTGGGCAGCGTGATGACATAGGTCTCGGTCCCCACTATCTTAGAGAAGGGCATGACAGTGATTGGCTTGCTTTCTGCGGCATCACAGGGGCTATAAAGGGTCGTGCACGCCGACCGCCATCTTACTTCTGCCGATTGTAGCATAGGGAGAGGATGCTGCAGCTTCATCAGAAGAAGGGATATAGTTAGGGAGGGAAGATTAATCCCCAAACCGCTTGTGCTGTAGCGATTTCCACTGTCCAACACCACCATTTGTTTGCAGGGACAGTGGAGTTTATATTTTTGTGCATCAGCTCTGTAGCTTATTAGGCTGCCTTATAAGGCTCCCTGATCGCTGCATTGCTGTTTGCACGCCGCAACTGCTTTTTTAAAAGCAAAAATCCTGTTGCTCCTTTCTGCACAGTTATCTTGTTTATTTGTCCACACTTTTGTGTGCAGCAGTCCTTTTTATTGCTGCCATACTTGTCCTGAGATCATTGTAGGGAGATTGAAATTGTACTACAGTCCTTGTATTTTTTCATATATCTTCCAGCCACTTTCTGCCACTTACATTGTGTTGTTTTATGCACTGGGCCTGAGTTTTGGTTCAGTCTCCTGTTATGAAAGGTAATTCAGTACCACAATGAACATAGAGGTCAGCGCACATACAGTGACCTGTCAATAACCCAAAAAAAAAGAACGAGCTCTGAGACGTGGGAACTCTGTTGACCGCAATCCCTAATCCTCTCCAAACCACACTAAAGGCAGCCGTGGATTGCGCCTAACGCTCCCTATGCAACTCGGCACGGCCTGAGAAACTAGCTAGACTGAAGATAGAAAATAAGCCTACCTTGCCTCAGAGAAATACCCCAAAGGAAAAGGCAGCCCCCACATATAATGACTGAGTTAAGATGAAAAGACAAACGTAGAGATGAAATAGATTTTGCAAAGTGAGGCCCAACTTTCTGAACAGAGCGAGGATAGGAAAGGTAACTTTGCTGTCAACACAAAACCCTACAAAAACCACGCAAAGGGGGCAAAAAGACCCTCCGTACCGAACTAACGGCACGGAGGTACACCCTCTGCGTCCCAGAGCTTCCAGCAAGCAGTAAAAAACAAATTGACAAGCTGGACAGAAAAAAACAGCAACAAAATAGCAAAGAGGAACTTAGCTATGCAGAGCAGCAGGCCACAGGAACGATCCAGGAGGAAACAGGTCCAATACTAGAACATTGACTGGAGGCCAGGATCAAAGCACTAGGTGGAGTTAAATAGAGCAGCACCTAACGACTTCACCACAGCACCTGAGGAAGGAAACTCAGAAGCCGCAGTACCACTTTCCTCCACCAACGGAAGCTCACAGAGAGAACCAGCCGAAGTACCACTTGTGACCACAGGAGGGAGCTCTGCCACAGAATTCACAACAGTACCCCCCCTTGAGGAGGGGTCACCGAACCCTCACCAGAGCTCCCAGGACGACCGGGATGAGCCATATGAAAGGCACGAACAAGATCGGGAGCATGGACATCAGAGGCAAAGACCCAGGAATTATCTTCCTGAGCATAACCCTTCCACTTAACCAGATACTGGAGTTTCCGCCTTGAAACACGAGAATCCAAAATCTTCTCCACAACATACTCCAACTCCCCCTCCACCAAAACCGGGGCAGGAGGATCAACAGATGGAACCATGGGTGCCACGTATCTCCGCAACAATGACCTATGGAATACGTTATGTATGGAAAAAGAATCTGGAAGGGTCAGACGAAAAGACACAGAATTAAGAACCTCAGAAATCCTATACGGACCAATAAAACGAGGTTTAAACTTAGGAGAGGAAACCTTCATAGGAATATGACGAGAAGATAACCAAACCAAGTCCCCAACCCGAAGTCGGGGACCCACACAGCGTCTGCGATTAGCGAAATGTTGAGCCTTCTCCTGGGACAAAGTCAAATTGTCCACTACATGAGTCCAAATCTGCTGCAACCTGTCCACCACAGTATCCACACCAGGACAGTCCGAAGACTCAACCTGCCCTGAAGAGAAACGAGGATGGAACCCAGAGTTGCAGAAAAACGGTGAAACCAAGGTAGCCGAGCTGGCCCGATTATTAAGGGCGAACTCAGCCAAAGGCAAAAAGGACACCCAGTCATCCTGATCAGCAGAAACAAAGCATCTCAGATATGTTTCCAAGGTCTGATTGGTTCGTTCGGTCTGGCCATTAGTCTGAGGATGGAAAGCCGAGGAAAAAGACAAGTCAATGCCCATCCTACCACAAAAGGCTCGCCAAAACCTCGAAACAAACTGGGAACCTCTGTCAGAAACGATATTCTCTGGAATGCCATGTAAACGAACCACATGCTGGAAAAACAACCAAATCAGAGGAGGAAGGCAATTTAGACAAGGGTACCAAATGGACCATCTTAGAGAAGCGGTCACAGACCACCCAAATGACTGACATCTTTTGAGAGACGGGAAGATCTGAAATAAAATCCATAGAGATATGTGTCCAAGGCCTCTTCGGAACCGGCAAGGGCAAAAGCAACCCACTGGCACGAGAATAGCAGGGCTTAGCCCGAGCACAAATCCCACAGGACTGCACAAAAGTACGCACATCCCGCGACAGAGATGGCCACCAAAACGATCTAGCCACTAACTCTCTGGTACCAAAGATTCCAGGATGACCAGCCAACACCGAACAATGAACCTCAGAGATAACTTTATTCGTCCACTTATCAGGGACAAACAGTTTCTCCGCTGGGCAACGATCAGGTTTATTAGCCTGAAATTTTTGCAGCACCCGCCGCAAATCAGGGGAGATGGCAGACACAATTACTCCCTCTTTGAGGATACCCGCCGGCTCAGATACACCCGGAGAGTCGGGCACAAAACTCGTAGACAGAGCATCCGCCTTCACATTTTTAGAGCCCGGAAGGTATGAAATCACAAAGTCAAAACGGGCAAAAAACAACGACCAACGAGCTTGTCTAGGATTCAACCGCTTGGCGGACTCGAGATAAGTCAAGTTCTTATGATCAGTCAAGGCCACCACGCGATGCTTAGCTCCTTCAAGCCAATGACGCCACTCCTCGAATGCCCACTTCATGGCCAGCAACTCTCGATTGCCCACATTATAATTTCGCTCAGCAGGCGAAAACTTCCTGGAAAAGAAGGCGCATGGTTTCATCACCGAGTAATCAGAACTTCTCTGCGACAAAACAGCCCCTGCTCCAATCTCAGAAGCATCAACCTCGACCTGGAACGGAAGCGAAACATCTGGTTGACACAACACAGGGGCAGAAGAAAAACGACGCTTCAACTCTTGAAAAGCTTCCACCGCAGCAGAAGACCAATTGACCAAATCAGCACCTTTCTTGGTCAAATCGGTCAATGGTTTAGCAATACTAGAAAAATTGCAGATGAAGCGACGATAAAAATTAGCAAAGCCCAGGAACTTTTGCAGACCTTTCAGAGATGTCGGCAGAGTCCAATTATGGATGGCTTGGACCTTAACAGGATCTATCTTGATAGTAGAAGGGGAAAAGATGAACCCCAAAAATGAAACCTTCTGAACACCAAAGAGACACTTTGATCCCTTCACAAACAAAGAATTAGCACGCAGGACCTGAAACACCGTTCTGACCTGCTTCACATGAGACTCCCAATCATCCGAGAAGATCAAAATGTCATCTAAGTACACAATCAGGAATTTATCCAAGTACTCTCAGAAGATGTCATGCATAAAGGACTGAAACACTGATGGAGCATTGGCAAGTCCGAATGGCATTACTAGATACTCAAAATGGCCCTCGGGCGTATTAAATGCAGTTTTCCACTCATCGCCTCGCTTAATACGCACAAGATTATACGCACCACGAAGATCTATCTTGGTGAACCAACTAGCCCCCTTAATCCGAGCAAACAATCAGATAACAATGGCAAGGGGTACTGAAATTTAACCGTGATCTTATTTAGAAGGCGGTAATCTATACAAGGTCTCAGTGAACCATCCTTCTTGGCTACAAAAAAGAACCCTGCTCCTAATGGCGACGATGACGGGCGAATATGCCCCTTCTCCAAAGACTCCTTCACATAACTCCGCATAGCGGCGTGCTCAGGCACAGATAAATTAAACAGTCGACCTTTTGGGAATTTACTACCAGGAATCAAATGGATAGCACAATCACAATCCCTATGTGGAGGTAGGGTATCGGACTTGGGCTCATCAAATAAATCCCGGTAATCAGACAAGAACTCAGGAACCTCAGAAGGGGTGGATGACGAAATAGTCAGAAATGGGACATCACCATGTACCCCCTGACAACCCCAACTGGACACAGACATGGATTTCCAATCTAAAACTGGATTATGGACTTGTAGCCATGGCAACCCCAACACGACCACATCATGCAGATTATGCAACACCAGAAAGCGAATAACCTCCTGATGTGCAGGAGCCATGCACATGGTCAGCTGGGTCCAGTACTAAGGCTTATTCTTGGCCAAAGGCGTAGCATCAATTCCTCTCAATGGAATAGGACACTGCAAGGGCTCCAAGAAAAACCCACAACGCCTAGCATATTCCAAGTCCATCAAATTCAGAGCAGCGTCTGAGTCCACAAATGCCATGACAGAATATGATGACAAAGAGCAGATCAAGGTAACAGACAGAAGAAATTTTGACTGTACCATACCAATGATGGCAGATCTAGCGAACCGCTTAGTGCGCTTAGGACAATCAGAGATAGCATGAGTGGAATCACCACAGTAGAAACACAGCCCATTCAGACGTCTGTGTTCTTGCCGTTCAACTCTGGTCAGAGTCCTATCGCACTGCATAGGCTCAGGTTTAAGCTCAGGTAATACCGCCAAATGGTGCACAGATTTACGCTCGCGCAAGCGTCGACCGATCTGAATGGCCAAAGACAAAGACTCATTCAGACCAGCAGGCATAGGAAATCCCACCATGACATCCTTAAGGGCTTCAGAGAGACCTTTTCTGAAAATAGCTGCGAGCGCACCTTCATTCCACTGAGTGAGTACGGACCACTTTCTAAATTTCTGACAATATACCTCTATCTCATCCTGACCCTGACACAGAGCCAGCAAATTCTTCTCTGCCTGATCCACAGAATTAGGCTCATCGTACAGCAATCCGAGCGCCAGGAAAAATGCATCGATATTACTTAATGCAGGATCCCCTGGCGCAAGGGAAAATGCCCAGTCCTGAGGATCGCCACGCAAAAAAGAAATAACGATCCTAACTTGTTGAACTGGGTCACCAGAGGAGCGAGGTTTCAAAGCAAGAAATAGTTTACAATTATTTTTGAAACTCAGAAATTTAGTTCTATCTCCAAAAAACAAATCAGGAATAGGGATTCTCGGTTCTAACATAGAATTCTGAAGCACAAAGTCTTGAATACTTTGTACTCTTGCCGTGAGCTGATCCACACATGAAGACAGACCTTTAATGTCCATTGCTACACCTGTGTCCTGAACCACCCAAATGTCTAGGGGAAAAAAAAGGCAAAACACAGTGCAAAGAAAAAAAAATGGTCTCAGAACATCTTTTTTCCCTCTATTGAGAATCATTAGTACTTTTGGCCTCCAGTACTGTTATGAAAGGTAATTCAGTACCACAATGAACATAGAGGTCAGCGTACATACAGTGACCTGGCAATAACCCAAAAAACAAGAACGAGCTCTGAGACGTGGGAACTCTGTTGACCGCAATCCCTAATCCTTTCCAAACCACACTAAAGGCAGCCGTGGATTGCGCCTAACGCTCCCTATGCAACTCGGCACGGCCTGAGAAACTAGCTAGCCTGAAGATAGAAAATAAGCCTACCTTGCCTCAGAGAAATACCCCAAAGGAAAAGGCAGCCCCCACATATAATGACTGTGAGTTAAGATGAAAAGACAAACGTAGAGATGAAATAGATTTAGCAAAGTGAGGCCCAACTTTCTGAACAGAGCGAGGATAGGAAAGGTAACTTTGCGGTCAACACAAAACCCTACAAAAACCACGCAAAGGGGGCAAAAAGACCCTCCGTACCGAACTAACGGCACGGAGGTACACCCTCTGCGTCCCAGAGCTTCCAGCAAGCAGTAAAAAACAAATTGACAAGCTGGACAGAAAAAAACAGCAACAAAATAGCAAAGAGGAACTTAGCTATGCAGAGCAGCAGGCCACAGGAACGATCCAGGAGGAAACAGGTCCAATACTAGAACATTGACTGGAGGCCAGGATCAAAGCACTAGGTGGAGTTAAATAGAGCAGCACCTAACGACTTCACCACAGCACCTGAGGAAGGAAACTCAGAAGCCGCTGTACCACTTTCCTCCACCAACGGAAGCTCACAGAGAGAACCAGCCGAAGTACCACTTGTGACCACAGGAGGGAGCTCTGCCACAGAATTCACAACAGTCTCCCCAAAAAAAACAATGAGATTCAACTGAAGAACCGATATCAAATCTTTGTAGAGGATGAAGATGGCACACCTAAGGATGAAGCAATACCAGCAAGCAAAAAAGAAAAGGGCACACAGCAACAAGTGACAGCAAAAAGTACAGCCAAGAAGCAATGAAGAGTGGTGGTGGTGGGAGACTCACTACTGAGAGGTACAGAAGCAGCCATCTGCAGACCGGACATAACTGCAAGAGAAGTATGCTGCCTTCCAGGTGCGATGATCAAGGATGTGACCGATAGGATACCAAAGCTCTTCAACTCCAAGGACGTCCACCCATTTCTTCTGATACATGTTGGCACCAATGACACGGCAAGGAAGTACCTACCGACAATCTGCAAAGACTTTGAAGAGTTGGGGAAGAAAGTAAAGGAACTGGATGCACAGGTAGTTTTTTCTTCTATCCTTCCAGTAGACGGGCATGGCACCAGGAGATGGAACAGGATCCTTGATGCAAACAACTGGCTAAGACGATGGTGCAGACAACAAGGATTCGGATTCCTGGACCACGGTGTGAATTACTTGTACGATGGACTCCTCGCCAGAGACGGACTACACCTCAACAAACCTGGGAAACACACATTCGCCAGAAGACTCGCTACACTCATCAGGAGGGCGTTAAACTAGAAGAAGAGGGGACGGGAAGAAAAACATTAGACTTGAACAAAGAAGATCCAGGAAAACATACTCAGAAGGGAGGTAAGAACATTTCTAAAACAATCCACAGCGAGGAGATTGGAACAAAACAAAATCCTCTAAACTGCATGCTTGCAAACGCCAGAAGCCTGACAAACAAGATGGAAGAACTAGAAGCAGAAATATGTACAGGTAACTTTGACATAGTGGGAATAACCGAGACATGGTTAGATGAAAGCTATGACTGGGCAGTTAACTTACAGGGTTACAGTCTGTTTAGAAAGGATCGTAAAAATCGAAGAGGAGGAGGGGTTTGTCTCTATGTAAAGTCTTGTCTAAAGTCCACTTTAAGGGAGGATATTAGCGAAGGAAATGAGGATGTCGAGTCCATATGGGTCGAAATTCATGGAGGGAAAAATGGTAACAAAATTCTCATTGGGGTCTGTTACAAACCCCCAAATATAACAGAAACCATGGAAAGTCTACTTCTAAAGCAGATAGATGAAGCTGCAACCCATAATGAGGTCCTGGTTATGGGGGACTTTAACTACCCGGATATTAACTGGGAAACAGAAACCTGTGAAACCCATAAAGGCAACAGGTTTCTGCTAATAACCAAGAAAAATTATCTTTCACAGTTGGTGCAGAATCCAACCAGAGGAGCAGCACTTTTAGACCTAATACTATCTAATAGACCTGACAGAATAACAAATCTGCAGGTGGTCGGGCATCTAGGAAATAGCGACCACAATATTGTACAGTTTCACCTGTCTTTCACTAGGGGGACTTGTCAGGGAGTCACAAAAACACTGAACTTTAGGAAGGCAAAGTTTGACCAGCTTAGAGATGCCCTTAATCTGGTAGACTGGGACAATATCCTCAGAAATAAGAATACAGATAATAAATGGGAAATGTTTAAGAACATCCTAAATAGGCAGTGTAAGCGGTTTATACCTTGTGGGAATAAAAGGACTAGAAATAGGAAAAACCCAATGTGGCTAAACAAAGAAGTAAGACAGGCAATTAACAGTAAAAAGAAAGCATTTGCACTACTAAAGCAGGATGGCACCATTGAAGCTCTAAAAAACTATAGGGAGAAAAATACTTTATCTAAAAAACTAATTAAAGCTGCCAAAAAGGAAACAGAGAAGCACATTGCTAAGGAGAGTAAAACTAATCCCAAACTGTTCTTCAACTATATCAATAGTAAAAGAATAAAAACTGAAAATGTAGGCCCCTTAAAAAATAGTGAGGAAAGAATGGTTGTAGATGACGAGGAAAAAGCTAACATATTAAACACCTTCTTCTCCACGGTATTCACGGTGGAAAATGAAATGCTAGGTGAAATCCCAAGAAACAATGAAAACCCTATATTAAGGGTCACCAATCTAACCCAAGAAGAGGTGCGAAACCGGCTAAATAAGATTAAAATAGATAAATCGCCGGGTCCGGATGGCATACACCCACGAGTACTAAGAGAACTAAGTAATGTAATAGATAAACCATTATTTCTTATTTTTAGGGACTCTATAGCGACAGGGTCTGTTCCGCAGGATTGGCGCATAGCAAATGTGGTGCCAATATTCAAAAAGGGCTCTAAAAGTGAACCTGGAAATTATAGGCCAGTAAGTCTAACCTCTATTGTTGGTAAAATATTTGAAGGGTTTCTGAGGGATGTTATTCTGGATTATCTCAATGAGAATAACTGTTTAACTCCATATCAGCATGGGTTTATGAGAAATCGCTCCTGTCAAACCAATCTAATCAGTTTTTATGAAGAGGTAAGCTATAGGCTGGACCACGGTGAGTCATTGGACGTGGTATATCTCGATTTTTCCAAAGCGTTTGATACCGTGCCGCACAAGAGGTTGGTACACAAAATGAGAATGCTTGGTCTGGGGGAAATTGTGTGTAAATGGGTTAGTAACTGGCTTAGTGATAGAAAGCAGAGGGTGGTTATAAATGGTATAGTCTCTAACTGGGTCGCTGTGACCAGTGGGGTACCGCAGGGGTCAGTATTGGGACCTGTTCTCTTCAACATATTCATTAATGATCTGGTAGAAGGTTTACACAGTAAAATATCGATATTTGCAGATGATACAAAACTATGTAAAGCAGTTAATACAAGAGAAGATAGTATTCTGCTACAGATGGATCTGGATAAGTTGGAAACTTGGGCTGAAAGGTGGCAGATGAGGTTTAACAATGATAAATGTAAGGTTATACACATGGGAAGAAGGAATCAATGTCACCATTACACACTGAATGGGAAACAACTGGGTAAATCTGACAGGGAGAAGGACTTGGGGATCCTAGTTAATGATAAACTTACCTGGAGCAGCCAGTGCCAGGCAGCAGCTGCCAAGGCAAACAGGATCATGGGGTGCATTAAAAGAGGTCTGGATACACATGATGAGAGCATTATACTGCCTCTGTACAAATCCCTAGTTAGACCGCACATGGAGTACTGTGTCCAGTTTTGGGCACCGGTGCTCAGGAAGGATATAATGGAACTAGAGAGAGTACAAAGGAGGGCAACAAAATTAATAAAGGGGGTGGGAGAACTACAATACCCAGATAGATTAGCGAAATTAGGATTATTTAGTCTAGAAAAAAGACGACTGAGGGGCGATCTAATAACCATGTATAAGTATATAAGGGGACAATACAAATATCTCGCTGAGGATCTGTTTATACCAAGGAAGGTGACGTGCATAAGGGGGCATTCTTTGCGTCTGGAGGAGAGAAGGTTTTTCCACCAACATAGAAGAGGATTCTTTACTGTTAGGGCAGTGAGAATCTGGAATTGCTTGCCTGAGGAGGTGGTGATGGCGAACTCAGTCGAGGGGTTCAAGAGAGGCCTGGATGTCTTCCTGGAGCAGAACAATATTGTATCATACAATTATTAGGTTCTGTAGAAGGACGTAGATCTGGGGATTTATTATGATGGAATATAGGCTGAACTGGATGGACAAATGTCTTTTTTCGGCCTTACTATGTTACTATGTTACTAAATTCTCACAAAGTGGATATACATCAGTCCTGTTAGTTTGTGGTATATCAGCCAGCCACCTTCTGCCACTTAGATTGCGTTGTTATATACACTGGGCCTGAGTTTTGGTTCAGTCTCTCCCCAAAAAAGTGAGATTCAAATTATCACAAAGTGGATATATTTCAGTCCTGTTAGTTTGTAGTATATCAGCCAGCCACTTTCTGCACTTACATTGTGTTGTTTTATGCACAGGGCCTGAGGTTTGGTTCAGTCTCATAAAAAAATAAGTATGCAAATTGCCTATTCTGAGAAAAAGAGGACTTAAACTCTATAGCGCCACCTTTTGGAAGTAGCGATCCTACCAGTCACAATCAACTCTTTAACGAGTCATGCAATATGACTTAGGATAAAAGCCAAATTACTATCTCAATTCGCAGACACGGTGTTTCGGTCTGTTGGCCCTCGCCAGTGTGAAGCATGAGAACTAATTTGGCTAGGTGAGAGGCTCTGGACTGGGGTCTAAGGGGTATCGTTTCTCCTTATGGAGAGTGACATACCATCTCTGGCTTGTCAAGGTAAGGAGGCTTATTCACCGTGAAATGCTACTCTGGGAAATATAATATGCAAATTGCCTCTTCTGAGAAAAAGAGGACTTAAAATCTATAGCGCCACCTGTTGGAAGTAGCGATCCTACAAGTTACAATCAACTCTTTAACGAGTCGTGCAATATGACTTAGGATAAAAGCCAAATTAGTATCTCAATTCGCAGACACGGTGTTTTGGGCTGTTGGCCCTCGTCAGTGCGAAGCATGAGAACTAATAAGTGAGATTCAAATTATCACAAAGTGGATATATTTCAGTCCTGTTAGTTTGTAGTATATCAGCCAGCCACTTTCTGCCACTTACATTGTGTTGTTTTAAACACAGGGCCTGAGGTTTGGTTCAGTCTCCCAAAAAAATAAGTGAGATTCAAATTATCACAAAGTGGATATATTTCAGTCCTGTTAGTGTTAGGAGTCGAGTTCCTGACGCTGCACAGGGGGAATCTCGACCCATGTCTGCTGCGGTCTCCCATTCTGCATCGGCTGCAGTGGAGCCTGCTCGGTCCCAGCGTCTCACTGAATCTGATACTGTGCAAAGGGTTACTGCTGCCTCTCCAGGCTCTACTATTGTACCCTGCACTGGTCTGTGGCGAGCAGGATTTTCTGGGACTAAGTCCTGCTTTGCACACACTGAGCATGCCCAGGATAAGATCTCTCAGTGGAGATCAAGGGTCACATGCTCAGGTACTGCAGCAACTTCCATTGGTCCTCCAGGAAGGTCCTGTACCTGATCAAGTTCTGTGGCAGCCTTCCATTGGTCCTTCTGGGAAGGTCCTGTAGGTGCTACAGCTATAAAAGGTTCTAATGACCACACGGCCATGTGCTAGTATCAAATATGTATGATCTCAGCGCCAGTGTGGTCGTGTGTCTGGTCAGGGACCCTTCTGAAATAAGCCCCTAGAATGCTGGCACCTCCGGCGAGGAGTTTATGTCTGAATTCAGAGCTGGCTAATAGCCATTAGAATTCCGGCTCCTCTGGAGAGGAGCTGCGTGTTGGTTGGACTGCATGACCACTGTCGGCTCTACACAGTAGCTCTGTCCCCTGTGAGCTAAACAGGGCAAAGCATTCTGTTTACTACGGGCTCTGTGAAGTAACAAAGTTCATTTGTACTAATTTGCTTCGTCGCCTTGCTTAGCAGCAAGTTCTTTCCTGCACGGTGGATCCCGGGTTGCGAACGCACCTATTTCATTTAATAAATATATTTGGTGCATTCCGCCAACCCTAACAGTTAGTTTGTAGTATAACTGCCAGCCACTGTCACGATCCATGTTTGGATCTGTGGCAGATCTGGTTTCCCTCAGATATAAACTTTTTTCCTTTCTGGTCATTGGGGGTTAATGCAGTTTACTCCCCCCGGTGGCCGCTGGTGTTATTGCATTGCTGCTGGGTCAGCTGATGTTTGTGACCAATCCCACCATCCTTTATAAGGTCACCTGGTGCTTCAGCTGACTGTTGGTTATACAGGTCCTTTGGATACCAACCTTGCTGGAATAGGAGCTTGCTGAGTGCTGTTGTTCTACAGCTTAATACTTATTCCTGGTACCTTACTCTGCTGTGAGGTGCATTGCAGCAAAGAAAGCTAAGTGTGGTGTTATTGTTTCTTGGTTACTTTGTAGTTTATGCATTCACCTTTTGGTATCGTGTTCCCCTCACTCTCATATTGTTTATTCCTGTTTATTTGCTTTGTGGTGCTGTTTTCTCTGTTCGCCTCCTGGGGTGAGGGTTGGGGGTTTAGTTCAGGGTTTAACAGGAGACAGGGACAGGTCGGTGACTTGGGCCTCCCTACCTTCAAGGATACCCCCAGGTTAAGGAAAGACAGGGCTTCCCCTAGCCTGAGGGGCAGTTCAGGGGCCCAGATTCCTCATCTCCTGTTTTCCTATTTCTGCATCGTGACAGCCACTTTCTGCCACTTACATTGTGTTGTTTTATGCACAGGGTCTGAGGTTTGGTCCAGTCTCCCCAAAAAATAAGTGAGATTCAAATTCTCACAAAGTGGATATATTTCAGTCCTGTTAGATTGTAGTATATCTGCCAGCCACTTTCTGCCACTTACATTGTGTTGTTTTATGCACAGGGCCTGAGGTTTGGTTCAGTCTCCCAAAAAAATAACTGAGATTCAAATTATCACAAAGAGGATATACTTCAGTCCTGTTAGTTTGTAGTATATCAGCCAGACACTTTCGGCCACTTACATTGTGTTGTTTTATACACTGGGCCTGAGGTTTGGTTCAGCCCCCCCCCCCAAAAAAAAAGGGAGATTCAAATTCTCACAAAGTCCATATACTTCAGTCCTGTTAGTTTGTCGTATGTCAGCCAACCACTTTATGCCACTTAGATTGCATTGTTATATACACTGGACCTGAGTTTTGGTTCAGTCTCCCCCCAAAAAATTGAGATTCAAATTATCACAAGGTGGATATACTTCAGCCCTGTTAGTTTGTCGTATGTCAGCCAGCCACTTTCTGCCACTTAGATTGCATTGTTATATACACTGGACCTGAGTTTTGGTTCAGGCTCCACCCAAAAAAGTGAGATATTCAAATTATCACAAAGTGGATATACTGCAGTCCTGTTAGTTTGTCGTATGTCAGCCAGCCACTTTCTGCCACTTACATTGTGTTGTTATATACACTGTGCCTGAGTTTTGGTTCAGTCTCCCCCCCCAAAAAGGGAGATTCTAATTCCCACAAAGTGGATATACTTCAGTCCTGTTAGTTTGACGCATATCAGCCAGCTACTTTCTGCCACTTAGATTGCGTTGTTATATACACTGAGCCTGAGTTTTGGTTCAGTCTCCCAAAAAAAAGTGAGATTCAAATTCTCTCAAAGTGGATATACTTCAGTCCTGTTAGTTTGTAGTATATCAGCCAGCCACTTTCGGCCACTTACATTGTGTTGTTTTATGCACTGGGCCTGAGTTTTGGTTCAGTCTCCCAAAAAAAGTGAGATTCAAATTCTCACAAAGTGGATATACTTCAGTCCTGTTAGTTTGTAGTATATCAGCCAGCTACTTTCTGCCACTTAGATTGTGTTGTTTTATGCACTGGGCCTGAGTTTTGGTTCAGTCTCCCAAAAAAAAGTGAGATTCAAATTCTCTCAAAGTGGATATACTTCAGTCCTGTTAGTTTGTAGTATATCAGCCAGCCACTTTCGGCCACTTACATTGTGTTGTTTTATGCACTGGGCCTGAGTTTTGGTTCAGTCTCCCAAAAAAAGTGAGATTCAAATTCTCACAAAGTGGATATACTTCAGTCCTGTTAGTTTGTAGTATATCAGCCAGCTACTTTCTGCCACTTAGATTGTGTTGTTTTATGCACTGGGCCTGAGTTTTGGTTCAGTCTCCCAAAAAAAAGTGAGATTCAAATTCTCACAAAGTGGATATACTTCAGTCCTGTTAGTTTGTAGTATATCAGCCAGCCACTTTCGGCCACTTACATTGTGTTGTTTTATGCACTGGGCCTGAGTTTTGGTTCAGTCTCCCAAAAAAAGTGAGATTCAAATTCTCACAAAGTGGATATACTTCAGTCCTGTTAGTTTGTAGTATATCAGCAAGCTACTTTCTGCCACTTAGATTGTGTTGTTTTATGCACTGGGCCTGAGTTTTGGTTCATAGTTAAGTAAAAAGGGCAGCACACTGCAGCGCCAAAACATGCAAACTTGAAAACACGAAATTTGAACTGCATTACTGCACTAGAAATATGAAAAATGAGAGCTTTTAGCGCATAAAAATGGCCATATTTATGTGTACCTCGTAGCCACTTTACAGCATCTCTCTTATACGAGGTCCTACGCTTGACCTACCTCACTGAGAATAATCGTCTCCATCTGAATGGGTACATGTGAAACCTCTTCTTGGACTCAAATTCTCTCTTTCTGTGGAGGGGTATTGGACCTACTATAATTAAAACACCTGTGGCTAGGAGGCGGGGAGTGCACGATCAGAAGGCTAAAGAATACGTTTAAAAAACCTGACCTGCACATCCAAACATAGACATGTACCCATTCAGATGGAGACGTTTATTCTCAGTGAGGTAGGTCAAGCGTAGGACCTCGTATAAGAGAGATGCCGTAACGTGGCTACGAGGTACACATAAATATGGCCATTTTTATGCGCTAAAAGCTCTCATTTTTCATATTTCTAGTGGAGTAATGCAGTTCAAATTTCGTGTTTTCAAGTTTGCATGTTTTGGCGCTGCAGTGTGCTGCCCTTTTTACTTAACTATATACGAGTTGGCGACTCTGGGTTCAGCACCTGTTCACACTCAGTCTATGTTTGGATGTGCAGGTCAGGTTTTTGAAATGTATTCTTTAGCCTTCTGATCGTGCACTCCCCGCCTCCTAGCCACAGGTGTTTTAATTATAGTAGGTCCAATACCCCTCCACAGAAAGAGAGAATTTGAGTCCAAGAAGAGGTTTCACATGTACCCATTCAGATGGAGACGTTTATTCTCAGTGAGGTAGGTCAAGCGTAGGACCTCGTATAAGAGAGATGCCGTAAAGTGGCTACGAGGTACACATAAATATGGCCATTTTTATGCGCTAAAAGCTCTCATTTTTCATATTTCTAGTGCAGTAATGCAGTTCAAATTTCGTGTTTTCAAGTTTGCATGTTTTGGCGCTGCAGTGTGCTGCCCTTTTTACTTAACTATATACGAGTTGGCGACTCTGGGTTCAGCACCTGTTCACACTCAGTCTATGTTTGGATGTGCAGGTCAGGTTTTTGAAATGTATTCTTTAGCCTTCTGATCGTGCACTCCCCGCCTCCTAGCCACAGGTGTTTTAATTATAGTAGGTCCAATACCCCTCCACAGAAAGAGAGAATTTGAGTCCAAGAAGAGGTTTCACATGTACCCATTCAGATGGAGACGTTTATTCTCAGTGAGGTAGGTCAAGCGTAGGACCTCGTATAAGAGAGATGCCGTAAAGTGGCTACGAGGTACACATAAATATGGCCATTTTTATGCGCTAAAAGCTCTCATTTTTCATATTTCTAGTGCAGTAATGCAGTTCAAATTTCGTGTTTTCAAGTTTGCATGTTTTGGCGCTGCAGTGTGCTGCCCTTTTTACTTAACTATATACGAGTTGGCGACTCTGGGTTCAGCACCTGTTCACACTCAGTCTATGTTTGGATGTGCAGGTCAGGTTTTTGAAATGAGTTTTGGTTCAGTCTCCCAAAAAAAAGTGAGATTCAAATTCTCACAAAGTGGATATACTTCAGTCCTGTTAGTTTGTAGTATATCAGCCAGCCACTTTCGGCCACTTACATTGTGTTGTTTTATACACTGGGCCTGAGTATTGGTTCAGTCTCCCCCCCAAAAAAAGGGAGATTCAAATTCTCACAAAGTCCATATACTTCAGTCCTGTTAGTTTGTCGTATGTCAGCCAACCACTTTATGCCACTTAGATTGCATTGTTATATACACTGGACCTGAGTTTTGGTTCAGTCTCCCCCCAAAAAAGTGAGATTCAAATTATCACAAAGTGGATATACTTCACTCCTGTTAGTTTGTCGTATGTCAGCCAGCCACTTTCTGCCACTTAGATTGCGTTGTTATATACACTGTGCCGGAGTTTTGGTTCAGTCTCCCCCCCAAAGGGAGATTCTAATTCCCACAAAGTGGATATACTTCAGTCCTGTTAGTTTGTCGTATATCAGCCAGCCACTTTCTGCCACTTAGATTGCGTTGTTATATACACTGGGCCTGAGTATTGGTTCAGTCTCCCCCCCAAAAATGGGAGATTCAAATTCTCACAAAGTCCATATACTTCAGTCCTGTTAGTTTGTCGTATGTCAGCCAACCACTTTATGCCACTTAGATTGTATTGTTATATACACTGGACCTGATTTTTGGTTCAGTCTCCCCCCAAAAAAATGAGATTCAAATTATCACAAAGTGGATATACTTCAGTCCTGTTAGTTTGTCGTATGTCAGCCAGCCACTTTCTGACACTTAGATTGTGTTGTTATATACACTGGGCCTGAGTTTTGGTTCAGTCTCCCCCCCAAAAAAAGGGAGATTAAAATTCTCACAAAGTGGATATACTTCAGTCCTGTTAGTTTGTCGTATATCAGCCAGCCACTTTCTGCCACTTACATTGTGTTGTTTTATGCACAGGGCCTGAGTTTTGGTTCAGTCTCCCCCCAAAAAAGTGAGATTCAGATTCTGCCAAAGTAGATATACTTCAGTCCTGTTAGTTTGTCATATGTCAGCCAGCCATCTTCTGCCACTTAGATTGCGTTGTTAATATTCACTGGACCTGAGTTTTGGTTCAGTTTTCCCCCCCCAAAAAAGGGAGATTTAAATTCTCAACAAGTTTGTATAAACCTTCTACCTTGTTTTACAGTACCATATAACAGTTGTAATTTTGGTTAGATTTCCAAAAAAATGAGGAAGTCTGGTGGAAGAGCCCGTGGGTGGTGGTTGCCAGCTGGTACTGATGGTGGTGGTGGTGATGGTGCATCTGGTGGTAGTGGCAAAAGCACAATAGCACTAAGGCTGGAGGTGTTGAGCCAGCGTCATCGTCTGGCTACACAAGGCCTCGAAGGCTCCCTTATCTGGGAGTAGGAAAACAACTTTTAAAGCCGGAGCAGCAGGAAAAAGTTTTGGCTTTCCTTGCTGACTCATCCTCTAGCTCTTTCGCCTCCTCATCAGAAAGTTCCAAATATAAAAGCAGCGAGAAGTCAGTGGATGCTCCCGGTCAGGAACAAGACGTTTAATTGTGTCTTTCACCCAAACCAAAAGTGAAGGATGCGTCAGGCGACACTACAGGCTACTCCATGGAGCTCTTTACACATACCGTGCCTGAGTTAGAAAGGGATAGAAAAGGAAATTGTTAACTGCCCTTTACAAGATGATTCGGACATGGAGTGCACTGATGCACAGCCACAGCTAGATTATTATGCTGTTCCATTGACTCAGATCACTGCATTGCCCTCGCAGTGTACTGAGCCAGAATCTGACCCTGCTGAGACTATGGTGCCCCGTCCCGAACGCTATAGCACCTTACACGGTGACACAGAGGAAGGTGCACATGACATTGAAGAGGAGGTGATAGATGACCCAGTTGTTGACCCAGATTGGCAGCCATTGGGGGAAGAGGGTGCCGCTGCCAGTAGCTCAGAAGCGGAGGAGGATGATCCGCAGCAGCCATCTACATCGCAACAGCTGTCATCTGGCAGGTCTGTATCAGGCCAAAAATGTTTGTCAAAAACAAAAACAGTTTTAGGACAGCATGGCCATCCGGTGAAAGTAGCAAAGCGTGCAATGCCTGAAAAGGTATTCCATAGTAGGAAGAGTGCAGTGTGGCAATTTTTTAACGAAGATCCGAATGATCAGTCAAAAGTTATCTGTAAGAAATGCTCAAAGACCTTTAGCAGAGGGAAGAATCTTCAAAATTTAAATACAGCGTGCATGCTTAGACATTTAACCAGCATGCACTTGCAAGCCTGGACTAACTACCAAACGTCCCGTACTGTTGGGCTATCTGCTCAGAATGAAGGTAGTCAGCAACGCTACATTGCTTCCCTCACTGTAAGCCCACCGATTAGGACACCACCAGCAGCAAATGTGGAGGTATCGTTGCAAGGCCAAAGCAGTCAGGGAATCACAAGGTTATTGATGGGAAACACTGTATGTAGGCCAACATCAAGAATACCATCACCAACCCTCTCTCAATCCACCATGTCCACCAACACCACCGCTAGTTCCACCTTATGCAGCTCTCCAGTCCAGCTCACCCTACAAGAGACTCTCGTTAGGAAAAAAAAGTACTCATCCTCTCATATGCGTACACAGGGTTTGAACGCCTACATTGCTATACTAATCTTGTTAGAGATGATGCCCTACCAGTTGGTTGAAAGCGAAGCTTTCAAAGACCTGATGGCCTATGCAGTACCACGCTATGACCTACCCAGTCTGCACTTCTTTGCGAGAAAAGCCATCCCATCCATCCACCAGCATGTCAAAGACCGCATTGTCCATGCACTGAGGCAATCAGTCAGTGGAAAGGTGCACCTCTCAACAGATGCATGAACCAGTAGGCATGGCCAGGGAGGTTACGTGTCCATCACGGCGCACTGGGTTAGTGTGGTGGATGCAGGGTCCACAGGGGACAGCCATAGTGGGACAGTTCTGCCTAGCCCACGGTCTAGGAAACGGCTGTAGGCGTTCGCCACCCCTCCTCCTCCTCCAGAAATGAAAGCTCATCTACAGAGCACAGTCACAAGACCACTCCATCCGCAGCTGCCAGTGTTGCACACGAGGTGTCTCATTATCGAACAGCTAGTGGTAAAACTCAGCAGGCTGTGTTACAAATGAAGTGTTTGCGCGACAACAGACACACCATGGAAGTACTGGCCGAGTACTTGCAGCAACAAACTCAGTCATGGTTGGGCAGTGTACATCTTGAGAGAGGCAAGGTAGTCAGGGATAATAGAAGGAATTTTATGGCTGCCATAGCCCTTTCAGAACTTAAACACATACCTTGCCTTGCTCACATTTTGAACCTGGTGGTGTAGTGCTTCCTCAAAAATTATCCAGAGTTACCAGCCCTGCTCCTGAAGGTGCGAAGACTTTGCTCGCATAACCGCCGGTCGCCCGTACACTCCAGCCGTATGCTGAACCATCAGTGATTGCTGAATCTTGCCCAGCACCACCTAATAATCGCCGTTGCAACAAGGTGGAATTCCACACTGCACATGGTTCAGAAGCTGTGCGAACAGAGGCGTGCTGTTATTAATTTGTGGGAGGATACACATACACGGGAAGGCAGTTGGATGGCAGACATGGAGTTGTGTGGTGTGCAGTGGTCGAAGCTCCAAGACCTCTGTCAAGTCCTTCAGTGTTTTGAGGAATGCACATGGCTGGTAAGTGCAGACAATGCCATCATAATCATGAGCATCCCACTAATGTATCTGCTGATGCAAAGTTTGACGCACATTAAGGAGCTGGCGTCTGCAGCCGAGGAGGAGGGAAGCCTTGATGACATTCAGTCATTGTCTGCTCAGGGAACTCTCCTGGATGAGGTGGCGGATGAAGAGGAGGAGGTGGAGGATAATGGGGATGAATATTTATGGGGGGAGGATGCTTCTCAGGGGGCAATAGAAACTGGTGGCGTTGCAAGGTCAGGTACAGGGTTTTTGCGGGACACAAGTGATGTTAGTTTGCAAGAAAGTGCTCCTCAACCCAGCACAAGCAGTGAATTGACACCTGGAACATTGGCCCACATGGCTGAATATGCCTTGCGCATCCTAAAAAGGGACCCCCGCATTATCAAAATGATGACCGATGACGATTACTGGTTGGCCTGCCTCCTGGATCCACGATATAAAGGAAAATTACAAAATATCATGCCACATGAGAACCTTGAGCAAATTTTGGCTACCAAACAAGCAACTCTTGTAGACCATTTGGTTCAGGCATTCCCAGCACACAGCGGCAGTGATGGTTCTCACACGAGCCGAAGGGGGCAACATGGCAGAGGTGTTAGAGGTGCACAAATCTGAAGTGGCGTTGGACAGAGGGGTTTTATGACCAGTTTGTGGAGTGATTTCACAATGACCACTGACACGACAGGTACTGCTGCATCGATTCAAAGTGACAGGAGACAGCATTTGTCCAGTTTGGTTACAAACTACTTTTCCTCCCTTATCGATGTTCTCCCTCACAGGTCATTCCCCTTTGATTACTGGGCATCTAAAATAGACACCTGGCCTGAATTGGCAGAATATGCATTACAGGAGCTCGCTTGCCCTGCTGATAGTGTGCTATCAGAAAGAGTCTTCAGTGCTGCTGGGTCAATACTGACCGAAAAAAGGACACATCTGGCTACCCAGAATGTTGATGATCTAACCTTCATTAAAATGAACCAATCATGGATTTCAAATTATTTTGCCCTGCCTTCCCCTGCTGACACGTAGCTTGCCGGAAAAATGTCTTGCTTTTGGCCTCCTCTTACTGACTTCTCCAATTACTCCATTTGCAGCTGCTGAATGTCCACCATAGGCCATTTTTATACCTCCCTAAATGGGCTGACTCCCTCCACAGGGCCGTGGTCACCACCTGGCGCAAGCACCCGTGCGAGTGCCGTTTGCTTGAACAGGTGGGTGCGCCCACTCTTGGGCGACTGCACTGGCACAGGGTCCCTCATAGTACAATGAAGTGTCTCTGACGGTGGTGGTGCACAACCAACATCAGACACACCATCGTAATATGAGGGGCCCTGTGCCAGTACCGCCGCCCGCGAGAGAGTGTCCCCCCAGCTCGAACAGTGCTCTACCAGTTGCAATACTTACCTCTCCCTGCTCCACCACTGTGTAGTCTGTGCTGTTAAATCCTTCAATGGCACTGCCAATACAAATTTGTTGAAATGATAGATGATAGTTAAAATATACAGGGGCCCTGGCCTCCATTTAGACCAGTTAATACTTTGCGCCTACTACCACTGTCTGCTACTCAGCAGAGGAGCCCACCCCTGTACCTAGCTATGCCGCCTGTTTATTCCTGTTACCAATTTTAAACTGCATTTAGCCAACTTTATTATTTGGGCCTACTAGCTGTGTCTGCCACTCATTACAGTTGTCCTCCACTGAACAAAGCAATGCCACCTGTTTAGTCCTGTTACCAATTTTGAACTGCATTTAGCCTACTTTATTATTTGGGCCTACTAACTGTGTCTGCTACTCAATACAGTTGTCCTCCAGTGAACAAAGCAATGGCGCCTGTTTAGTCCTGTTACCAATTTTGAACTGCATTTAGCCTCTATTATTTGGGCCTATATCTGTGTTTCCTCCTCATCCTGCCCTTTGCCCAGCCACTGCTAGATGAGTCTGCTGGTACATTGACCCAGACCACTACATTCCCCTTGCACTCTACACAGCCAGAATCTGACCCTGCTGAAAGTCAGGTGTCATGATTCCAATGGCAGGGAATCACAAAAGGACAAGCACCAACGAGCTCTAGGGTGATGGAACCTGAGCTGACCGCGACCCTAAACCTGAACACACAAATAACAATAGCCGGGGAACGTGACTACGTTGATCCTAGACGTCTCGCACCAGCCGAAGATCTAACTTCCCCTATTAGAAGAAACACAGACCTCTCTTGCCTCCAGAGAAATCCCCCACAGAAATAGCAGCCCCCCACATATAATGACGGTGAAATGAGAGGAAGGCACATACACAGTATGAAAACAGATTCAGCAAAATGAGGCCCGCTAAAACTAGATAGCAGAGGATACAAAAGTAAACTGCGCGGTCAGCAAAAAACCCTTCAAAAAACCATCCTGTAATTACTTGAACTCATGTTCCAACTCATGGAACATGAGGAGCAATTACAGCCCACTAGAGCAACCAGCAGCAAAGAAACAATTATATGCAAGCTGGACAAGACAAAAATAAAGCAAAACATGGAACAAGAAAATCAAAAACTTAGCTTGTCCTGAAGATTACTGAAGCCAGAAGCTGAGGTAACAAAACACTCTGATAACCTTGATAGCCGGCGGGGAAATGACAAGATAGCCCGGTTAAATAGGAAACTCCCAAATCCTAATAGAACAGGTGGACACCAGAGACAGCAGAACACAAATCACCCAGTACCATCAGTAACCACCAGAGGAAGCCCAAAAACAGAACTCACAACAGTACCCCCCCCTTGAGGAGGGGTCACCGAACCCTCACGAGAACCACCAGGGCGACCAGGATGAGCCCTATGAAAAGCACGGACCAAATCATCAGCATGAATATCAGAGGCAACCACCCAAGAATTATCCTCCTGACCATAACCCTTCCACTTGACCAAATATTGGAGTTTCCGTCTGGAAACACGAGAATCCAAGATCTTCTCTACAACATACTCCAATTCTCCCTCCACCAGCACCGGAGCAGGAGGCTCAAGCGAAGGAACAACAGGTACCTCAGACCTCCGCAACAACGACCGATGGAACACATTATGAATAGCAAACGATGCCGGGAGATCCAAACGAAACGACACAGGGTTAAGAATTTCCAAGATCCTATAAGGACCGATGAACCGAGGCTTGAACTTAGGAGAAGAGACCTTCATAGGAACAAAAGGAGAAGACAACCACACCAAGTCCCCAACACGAAGTCGAGGACCCACGCGGCGACGGCGATTAGCAAACTGCTGAGCCTTCTCCTGGGACAACTTCAAATTGTCCACCACATGACTCCAAATCCGATGCAACCCATCCACCACCATGTGCACTCCAGGACAATCAGAAGGCTCCACCTGACCAGAGGAAAAACGAGGATGAAACCCCGAATTACAAAAGAAAGGAGAAACCAAGGTAGCAGAACTAGCCCGATTATTAAGGGCAAACTCGGCCAGCGGCAAAAAGGTAACCCAGTCATCCTGATCAGCAGAAACAAAACACCTCAAATAAGTTTCCAAGGTCTGATTAGTTCGCTCCGTCTGGCCATTCGTCTGAGGATGGAATGCAGACGAAAAGGACAAATCAATGCCCATCTTAGCACAGAACGTCCGCCAAAATCTAGACACAAACTGGGATCCCCTGTCAGAAACGATGTTCTCCGGAATCCCATGCAAACGAACCACGTTCTGGAAAAACAGAGGGACCAACTCAGAGGAGGAAGGCAACTTAGGCAAGGGTACAAGATGAACCATTTTAGAAAAGCGGTCACACACAACCCAGATGACAGACATTTTTTGAGAGACAGGGAGATCCGAAATAAAGTCCATGGAAATGTGCGTCCAAGGCCTCTTCGGGATAGGCAAAGGTGACAACAATCCACTGGCTCGAGAACAGCAAGGCTTAGCCCGAGCACAAACCTCACAAGACTGCACAAAAGAACGCACATCCCTCGACAAGGAAGGCCACCAAAAAGACCTGGCCACCAAGTCTCTAGTACCAAATATTCCAGGATGACCTGCCAACGCAGAAGAATGGACCTCGGAGATGACTCTACTGGTCCAACTATCCGGAACAAACAGTCTCTCAGGCGGACAACGATCAGGTTTACCCGCCTGAAACTCCTGCAAAGCACGTCGCAAGTCTGGGAAGACGGCCGACAAAATCACCCCATCCCTAAGGATACCAGTGGGCTCAGAATTTCCAGGGGAGTCAGGCACAAAACTCCTAGAAAGAGCATCCGCCTTCACATTTTTTGAACCTGGCAGGTATGAAACCACAAAATTGAAACGAGAGAAAAACAGTGACCAACGAGCCTGTCTAGGATCCAGACGCCTGGCAGACTCAAGGTAAATCAGATTTTTGTGATCAGTCAAGACCACCACACGATGTCTAGCACCCTCCAGCCAATGACGCCACTCCTCAAATGCCCACTTCATGGCCAAAAGTTCCCGATTACCCACATCATAATTCCGCTCAGCGGGTGAAAATTTTCTAGAAAAGAACGCACATGGCTTCATCACCGAGCAATCGGAGCTTCTCTGTGACAAAACCGCCCCCGCTCCAATCTCGGAAGCATCAACCTCAACTTGGAAAGGAAGCGAAACATCAGGCTGACGCAACACAGGAGCAGAAGAAAACCGGCGTTTAAGTTCCTGAAAGGCCTCCACAGCCGCAGGAGACCAATCAGCAACATCAGCACCCTTCTTAGTCAAATCCGTCAAAGGCTTAACAACACTAGAAAAATTAGTTATAAAACGACGATAGAAATTAGCAAAGCCCAAGAACTTCTGCAGACTCTTAAGAGATGCAGGCTGCGTCCAGTCACAAATAGCCCGAACCTTGACGGGATCCATCTCAATAGTAGAAGGGGAAAAAATATACCCCAAGAAAGAAATCTTCTGGACTCCAAAGAGACACTTTGAGCCCTTTACAAACAAGGAATTAGCCCGCAGGACCTGAAACACCTTCCTGACCTGCTGAACATGAGACTCCCAGTCATCAGAAAAAACCAAAATATCATCCAAATACACAATCATAAATTTATCCAGATATTCACGGAAAATATCGTGCATAAAGGACTGGAAGACTGAAGGAGCATTAGAAAGTCCGAAAGGCATTACCAAATACTCAAAATGGCCCTCAGGCGTATTAAATGCGGTTTTCCACTCATCACCTTGCTTTATTCGTATAAGATTATACGCACCCCGAAGATCAATCTTAGTGAACCATTTAGCCCCCTTAATGCGAGCAAACAAATCAGTCAACAAAGGCAAAGGATACTGATATTTTACGGTAATCTTATTCAAAAGACGATAATCTATACAAGGCCTCAAGGACCCATCTATCTTAGCCACGAAAAAAAAACCTGCTCCCAAAGGGGACGAAGATGGACGGATATGTCCCTTTTCCAAGGACTCCTTAACATAATCCCGCATAGCAGTATGCTCTGGCACTGACAGATTGAACAAACGACCTTTAGGAAATTTACTACCAGGAATTAAATCTATAGCACAATCGCAATCCCTGTGAGGAGGAAGCGAACTGAGCTTAGGCTCCTCAAAAACATCCCGATAATCAGACAAAAATACAGGAACCTCAGAAGGAGTAGATGAAGCGATAGAAATCGGAGGTGCATCATCATGAACCCCCTGACATCCCCAGCTTAACACAGACATTGTTTTCCAGTCAAGGACTGGATTATGAGTTTGTAACCATGGCAGACCAAGTACTAGAACATCATGTAAATTATACAATACCAGGAAGCGAATCACCTCCTGATGAACGGGAGTCATACGCATGGTCACTTGTGTCCAGTACTGAGGTTTATTCATAGCTAAAGGTGTAGAGTCAATTCCCTTCAAAGGAATAGGGACTTCCAGAGGCTCAAGACTAAACCCACATCGCTTGGCAAATGACCAATCCATAAGACTCAGGGCAGCGCCTGAATCTACATAGGCATCGACGGAAATGGATGATAATGAGCAAATCAGAGTCACAGACAGAATGAACTTAGACTGTAACGTACTAATGGCAACAGACTTATCAACCTTTTTTGTGCGTTTAGAGCATGCTGATATAACATGAGCTGAATCACCACAATAAAAGCACAACCCATTTTTCCGCCTATAGTTTTGCCGTTCACTTCTAGACTGAACTCTATCACACTGCATTGTCTCAAGTGCCTGTTCAGAAGACACCGCCAAATGGTGCACAGGTTTGCGCTCCCGTAAACGCCGATCAATCTGAATAGCCATAGTCATAGACTCATTCAGACCCGTAGGCGCAGGAAACCCCACCATAACATCTTTAATGGCCTCAGAAAGGCCATCTCTGAACTTTGCAGCCAGGGCGCACTCATTCCACTGAGTAAGCACTGACCATTTCCGAAATTTTTGACAATATATTTCTGCTTCATCTTGCCCCTGAGAGAGAGCTAATAAAGCTTTTTCAGCCTGAATCTCCTGGTTAGGTTCCTCATAGAGCAAACCCAATGCCAGAAAAAACGCATCCACATTAAGCAACGCAGGATTCCCTGGTGCCAATGCAAATGCCCAATGTTGAGGGTCACCCCGCAGGAAAGATATAATAATCTTAACCTGCTGAGCAGGGTCTCCAGAAGAGCGAGATTTCAAAGAAAGGAACAGCTTGCAATTGTTCCTAAAATTCAGAAAACTAGATCTATCTCCAGCAAAGAACTCTGGAATAGGAATTCTAGGTTCAGACATAGGAGCATGTACAACAAAATCTTGTATATTTTGAACCTTAGCAGCAAGATTATTCAAGCTGGAAGCTAAACTCTGGACGTCCATGATAAACAGCTAAGGTCAGAGCCATTCAAGGATTAAGAGGAGGAAAAAAAAAAAATCAGCCAGTCTGCAATTAAGGCTAGGCAGCAACCTCAGATGAGAGAGAAAAAAAAAAAAAAAAACTTCCTCAGACTACTTTTCCTCCTACTTCAGCCCAAACATTTGGGCCGGCTATACTGTCATGATTCCAATGGCAGGGAATCACAAAAGGACAAGCACCAACGAGCTCTAGGGTGATGGAACCTGAGCTGACCGCGACCCTAAACCTGAACACACAAATAACAATAGCCGGGGAACGTGACTACGTTGATCCTAGACGTCTCGCACCAGCCAAAGATCTAACTTCCCCTATTAGAAGAAACACAGACCTCTCTTGCCTCCAGAGAAATCCCCCACAGAAATAGCAGCCCCCCACATATAATGACGGTGAAATGAGAGGAAGGCACATACACAGTATGAAAACAGATTCAGCAAAATGAGGCCTGCTAAAACTAGATAGCAGAGGATACAAAAGTAAACTGCGCG
Organism: Ranitomeya imitator; assembly: GCF_032444005.1. Lineage (NCBI taxonomy): Eukaryota > Metazoa > Chordata > Amphibia > Anura > Dendrobatidae > Ranitomeya > Ranitomeya imitator. Next base: position 609,424,332 of record NC_091283.1, on the reverse strand, counting down.
GTCAGCAAAAAACCCTTCAAACAACCATCCTGTAATTACTTGAACTCATGTTCCAACTCATGGAACATGAGGAGCAATTACAGCCCACTAGAGCAACCAGCAGCAAAGAAACAATTATATGCAAGCTGGACAAGACAAAAATAAAGCAAAACGTGGAACAAGAAAATCAAAAACTTAGCTTGTCCTGAAGATTACTGAAGCCAGAAGCTGAGGTAACAAAACACTCTGATAACCTTGATAGCCGGCGGGGAAATGACAAGAAAGCCCGGTTAAATAGGAAACTCCCAAATCCTAATAGAACAGGTGGACACCAGAGACAGCAGAACACAAATCACCCAGTACCATCAGTAACCACCAGAGGGAGCCCAAAAACAGAACTCACAACAGTCAGGTTCCCCTTCCCGCATACTATACCACCTTACACGGAGACAAAGAGGAAGGTGCAGATGAAAGTGCAGGTTCCTTCATCAGGTGGGGGGTATACTCGTTGGCGACGTCACTGGCACAGGGCTCCTCATAGTATGCAAAAGTGTCTCTGCCAGTGGGAGGTGCCACCCGCCGTCAAACACACCACCGTACTATGAGGGGCCCTGTGCCAGTGCCAACGAGTGGGCCCCCCCTGCTTGCTCAGGATCACAGCATTTGCAAAGTTGAAATACTTACCTCTCCCTGCTCCACCGCCGTGACGAATTCCGCGTTTCCTGGGCCCACGAAAATCTTGAGCCAGCCCTACCCCCTCACAACTTTAGCTAAATGACCCCCAGTTTTCAATACCTAACTATTATTATAAAGTAAATTAAGATTGACAAGCTTAAGTAGTAAGAATTGATGTTTTTGGCATTAAAATGGGCACTGTAGGTGTTTTCCTGTCCTCTACTCACTGCCGACTTTGATTCCCCACTGACTTGCATTGGGTTTCGTGTTTCAGTCGGCCCCCGACTTTTCGCAATAATCGGCCGATTTCACCCAACCCGACATTTGAGAAAGTCGAGTATCGCGAAACCCAACTCGATCCGAAAAAAGTAAAAGTCTCTCAACTCTACTGGTAGCACGTCAACAACTGCATCCTCAACCTACAACTGTGCCTCTGAGCACAAGTCGTTGTGGCTCTTCAGGTCGCATGGGCTCTAAGCCTTGCATAGCCCAGGCATTTTTTGAGATCGCAAAGGATGACCCAACTCATGTTGTCTGTAAGATTTGTCACCAAAATCTCTGTAGAGGCTAAAAAATGAATAGTTTGAGTACTTCATGCATGAACCGTCACATGGATATGACGCATAAGTTGCAGTGGGAAGCTCACTGTGCTACAATGCGGCCTAGTCGGCCGGGCCAACTACCGTCTGCCCCATCAAGTGCATCCGCGGCCTCTTCATCCTCTGTGACTGTGAGGACAGCAGTCGCACATGGTTTTGGGCGCAGACCTTCCACCTCTTTACCCGCAACAGCCAGTGTGTTTGGCAGGTCGTCAGGACATTTGCAAGTGGAAACACCTGCTGGTGTTGAGTGCTCTCCGACATCGAGACCACCACATTTTGATCAAGGCAGCATAATATCTCTGCCTACACCTTCCTCACAGACCAGCAGTTAGCTGGGGACACCCTACTCAACATCGTCTAAGCACGGCAACCAGCCCTTGGTCCCTCAGATGTGGACAAGTAAAATACCATTTCCTCCTAGCCATGATAAAGCTAAGAGGTTGAATTTCACCATCTGCAAGCTGTTGGCCACAGAAATGCTGCCTTTCCGCCTGGTGGATACAGAGGATTTTCGAGACCTTATGTCCATTGCAGTGCCCCAGTACCGGATGCCCAGTCGCCACTACTTCTCAAAGAAAGCTGTGCCTGCACTACACCAGCATGTCACACACAACATCACCGCTTCCGTGAGAAACTCTGTGTGTGACAGGGTGCATTTCACCACAGACACTTGGACGAGTAGACAAGAACAGGGGCGTTACATGTCGGTGAATGGGCACTGGGTAACTATGGTGATAGCAGGAGAAGGGGCTGCTGTCCAAGTCTTGCCGTCCCCACGAGTTGCGGGTCGATCCTCTGTATCTATAAGTTCCTCCACTGCTTCTGCCTGCTCAACCTCCTCTCGGTCCTGCACCTGCACCCAAAGCCTGTCTGGTAATGCCACTCCCATTCTAACTGCGCATAAGGAATCCTGCACACCTCCTTACTATGCTGTCACCAGGGCTCAATGGCATCAGGCGGTGTTTACCTTGAAATGTCTGGGAAATGTGAGTCACACAGCTAAGGAGTTTTGGACATCAATGGTTGTCTCCACTGAACCTGCAGCCAGGGAAGGCCATGAGCGACAATGCTGCAAACCTGGGTGCGGCCCTTCGCCGGGGCAATGTCACACACGTGCCTTGTATGGCTCACGTTTTGAACCTGGTTGTCCAGCAATTTTTATCCCACTATCCTGGACTAGATGAGCTTCTGCAGAGTGCACGGTCGCTGTGTGCTCACTTCCGCTGTACGCATCCCAAACAACTTACATCTCTACAGAAGTCGTTGAGCCTGCCAGTTCACCGGCTGAAATGCGATGTGCCCACAGAGTGGAATTCAACTCTGCACATGTTGCAGTGACTGTGGCAGCACCAACGAGCCCTGGTGCAATACGCTATGATGTATAGCCTGGGCCAACGAGATCCACAGGTGAGGCAAATCACGCTGCATGAGTGGTCTCAGATCAGGGACCTATGCACCCTTCTGCACCGCTTTGAAATAGCGACGAAGATGTATAGTGCTGACGTTGCCATTTTCAACATGACTATTCCGGTCATTTACATGCTGGAGCACACCTTAAACAGTGTTCGGAGTCAGGTGGTGGGACAAGAGGAGGAGGAACAGGAGGAGTCGTATGCGGAAGGGATAATATCTCCAAGGTCCAGACGGTCGGCAGCACCATGGCGGTTGGCATTGGAGGCTGGGGGAGAGGGATTACCGAGGGTGCATGGTAGCAGCCAAACTGTTGAGGAAGGTGTAGGAGCTGAGGAAGAAGTGGAGGACGAACTGGTGCTCGGCATGGAATACTTATCAGATGAGGGAGACCTTAATCAAATTTCTGTTGTGCGAGGTTGGGGGGAGTGGGTAGAGGAAGGAAGCATGATTCTCACCTCACCACCACCAAGACATCAAGGACTTGGTCCTCCTGGATGCGCAAGACACATGAGTGCCTTCTTCCTGCACTACCTGCAACATGACCCTTGGATTGTCAGAATTCGAAGCAATGCCAACTACTGGGTTGTCACACTCTTAGATCCCCGGTACAAAAGTAAATTTGGCAAAATAATTCCTGCCATAGAAAGGGATTCACGCATGCAGGAGTATCAGCAGAGACTGTTACAGAATCTTACATCTGCTTTTCCACAAAACACCAGTGGTGCACGTAGTGAATCTCTGAGTTCTAACTCTAAGTCATCACTCAAACCGTAACAGTAACATCATATCTGGTGGTAACAGCAATTTTTTCCAATTTTTTCAACAATTTTTTAGACCATCCTTTGCAAGGCCACAGGAGACAAGAAGTCTGACGGATAGCCAACGCCTAGAGAGGATGGTACAGGAGTATCTCCAAGTTAACATCGATGCTATGACTGTCGAACTGGACCATTGCTCATTTTGGGCTTCCAATCTGGAAAAATGGCCTGAGCTCGCCACTCATGCCTTGGAGATCGTGTCATGCCCCGCAGCCAGTGTTCTCTCTGAATGTGTGTTCAGCGCTGCTGGTGTTGTGCTGGCAGATAAGCGCACGCCGCTGTCCAGTCAGAATGTAGACAGAATAACGTTCATCAAGATGAACAAATCCTGGATCCGCAAGGACTTTTCTACCCCTTTGTCATCCTGGGGAGACTAAAAGCTTGATTATTTTTGAAAATCACCTCACCAACCATTTTAAGAAGCTCTGGGGAAATTGATGCCACTTAAGTGGTGTCTGTGGCCCAATTTTTGGAAAAAATGGAGACTCTTTTTGGAGTCCCCTTGCTGTGTTTTACATGACGTTGGCATCGTCAATTCCAGGTGGGTGGGGCCTCCCCCCACTTTTAACCTTTAGAAACTACATACACTATGGCTTGGGGTAACACAGATGGTTCAATCTGCATAGCTGTTTACTCATACTATGGCCTGGGATTCAGAGGTCTGCTCCAAAGCTTCAGTGTCTGCTAGTCAGCAGAGTAGCCCACCCATGAAGCAAGCTACACCGCCTGTTTATCTAATTACTAATTTTTAACTGCATCTAGCCCAGGCAATACTTGGTGCCTAGTAGCAGTGTCTGCTACTCATCAGAGTACCCCACCCATGAAGCAAGCTACACCGCCTTCTTTCATTCTCAATCCAACCCCTCAGCTCTGGGGTGTCCGCTCTCCCTCCAGCTCTCTCCTTCTTACAGGTGGACTACCGCGTGTATTCACACTTTGGCGAATCTTTTGGGACCTGGCATAAGAAGTCATCGAGGTAATGGATAATATGTGCCCCCTTAGAAACGTCCATAACGACCTATTGGAGGAAGCAACTAAATGCCTCAAATAGTGAGCAGGATATGGAGCACATGGGCAGACAGCGATCTATGTAGTATGATCCTTCGCAGAAACAGCCCAATAGGCGGACACTATTCTGAGGCACAGGTAGTAACCGGAACGCCCCCTCAATGTCTGTTTTGGCCATTAGGGTGCCCCTTCCCAACTTCTTGACCCGCCTGATTGTCTTGTGAAGAGAGGTACAGTATATAGTACTGTACTTGGTTCCACATTGATGTTGTCATTTATTGACCTGCCCCTTGGATATGACAAATGGTGGATTAGTCTGAATGTATTGGGTTCCTTTTTTGGCACGACTCCCAATAGGGATACCACTACATCTTCTAAGGAAAGTGTTCTGAATGGACCCGCCATTCTACCTAAAGATATTTATATTTTAAATTTTTTTGTTATGACGTCTGGGTGTTGGTAGGCTGATTTTTGATTTTTCCAGCCTTTCTTGATTTTAGAAGGGCATGACATGCCTATATCTGCAACGCCTCCTCCTTTTACTCCTCGACCTCTTTTCTTTTCGCATGACTATATATACTTGTGACTTTTCCATGTGTTTTTTGTGTCTTCTGAGCAGTCAGCTTTCGGACACATTTTAAGGTGTTTTCTTTGTGTTTTCTATGTGTTTGTATGTGTTTGTGTTTGCCTGCCATTGGTTTCAATGGGGATCGACAGTGTTTGTCGAACGTTCGACGAACATTCGTCGAACACGCCCCAATTCGACGAACCGAACCAAATTCGAACACTAGGGGGGTGGCTCAACACTACTCTTGAGTGTGGAAAAATGCCATCTGATTTTCGCACGCTGAAGAGTTCATCTTAGTTCATGCCGACAGGGAGTCGGCTTCAGTGATGTCACCGCTAGTCACTGAAGCTCCGCTCCCAGCATTTCATTAATTCCCCAGTAGTTTACAACCGGGATGGTCGCATTAGCACCGTTCCCTGATGTAAAATGTATATACCCCAGATATGGATTACGGCATGGGACTGACTGTCCGCCGGACAGGTATGGGTATATTGTTGGTTTGTTATTTTTTCATTTTTTACAGGAGATCGAGGGCTTCACTTGGATTACCAGTAGCAATAAAATGGTCAGACAGTATTTAGTGCTGTGCGATTTTTTTTTTTTTTTATCTCACCAATTGACTTCTATTGCGGGATGCGATCCGCTTTCTGATTACATTTGCAGGATGCTGCATTTTTTTCCAGCTCGATATCTGAGCTGGAAAAACAAATGCAGATGAGCACACAATCATAGATTAACATTGGTCAGAAATCAATCCAATTTTTCATCAGCTTGAATACGTCCGATTCCATCGCAAGTGGGCATGAGCCCTTAGGGCTCATTCAGACATCTCATGTTCTCGTATGAGCGCTAGCTGAGGTTTTCATACCTGACAGTCTATGGGGTCATTCACATGTCACAGATTTTTTTGTGAACAGAGATGTCGTTTTTGATTAAAACAGGTGAAAGAGTAATGATAAATTGAGGACTTTACTGTAAAGTGCATTGAAGTAGCTGTCCAGGAACAACATGTTGGAGAACTTTCCAGAGTTATAAGCCATCAATATCAGATCAATGGGTGTCTTACAACCTGCTCGCCCACTGATCAGCTGTTATTTGTTCCAGAGGCAGCCGTATGTAAAAACTCAGTTAAGCTACAATGGGCAGCACCTTTTAAAAGGGTAGCTGCTGCTAAGTACTAAAGAACAGCTCCTGTTCTTTAGTATAGGAGCTGACCTGCAGGACCCAGCAGAGTGGGTCGCCAACAATAGTCCTTCTCTACCATCTCTACATGATTTGCTCCTGCCTGGGCATCTTCTGGGAATCCCATCAGGTCTGACTTAGGGTGCCTCCAGTTTATGGCTTCCTGGTGCCTGAATGCCCCCAGGGACAAGGGATCAGGTACCAGCGGGTCCGTCAGTATACCCCCCAGGTCAGTCATGCGGTCCCAGGTTACAGTTGTCACTACCTGGCCGGGCGTTAGGGTTGGTGGGGGTTCTAAAGGTCCCACCAGGGTCTCCTCATCTACTGGGGCAGTATCCATAACTGCTCTGGTGCCGGTCTCCTTCTCTGCCTCCGCTGGAGTTGAGGGTGCGGGCTCCTGGTCTTTCATAGTTGCCATCATCCTCTTCAGCAGTGCCTCTTTCTCTGGCTCCGCTGGGGCTGTAAGCACTGGTGGCAAGGTCTGGTGCTTTACAGTCATCACTCTCTTTAGCAGGGACTCCTTCCATGCGGTCACCACTGCCAACTGGGTCCGCAGGGGTCCAGCTCCTCCATCTCTGCGCTGAGGAGCTCCAGATCCAATGCCCTCGTCTGGTCTGGAGTTTTTTCTGGCTGACCTGGGAAGTCCACTCCTCCTTCCGTCTGCTTCTGTGGCTGCTCACCGCCACTCGCCATTGCATCCACAGGGTAGCATGCAGCCATGCTGCAGCCACGCTTTCCCACTCCTTCCATCTCTCTTTCATGGGCCGTCCTTGCTTCACTTTCCCACCGGCCATCTCTGTGGGCAGATCCTCTTGATGGACATGTCCTTTTTACATTAAAGTCTCTAAAGTGACGTGTCCAGTTTTCGCCCCCATCCACGGGCTCCACCCGTGACAACACATCTATTTCCATTCCTCATCCGCCTCATGGTGTAGCAATGACGGCCATTAAATGATTCAATACAGTCCATGGCGCACAGGACCCTATTTATCAGGTCGGTCCATCCTGTTCGTGATGCCAAGATTTTTGGGCACCCTGCTAAGGGCATAGGGATACTCAGTACCGGGTCTGGTCATCATTAAAGGGGTGGTCATGGTGGCAGCGACCCGTTGCATGGCCCTGGGCATCCAAATTAAAGGGTATGTCTTTAAAGGGGTTTTTAGGAATAAGAATGTTCGTGACGCCACCTGTGGTATTCGGTCAGGTGTGACTGACGCTGCTTAAAGGGTCCACTGGGGTGATGTTGTGGCAGCAGGGATGGTATAACTTCCCACAGTTGAAGCTGGATCCCCAGGGCTCCCGGTATATTTGGCAAAGATGGTGTGGTGCCAGAAATAATCAATTGACACAGGGTTGCAGTATCTTTACCTGTTTACTGGTGGTTATGGCCACAGTCCAGGGTGCCGTTAACAGGTTTTGGTGCGGTTTGGTTGGCCTGGAAGCAATTATGGATCCCTTTCTCAGGTGAGGTTAGAAAGCCTTCCATCTAGCGCTGTAAGGCAAGTCCCTTGCTGCCTTAGGCCTCACACAAGGTTCTTTCCTCCCTGTCCTAAGACAGTACCCGCTTGGTAGACAACGCAAGCCTTTTTACAGGGTCTCTATCATGACTCCGGGCTCTGTATGCTGCTGTACTTTCGGGTGTGGGTGCGGACAGATGACTTAGAATCTTCTGCCCTCTGGTCCTGCTGTGGGAAATGCAGTTTAACACAGCCTCGGGCTCCCGGTGCCCAGTTCCTGTGCTTCAGCTTGGAAGGAGCCCAGTGTCAGCTCCCTTCCAGATCCTTAATTCTCCTGTTCTTCTCCCCTCTGACAGTTGTTGCCAATGCAACACTCCTGCTTCTCCACTCTGTCCTGGAGTTGCAGCACCACATGGCTGCACTGCCACAGCTTTCTAGCTCTAACTCCTCTCTCTTTCACTGTTTGCTCAAAACTCCAGACTTGAACTCACTAACTCCTCCTCCAAGCCAGAATAGATATATATCTCTAGGGAAGCTCCCCTGAAGCCAGGTTCAGAGTTCCCCCTTCTGGCCTGGAGTCATAACATGTTGCATGTATGTATACCACCTGTTAAAGGGATCTTCTTTGCTTCCAGGCATGGCATCACCCTCCACAAAAGGAAGGCAACACCACTGTAACAACCGGTTTCCTGGGGTGTTACAAGAGGCTGCTAAACATTGAATGGCGCTCTGCTTTGCTGCTCCATTCAAAATTCCCTTTTTAAAAGTGTCTGATGGTCTGAAATAAAAATAATAATCAAATCAAAATCATAATAAACTCACCTACTGAACTCCTGCTGTTCACAGGGACTGTCCCCCATGTCCCCCACTGGTTTCTCATATCCTCTTCTGGATTGAGCTGCATATTACCAGGGTTCTAAAGAGCCTCGTCTGAATAGAGCAGAGGTTGCGCAAGCACATCTCAAGGGATCGCACCTCCAAGGATTGGGGAGTTAACGCCTATTCAGAAGATAATTGTCTTCGGACCGAAACGTTGCCGCAGGAGGCAGAATAAATATGTGAGCTGCTTTTCACTATCTGGTGTGGCGCTGTCCTTTTCTTCAGTTTGGATTTGGATGTTCTGTGTGGGATGGACCCCCTGGTGAGGACGTGCTTCCCGATGTCCACAGAGACTATATAATTATAGGGTGCGGCTTTACTGCTTTCTTTGAAACTTATTCAGAAGATAAGGGATAACTTCCAAACTTAACACAACCCCTTTAAGTGAAAATGCACATTGATGTAGTGCAGTGGCTAAAACTGTTCTGTTTTGCACACTGTGTTGCCTGATAACATTTTCATGTACACTAGGCTTAAATATGAACATGTATAGTAGAAGTAGGGTGGGCAACTGGGGAAAAATTCCTCCTGTGGGCCTAGCTACCCCAGTCCGACCCTGCCTTTTGGGATATTAATGCTAGTAAATGTAAAACATAATTGGCTTTCTTTGCATCCGGCTAGTTGGTACATAATGGAATATATGGCACATTTCTTAGGTACATCACAATGATGTTAACGCTGACAACAACATCATACGTTTAAGTAATTGTTCCACACAGTCCACCTTCTCCATCACCATAACAATGTTTAATATTATGAACTTTAAGTTCCCTCAATGACCACTCGATCCTTCGAGTCTTTTCATCCCTTTATCTGCAGCACTCTGGGGAGCAAAGGAAGCTATTTTACCATTTGGATTGTACTTTTGTGAAATTATAGCATCTGGCCAGCTTCGATAGAAAAATTTTACCCGCCATTATTTTATAAAGAAAGCAGTCTGTTTCTCCTTTTTAAAAAAAAAAAAAAAAAAAAAGAAGATTTTATGTCAAATGGGATGAATTTTCCCAGGGCAAGGCTGAGCTCAAAGGGCAAACATTTATTTATTTTATATAAAAGAATTATAATGTCCTTCTACCATGTTTTTTTATAGATACTATGTGTCAGCACAAGGGCTGGCTTTAGTGGCAGGCAGACCAGGCAGCTGCCTAGGGCCCCTGCTCCTCCAGGGGCTCCCAGCCAGTGGGGTGTCGCTAACATCGGCGATGATGTTACTTCATCGTGCGCCAACATGTGCCAGTCATGGAGCTGATGAAAAGAAAGCAGAGCCTGGAAAAGTGCAGGGAATGAGGAAGAGATGAGAGTATTGTATATATGTATTTATGTGTATGCATTATACTGTGTATGTGTACGTATGTGTGTGGGGGGTTGAACTATACAGTATGTGTGGGGGGCTGCATTATACTGCGTGTGTGCGTGGGGCTGCATTTTACTGTGTGGGGGGCTGCATTATACTCTGGGGGGCTGCATTATACTCTGAGGGGGCTGCATTATACTGTGTGTGGGGGGCTGCATTATACCCTGAGGGGGCTAAATTATACACTGAGGGAGCTGCATTACACTCTGAGGGGGCTGAATTACACTCTGAGGGGACTGCATTATAGTCTTTGAGGGGGCTGCATTATATTCTGAGGGGGCTGCATTTATACTCTATGAGCGGACTACATTATACTGTGTGTGGAGGGGCTGCATTATACTCTGAGGGGGCTGCATTATTATCTGAGGGGGCTGCATTATACTCTATGAGGGGGCTACATTATACTCTATGAGGGAATTACATTATACGCTATAAGGGGGCTGCTTTATGCCCTATGAGGGGGCTGCATTTTACTCTGAGGGTGCTGCATTATATTCTGCCATGAGAACTGTTTAAATATTACCGCTGGCAGAATTTGCTCTTGTTAATCATCGTCAAGAGTCTACCAGCAGGTCTCCGTTCTTTTGTGCGTACGGTTACCATCCGCAGTTTGGTACTTTTAGTGAGGGAGGGGCTTCAGGAGTCCTGAAGAGGAACGTTTTGCTTTGTTGCTCTATTTGGTGTGAATGGGGGGTTCTGAGTAATTTGAAGATCATGTGAGACAGGTACAAATGTATGGCTGATAGAAAGCACTTGCCAGGTGCGGACCTGAATATGAATGACTTTGCATGGTTGTCTACCAGGAATATCAAGTTGAGGGTTATTTCATGGAAGTTGGGTCCTAGATTTATGGGTCCATATAAAATAACTACCATCATTAACCCAGCAGCATTTCATCTGGAGCTACCCCAGGCCCTTAAGATCCACAATGTCTTTCATAGGTGTCTGCTCAAGAAATATGTGGAACCTCTTGAGTTCTCACCCTTATAGTAATGGTTGATGGTAATCTAGAGTTTCAGATTTCGAGGATTGTAGATTCTCGCCGCCAACGTTGTTCCCTACAATGCTTGGTGCACTGGAAGGCTTATGATCCAGAGGAAAGGATGTGAGTTTCAGCATCAGAGGTGAATGCTGGTTCATTCATTCCACTCCTCTTATCCAGAAAAACCTGGTCCTGAGTGTCCAGAGTCCACTCATAGAAGGGGGGTACTGTCACGGGTGTGTCAGAGGCAGACAATCGCTCTGCATCTGGCTGCAGAAGGTCTCTGCATTTGGCATTGGAGATGCCTTCTTTATCCTTCTGACTTTTGGACTCAGTGGCAACCTCCCTCCTGCTCTAATTGACACACCTGGACCCTTGTGTTTACAGACTCTCAGTCTGCTGTAGGGAGCTGCCGGTGATATTCACATTTTCCCTTGTGAAGGCTTGGAGCTATAGCAGTAAGCCACTCAGCTTACTTTCTCTATGGTGCTCTTGAAGGATGTTTTGTGTTACTTCTCTGGAGTCAGCTCAAGCTAAGATTCTTCCCCCTTGTTTGTCTCCCTTCTTCTCTTTAGTGTACAGTGGGTACTGACCAGTGATCGTCCCCCTTCCCTATCCAGGTCCTATAAAGAGCTTAGGTTTCCTGCTCGGCGCTTGGTGTGGAACCAAAATGGGAACAGTAGGGTAGGCAGGGTGCTATTAGATCTGCCTTGGGGTCTCCTCTCCCCCTTTCCCTAGCATTTGGGCTTCATTCCCCTTGTGTTGCACTAGGTCTTCCCAAACTGTGCATGACAGGGGGCTGCATTATACTCTGAGGGGACTACATTATAATGATGGGACTACATTGTACTGTGTGTGTGGGGGCTTCATTATATTTTATGAGGGGGCTGCATTATGCTCTATCAGGGGGCTACATTATACTGTGTTTGGGTTGGGGTTTCTTTATACTCTGAGGGGGCTGCTCTATACTTCAAGGGGTCTGAACTATACTCTGAGGGGCTGCACTATACTCTGAGGGGGCTGCATTATACTCTATGAGGGGGCTACATTATACCCTATAGGGGGGCTACATTATACTCTGTGTGTGGGGGGGCTGTATTATACTCTGAGGGGGCTGCGTTATACTCTGAGGGGGGCTGCATTATACGCTACCAAAATCTTTCTGTGTGATGGTGCAATATGTAAGAATTTGGGGCCCCACTTTAAACTTTTGCCCAGGGCCCCACTTTGTCCAAAACCGGCCCTGGTGCACTGCAGTATTTTTTTTATCAAAATAATCACATAACGGCAAAATAAAACATAAAAAAATATGTTTATAATAAAAATTGAAGTCACGGTGACAATATTGATACATAGGATACAATTAGAAAACACGGCACTCGATCGATGTAGGGGTTGGTGGTGCTCAAGTAGGGTGTCCACCCTGTAGAATAAAGATGAATAAAACTTGGCACTCAATGTGAGAAGAAAAAGCTTCTTAATTTATTGATGCATCCAGACAAACAAAACTGCTAAACGTTTTCGGTCCACACCGGACCTTCGTCAGAGCATTTCTTTGACATTGACTGGATATAGAAGCTACAATGCATGGATGAGCGTCAGACAGAAGTAGAAATACTACAGCTGCAGTGTGCTGGAGGATCGGAGCACATGAGAATGTAGAGCGCCACGGTAAGGCACAGAGCCTAGAGGGGGTAACGGCGCTGATCCTGGAGGAGCGATGTGCTGAGCAGAGAGGAGCAACTTCATTAAAATAAAGTCAAATGTTCTACAACAATTTTCTCATGTTTCAGAGCATATTGTTGTCACATCTTGGAACAATATAAGAAGCTAACAATGAAAAAAAAAATCCCTTATAGCAAGCACAAAACATTTCTTGGAAGATATAAGGAAGCGCATTTTTCTTCTCATTTCCTGCTGCCTATCTATATTATACAGTAAAAGTCATCTAATACCAGTATTCATCTATTTCCTTTACTACTTTCTCTGACAAGTAACAAAGTTACTATTTCTGCTGGCTACAATTTTACTTGACTTTATAGAAGAAATGGTTTCTACAGAATGTTTAAAATGCAAATCCAAGACTACTTCCAAAAATATACCCATCCTTAAGCAGTTCTCCAAGGCTTCCCTTTACTTCTCAGGAAAATGTCATGCTGTAAAATTAAATCTATTTTTTTTTCTATTTTCCTCCCTCATTTCTTATTGAATTGTTGCTTCTACAAAACATGTGGTGGGGGATGCAGTTGGGAAGCCCTAGAGGAGATTCAGGCTAAATTTCTATTGATAAGCCATAAAACTGCTCAGCAGTAGATAACATGAAGCTCCATTCTCACCCCCTGTGGTGTCGTAACACAGAAAGCTATCAAGTAGTGTTGAGCGATACCGTCCGATACTTGAAAGTATCGGTATCGGATAGTATCGGCCGATACCCGAAAAATATCGGATATCGCCGATACCGATATCCGATACCAATACAAGTCAATGGGACATCAAGTATCGGAATGTATCCTCATGGATCCCAGGGTCTGAAGGAGAGGAAACTCTCCTTCAGGCCCTGGGATCCATATTAAAGTGTAAAATAAAGAATTAAAATAAAAAATATTGTTATATTCACCTCTCCGGCGGCCCCTGGACATCAGCGGGAGGATCCGGCGTCCGGCACGGCTTCTTTCTTCAAAATGCGCGCCTTCAGGACCTGTGGAATGACGTCCCGGCTTCTGATTGGTCGCGTGCCGCCCATGTGACCGCCACGCGACCAATCAGAAGCCGCGACGTCATTCCTCAGGTCCTAGAAGGCGCTCATTCTAGGACTTTAGCTGAGGAATGACGTCGCGGCTTCTGATTGGTCGCGTGGCGGTCACATGGGCGGCACGCGACCAATCAGAAGCCGGGACGTCATTCCACAGGTCCTGAAGGCGCGCATTTTGAAGAAAGAAGCCGTGCCGGACGCCGGATCCTCCCGCTGATGTCCAGGGGCCGCCGGAGAGGTGAATATAACAATATTTTTTATTTTAATTCTTTATTTTACACTTCCGATACCGATACCCGATATCACAAAAATATCGGATCTCGGTATCGGAATTCCGATACCGCAAGTATCGGCCGATACCCGATACTTGCGGTATCGGAATGCTCAACACTACTATCAAGTGAAACAAAACAAAGCTATGTGAGCATAATGGTATAATCAGAAAAAGCACTAGTACAAGTGAATATATATATATATATATATATATATATATATATATATTATATATATTTTAGCTGTGGGCTGTATATTTAGTAGAGCTTGTCTTGTTGACGCTGTTCAAATTTTTAATAGTTGAAATTCTTGCAACTCTATTTAAAGGGAAGCTGTCAGGTTGGATAACACTATTAACCTGTTGTATTGAAAGTGAGGCTCCTGGGAGAAAATGAACTTTATTCCTCTTGGGAGCCTCAGGCTGTCAGTTATGCAGGCATGCCAGCGCAGCTACAGCGACCAATCACACAGCGGTGGCTCCAAAACACCATAGAACTTTGACAGCTGGCACAGCGATGCACTAGTGCGGAGTGAGCTGTCAGTCAAAGTGCCTGCTTACAGCGGCCCCTCATAGTGTTTTGAGTGGTGACTGTAGTCGTGACGGCACTCCTCTATGACTGAAAGCCATTGGCTCCTGTGAGGAATAAAGTTAATTTTCTCCTAGATGCTGCACTTTCAGAATGGCAGCTGGGTACTTTCTTAATGCTATTAATCTGTTGAGTGACCCAATATCTGTAGGTTAATGTAGTTATCTGTCATGACATAATAAAGTCTATACATTGTGACAGAGATTTGTGCATGAGGTTTTGTGTGACAACCTCACTTGATTCACTCTGTTAGGCCTCTTTCACACTTCCGTCGGCAGTGTCCTGTCTTAATGCGTCGCCGAGACGTAGCAACGTACGTTTAGAAAATAGTGTTAAAACATACGCAACGTTTCCAGTATTTCGACGGATGCGCCACCTGAATTTTTATAGTGTACAAGTAGGATTCTGGGGGAGAGAGAGAGAGAGAGAGAGAGAGAGGACCAGAGAGAGAGAAAGAAATTCCGGAGACAAGAGAGAGAGAGAGAGACTTTTTCCTGGACTTGAAAATCATTCCGGGCATGCTCAGAGTGGAAAAACGGGATACGTCACTGGATTCCTGTGTTTGATGGTCAGCGACGGATCCTGCGTCCATAGGCTTCCATTATAGCCAATGACGGACAGCGCAGGACCCGTCGCTGAGCGATTTTCTAATGTGCAGAAAAAACGTTCATCTGAACGTTTTCTCTGCACGACGGACCGCTATTTTCCGATGGATCCAGTGCACGACGGATGAAACGGATGGCCATCCGTCACAATCCATCGCTAATACAAGTCTATGGGAAAAAAAGGGATCCTGCAGAAAAAACGGAAGAGAAAAGACGGAAGTGTGAAAGAGACCTTAGATTTCCAGCTACTAGCCCATTATCACTTCCATCTTGAGCAGAGCTTTCATAAAGTGTTCTGCCTGATGATTGAGAAAACTGTGCAGCTGTTCATACCTATATGAGAAGCTGAACAAAATGTGCACATTACATTCAGCTTTCTATCATGGGATGAACGGAATAGCCTCATATTTTGGTCTCTCCATGCCTGGTAGTAATTTATATAATCAGGTCAGGACAAAAGAAAAACTGAATGTGATGTGTAAATCTTGACTTGACATATAGCAGAAGCCCAGAGACAAAAGTAACAAGGCTTTAACGGGAATCAGTCACCTAATTTTGGCCCTATAAGCTGCGGCCACCACCATCAGGGGCTTATCTACAGCATTCTGTAATGCTGTAGATAAGCCCCCGATGTACCCTGAAAGATAAGAAAAACAAGTTAGATTATACTCACCTGGGGGGCGGTCTGGTGCGGTCCGGTCCGATGGGCGTCGCGGTCCGGGTCCGGCACCTCCCATCTTCATACGATGATGTCCTCTTCTTTGCTTCCTGTTGCAGCTCCTGTGCAAGCGTACTTTATCTGCCCTGTTGAGTGCAGAGCAAAGTACTGCAGTGTCGCAGGCGCTGGGCCTCTCTGACCTTTCCCGGAGCCTGCGCACTGCAGTACTTTGCTCTGCCCTCAACAGGGCAGAGATTTACGCCTGTGCAGGAGCCGAGACCGCAGCAAGGAAGAGCACGACATCATATGAAGATGGGAGACACCGGATCCGGACCGCAACGCCCATCTGACCGGGACCGCCCCTGGGTGAGTATAATCTAACTTGTTTTTCTTATCTTTCAGGTTACACTGGGGGCTTATCTACAGCATTCTGACAGTGGTGGCCGCAGCTTATAAGGCCAAAATCAGATGACAGTTTCCCTTTAATTAAAATGTCCTACTATGTTACATTTGCTGCTCCATTACAGATCTATGTGTTTCCACGGCAACACACTACGAGAAGAAATCCTGTGTATTCTCATTGTGCAATCCATACTCCCTCCTACTTATATCTTACGTCTTGCAAGCATACATCTGGTAGGTTAACTGTAGTGTTATGGGGTTACCGTAACACAGAGAAGCCAGAAGACCACAGCGTCTGATTGCTCCTACTCCTGCATTGAAAAGAAGCACTTCTTTTTAAATGGAGTTTATTTCTTTTGTCAGAAAAAATGGGTTAATCGTCCATGTCGGAAACTTTGGGAGTATGAGCTTTCAGCTGAGCTCAGTTAGCCACTCCCATCCCCTTTATAATTTGGGTCCTTATTCAAACCCATGTCAGAGCTAGCTTTTGCTGCATGTTTTGGAGGAGTGGTGTTTATATGAGGAGATTAAGAGGAGTTATCTGTGACTGTTGCGTTGTTTGTAAGTATGATAATTCCCTTCCCTCCTCTTACTTTGTTACCCCTCGACTCCCCAGTGTATTCCTCTGAAATATGTGAGTGAATATTTATATGCTATGTATTTTCACTTTAAATCTGATTGTGTTGCCTTGTTCGTCGGGTTGGTGTACTGCAGTGCACAGTAGCTCCCTTCTTTCCTGGACGGGGGAACAAACAGAGGGCTACCTCAGGAAACATGGCAAGGGTGGTGGCCCCGACATCTTCACCTTCAGAAGTATCCTGGGGAATAGGGAGAGCTAGGGTGCGCCCTAGTGGTAGGGACAGGGAAGGAGCCCCTGGTCCCGGGTCACCTGATAGCTGAGTAGTGACATGTAGACATTGATTAGAAATGTGTTCTTAGTATAGTTTCTGTTATGAACCTGACACACACATGTAATAGGAATAAAGAAGACCTATTACAGAGAGAAGCCACACCCACACCATACTTGTCTCTGTACAGACTTAAGAATCCCTAGACACACGACTAAGAACACCACTTCGGACCTGATTCCCCAAAAGGCTGTAGAGGGATTTCTCATACCTCCTGAAGAACCATGGAGAGGCCACTACTCACTGCTAACAGGGGGAAAGGACAGTGTACTGGTGTACACTAAGAAAAAACTTTAAGCACGTTCATAAATTGGAGAGAGGTTAAACTAAGGAAAACCAAAAATAAATGAATCAAGACTAACCTCCCAGAACCCCAACTGTGATCAAAGGAAAAGGTGCTGGGAAGTTAGACAGACAGACAATCAGCAGGAATACAAACGAATTTTGCCTGACAGGGAAAATTCCAAAACTGAAGGGCTGGAACACCTTAGCAAAAATTACCAAGAAGTATAGCCAGCAAGGAAGTGCAGTGAAGAGATTATATGTAAAACCCAACCCAGAATTTCGATAGGGCAAACTAATGGGAAATTGGAAAACACCTGGAGAGGAGTAAATCAACAAGAGAGAGAGAAAAGACAATAGGAACAATCAGCACTTAGACAGGGACGAAAAAGGCAACAGCTCAGCAGACAGAAACCGACCACAAAGCAAATTATGACAGTTTCTATTCTCAACCCTTTAAAAGGAGGGATCTTGATTGAAAAATAGTTGAAGGTATGTTGTTATTGCTCACTGAGGTTGAGCTTTTTATTAGAGGTTTTGAAATTACGCACAAAATGACTCTTAAAATCGAAACCATATTGCTTTATCAGCCAAACATGACCCCCAGTGTACTATATTATGTGACAAGTTCCTTTTAAGATCATTATTCATTTAGAGCCATTTATTTCCTCAGTGATTTACAGGCGTTGTTATGACTTATCCCATGGGGTACCCAATCTAAATTTCCTATCGCTATGTCTTGGATTGTGGGAGGAAACGCACACAGACACAGGGAAGATAGCTATTGTTCTTGATGGGATTTGAGCCAAGGTCTCAGTGCAGCAAGGCTACAGTGTTAATCACTGATCAAGCTCATTGCCCATCATCAGCTAGAGTGGTGCATTCAATCCTTGAGTTCTGCAGTAGTGGAAAAGTGAATTGAAGAACAATAAATCATGGTTACTATTTGTTAGATGATGTGCCTATGGATTAAGTTGGGTAAGCATTTACACCTACTAAAAGTAGGGACTATGGTATATAGGTTTCTCCCAGGGTTTGGTTACTTATTTCGAGTACAAGATAATGTTACCACTAGGGTTGAGCGAAACGGGTCGGCCAGATTCAGAAGTCGCCGACTTTTGGCAAAGTCGGGTTTCATGAAACCCGACCCGACCCCTGTGTGGTGTCGGCCATGAGGTCAGCGATCTTCTGATCTGGTATCGGAATTCCGATACCGAGTTCCGATATGTTTGCGATATCGGGAATTGGTATTGGAATCCATATTTAAGTGTAAAGTAAAGAATAAAAATAAAAAATATTGATATACTCACCCTCGGACGCGCCCTGGTTCTAACCGGCAGCCTGCGTTCCTAAAAATGAGCGCCTGTAGGGCCTTCGATGACGTCGCGGCTTGTGATTGGTCGCGTGAGCGGTCACATGGGCGGTCACGCGACCAATCTCAAGCCGCAACATCATCTAAGGTCCTTCAGGCGCTAATTCTTAGGAAGGAAGCGTCCGAGGGCGCGTCCGAGGGTGAGTATATTCCTAATACGTATATACTCATCCTCGGACGCACCCTGGTTCTAACCCGCAGCCTTCCTTCCTAAGAATCAGCGCCTGAAGGACCTTAGATGACGTCGTGGCTTGTGATTGGTCGCGTGATGCCCATGTGACCGCTCACGCGACCAATCACAAGCCGCGACGTCATCGAAGGTCCTTCAGGCGCTCATTCTTAGGAAGAAAGGCTGCCGGTGAGAACCAGGGCGCGTCCGATGGTAAGTATATCACTATTTTTTATTTTGATTCTTTATTTTACACTTAAATATGGATCCCAGGGCCTGAAGGAGAGTTTCCTCTCCTTCAGACCCTGGGAACCATTAGAAACCCAATGCATTGCATTGGGTTTTGTGTTTCGGCCGACACCGACTTTTCTATAGGATCGGCCGATTTCACTCGACCCTACTTTTGAAAAAGTCGGGTTTTGTGAAACCCGACCCGATCCTATAAAAAGAAAAGTCGCTCAACCCTAGTTACCACTGCAGCATGTAGACACATAATCATATACGTCAAATTTTATATAGATCAATAATGAAGTCTCACACAGGTCGAAATTATTACCGCATGGAGATCTTTGTAGAATAGAAAAGAACCACACTCACAATATCTTGAGTTTTTAAATCAAGTGAAATTTTATTCATGTACCAAGCACAAACAATGTGTCATAGAGCATGGAGACAAAAGTGACAGGGCATCCTGTCGCATTCATCTCCAGACTCTTACCCTGTCGCACTCATCTCCACGCTCTTACCCTATCATGCATCGGTCTCCATTCTCTTACCCTGTCACACATCGGTCTCCATTCTCTTACCCTGTCACCTGTTGGTCTCCACGCTCTTACCCTGTCGCATTGGTCTCCATGCCCTTACACTGTCACATTGGTCTCCATGCTCTTACACTGTCACAGTGGTCTCCATGCTCTTACCCTGCTGTATATGTCTCCATGCTCTTACCCTTTTGCATATTTCTCCATGCTCTTACTCTGTTGCATGCATCTCTCCATGCTCTTACTCTGTTGTATATGTATCCATACTCTTACTCTGTTGTATATGTCTCCATGCTCTTACCCTGTTGCATATATCTTGATGCTCTTACCCTGTCACATTGGTTTCCATGCTCTTACCCTGTCAAATTGGTTTCCATGCTCATACCCTGTCTCATGTCTCCATGTTCTTACACTGCCGCATTTGCTTACATTCTCTTACCTTATCATATGTCTCATGATCTTACTATGTCCCATATGTCTCCATGCTCTATGATACTTTGTGCTTGATACACAAAAAAAAGTCAGTTGATTTAAAAACTCAAGACATCAAAAGAGTGCATTTTTCTTTATAGCACTTCCCAACAGCTCTTCACTACATAGGGATTTTAGGCAATGTGTGCCATTGGTCAGTTTTAAAGGTGGAAAAATTGCTGCATTACTGGGAATGTTAAATCAAAATATTAGCAAAAAGGGATAACTTAAATACAGATAGTGTTAAAAAGAAAACCTATAGATTCATTATGCTTCTCATACAGCACAATATACACAAGATAAACACAGTGTAACAAGGCTTTTGAAATGATCTCGTTTTTTTAAGCGATTGTAATTGGTTGTAGTTCTGTGTGAGTGTTTTGCAATAATCCTTAATTGCATTAAAAGCTGGAAACATAGAGCTCAAAGTACACAGGGGCCGATTACACAAGTAAAATAGGGGTTTCTATAGCAACTGCCGCAGCAACCTTGTGTAATCGCAGTGAGAGGTCTAAACGATACAAGGGCTGTAGACAACAGAATGGAAGTCAGCGGTATTGTTCAGCTAATCTGTCCTGTCTAAGCTCTTCTTCCTTGTTTTGAAGACTGCAGTGCAGTATTAAGTTCAGCGATTCACTGTTCTACAGCCAAATGGCTTCTCGGAGATGGACACAGTTGAACCCAACAAATTTTGTGGTGCTGAAAACAAATATCATGCTTACATTTGCTGATTAACTCTAATTTTCAAGATCCAGAGAAATTTGTAATTACTTAGGACAACTTTTATGCAGACTTATAGGAACAATTGCACCTTTATTATTTCATCATCATTATTATATTGTTAGCACTAGTGTATTACATCATTTATTTAGTCTATTAAGACTTCAATATTCTATCATCTTAGGGTGACTAATCAAAAAGGGCCAACTCTACAGTGTTCATTTTAGGACATGCTCACATATCAAAGTCAAACATCAGAAATACTCTGTCTGATACCTGATTTTGATACTTGATTCTGATACCTGACTTTCATATATCAAAGTCAAACATCATAAATACTTTGTCTGATACCTGAGTCTGATACCTGAGTCTGATACTTGACTCTGATACCTGAGTCTGATACTTCAGTCTGATACTTGAGTCTGATATCTGAGTCTGATACTTGACTCTGATACCTGAGTCTGATACCCGAGTCTGATACCTGAGTCTGATACTTGACTCTGATACTAGAGTCTGACACCTGAGTCTGATACTTGAGTCTGATACTTGAGTCTGATACCTGAGTCTGATACCTGAATCTGATACTTGACTCTGATACTAAAGTCTGATACCTGAGTCTGATACTTGAGTCTGATACCTGAGTCTGATACCTGAGTCTGATACCTGAGTCTGATACTTGACTCTGATACTTGACTCTGATACTTGAGTCTGATACTTGAGTCTGATACTTGAGTCTGATACTTGAGTCTGATATCTGAGTCTGATATCTGAGTCTGATATCTGAGTCTGATACTTGACTCTGATACTTGAGTCTGATACCTGAGTCTGATACCTGGGTCTGATACTTGACTATGATACTTGACTCTGATACCTGACTCTGATACTTGAGTCTGATACCTGAGTCTGATACCTGAGTCTGATACCTGAGTCTGATACTTGACTCTGATACTTGAGTCTGATACTTGAGTCTGATACTTAACTCTGATACTTGAGTCTGATACTTGACTCTGATACCTGAGTCTGATACCTGAGTCTGATACTTGACTCTGATACTTGAGTCTGATACCTGAGTCTGATACATGAAACATTCAAACATCAGAATCAGAAGGTTATTCAGATTCCCTCCATACAGTGTGTGAATGGTTCATCTCATAAAATTAGTACCTGGTATCACTTGAGCTTGTGGTGCAAAGGTAAGGCTGACGGCTGTAGGCTCTAGACTTAAGGGGGAATCACACATAATGATATCGTTAACGAAATTGTTGCAACGTCACGCTTTTGGTGACGTAGCAACGATCCCGCTAACGATCTCGTTATGTGTGACAGTGACCAACGATCAGGTCCCTGCTGGGAGATCGTTGATCGTTGGGGAATGATCAGGACCATTTTTTGGTTGCTGATCACCCGCTGTCATCGCTGGATCGGCATGTGTGACGCCGATCCAGCATTGTGTTCACTTGTAACCAGGGTAAATATCGGGTTATTAAACGCAGGGCCGCGCTTAGTAACCCGAGATTTACCCTGGTTACCATTGTAAAAGTAAAAAAAAACAGTACATGCTCACATTCTGATGTCTGTCACGTCCCCCGGCGTCCACAGGGTTAAAACTGCTTTCGGCAGGAGCGCTGAAAAAGGAAAAAGTCTGCTGCTGCAGGTCAAACTGAATGCAGACAAATCCTGCGGTAACTCTTTTGTGACAGGCAGAATGGAAGGTGTAATCTTCAAACTTTTATAGATAACAACTACAGGAATGCCTGTCACAAATAAGAATATGATGAAAAAGTAGAATATGAAGAAGAAGAATAGTTTAATAAAAAGGATATGAAGAATGTAACAAAAGAATAATAGGAAGAAGGTGAAGAAGAAGATGAATAAGGTGAAGAAGAAGTTGATGTAAAAGATGCTGCTGCTGAGGATGATGAAGAAGAAAGTGTCGGAGAAGTAAAAAAGAAGATGAAGAGCATGGAATTAGTGAAACATCAATATCTGACAAAATATAAAAAATCTTAACATAGACAATATCTTTGTAACTCCGAATGTCTTAAAAAAAAAATTAATTCCTGCTATTCCATTTGATTGGGCTAAACCTCTATGCCTTTAATGTCTCCGCCACCTCCCCCAATACATTCTACATTATTCTTAGTTGTTTTCCTTCATGTAGTATTAACCTACAAGGAAAGTAAGGGTTTATTTTAATTCCGATATTTTGGTCCCATTGACTTGCATTGGTATCGTGTATCGGTATCGGCGATATCCGATATTTTTTGAATATCGGCCGATCCAATCTGATACCGATACTTTTGGATATCGGAAGGTATCGCTCAACACTAGCGACGTGTGGCCATCCATCGCGATCCGTCACTAATACAAGTCAATGGGTAAAAAACGCATCTTGCAAGCAAACATGCAGGATCCATTTTTTTTCCGCCAGATCGTTTTTTTTCTCATAGAGTTGTATTAGCGCCGGATTGCGCCTGATGGCCACACATTTCATCTGTTTTTTGCATGATCCGTCAAAAAAGTGGTTTCCGGCGGACGGAAAACACATACAGAGCAACAGTTTTTCTGTCCTGAGAAAAAACGCACAGCGACGGATCCAGCAAAAAACGGATGAAACTGAGATGTGATATGATGAATCCGGCCTCCGAATCCGTTTTTTCATGCATGTTTCCATTCAAATCATGCACATTTATTTATTTATTTCCAAAAACTGCATCAAAACTGCACCAAAAACCTGCACCAAAAACTGCATCAAAAACAGCATTAAGAAATGGTTTTGATGCATTTTTTGGTGCAGTTTTTGATGCGGTTTTTGGTGCAGTTTTTGGTTCCGTTTTTGATGCAGGTTTTTGGTGCTGTTTGTAGGGTTGAACGACTTAGTTTTTTAGGGTCGAGTCGAGTGAAATCGGCCAATTATCGCGAAGTCGGGGATCGACCGAAACACGAAACCCAATGCAAGTCAATGGGGAAGCATAGTCGGCAGTGAGTGGAGGCCAGGAAAACACCTACAGTGCCCATTTTAATGGCAAAAACATCCATTCTTGGTACTGAAGCTTGTCATTCTTAATTTACCTTATAATAATAGTTAGGCATTGGACATTGGGGGTCATTTGGCTAAAGTTGTGGGGGTATGGCTGGGTCAAGTATTTAGTGGGCCCAGGAAACGTGGACCACGTCACGGCAGTGGAGCAGGGAGAGGTAAGTATTTCAACTTTGCAAGTGCTGTGATCCTGAGCAAGCAGGGGGGGCCCACTCGTTGGCATTGGCACTGGCACAGGGCTCCTCAAAGTACGGCGGTGTGTTTGCACGGCGGGGGCGCTTCCCACCGGCAGCGACACTTTTGCGTACTATGAGGGGCCCTGTGCCAGTGACGTTGCCAACGAGTATTCCTCCCCCCGCCTGATGAAGGAACCTGCACTTTCATCTGCACCTTCCTCTTTGTCCCCGTGTAAGGTGGTATGGTATGCGGGAAGGGGAACCTCACCTTCAGCAGGGTCAGAAACAGGCTGTGTAGCGTGCAAGGGGAATGTAGCGGTCTAGGTTAATGTACCAGCAGAGTCATCTAGCACTGGCTGGGCAATGGGCAGGATGAGGAGGAAACACAGATATAGGCCCAAATAATAAAGTGAGCTAAATGCATTTCAAAATTGGTAACAGGACTAACCAGGTGGCATTGCTTTGTTCAGTGGAGGACAACTGTAATGAGAGGCTGACACAGTGAGTAGGTCCAAATCAGTAAGTAGTCTAAATGCAGTTCAAAATTGGTAACAGTAGTAAACAGGCGGCACTGCTTTGTTCAGTGGAGGAGAACAGCAAGGGGCGGCAGACACCGTTAGTAGGCCCCAACCCAACTAGTAGGCCAAATGCAGTGTAATATTAACAACTACTTAATGAGAGCCTGAAATTGGAAGTTCAGGACAGGAAACCAGGAGAACAGCAAGGAGCGGCAGACACCGTTAGTAGGCCCCAACCAAACTAGTAGGCCAAATGCAGTGTAATATTAACAACTACTTAACGAGAGCCTGAAAATGGAATTTCAGGACAGGAAACCAGGAGAACAGCAAGGAGCGGCAGACACCGTTAGTAGGCCCCAACCCAACTAGTAGGCTGTTGTGAATTCTGTTGTCAAGCTCCCTCCTGTGGTCATGAATGGTACTTCAGCTGGTTCTGTCCATGGGCTTCCTCTGGTGGCTGTGAGTGGGGCTGCGGCTTCTGAGTTTCCTTCCACAGGTGACGAGGTTAATTCGTTAGCTGTCTGCTCTATTTAACTCCACTTAGATCATTGCTCCATGCCACCTGTCAATGTTCTAGTATTGGTCTACTTCGCTCCTGGATCGTTCTGGTGACCTGTCTTCTCCAGCAGAAGCTAAGTTCCTGCTTGTTTTTCACTTGTTTGCTATTTTTCTGTCCAGCTTGCTATTTTGATTTTTGTCTTGCTTGCTGGAAGCTCTGGGATGCAGGGTGGCGCCTCTGCACCGTGAGTCAGTGCGGAGGGTCTTTTTGCGCACTCTGCATGGTTTTTTTGTAGTTTTTGTGCTGACCGCAAAGTTTCCTTTACTATCCTCTGTCTGTTCAGTAAGTCGGGCCTCTCTTTGCTAAAATCTATTTCATCTCTGTGTTTGTGATTTTCATCTTTACTCACAGTCATTATATGTGGGGGGCTGCCTTTTCCTTTGGGGAATTTCTCTGAGGCAAGGTAGGCTTTATTTTTCTATCTTTAGGGCTAGCTAGTTCTGAGGCTGTGACGAGTTGCATATGGAGCGTTAGGAGCAATCCACGGCTATTTCTAGTGTGTGTGATAGGATCAGGGATTGCGGTCAGCAGAGTTCCCACTTCCCAGAGCTTGTCCTGTATTATTGTAACTATCAGGTCTTTCTGTGTGCTCTTAACCACCAGGTCCATTATTGTCCTAACCACCAGGTCATAACAGTAGGCCAAATGCAGTGTAATATTAACAACTACTTAACGAGAGCCTGAAAATGGAAGTTCAGGACAGGAAACCAGGAGAACAGCAAGGAGCGGCAGACACCGTTAGTAGGCCCCAACCCAGCTAGTAGGCCAAATGCAGTGCAATATTAACAAGTACTTAACGAGAGCCTGAAGATCGAAGTTCAGGACAGGAAACCAGGAGAACAGCAAGGAGCAGACACTGTTAGTAGGCCCCAACCAAACTAGTAGCCCCATTGCAGTTTTAAAATTCCAAAAGGCTGAAAACCTGATAATTGCAGGTCATTTTTTTTAAGAGGACAGCTGTATTGAGTGGCACAGGCAGACACTGCTAGTAGGCCTTACACCACAAAGTTGGCTCGAAGCAGGATTAAAAAAGGTTATATGGGTACACGGTCAGCATTGATGTGGTCAGTGGAGGACAATTGGAAGGAGGGGCCACAGAAAGACTTTGTAGGCCTAAAATAAAAAACTAGGCTCTATGCACTTTTAATTAGGTTCCAGGGGTACACAGGCAGCATTGGTGTGGTCAGCGAAGGACTATTGGAAAGAAGGACCGCAGACAGACTGAGTAGGCCTAAAATAAACAAAGTAGGCTCTATGCACTTTTAAATAGGTTCCAGGGGTACACAGGCAGCATTGGTGTGGTCAGCAGAGGACTATTGGAAGGAGGGACCGCAGACAGACTTAGTAGGCCTAAAATAAAAAAAAAGGCTCTATGTACTTTTAAATAGGTTCCAGGGGTACACAGGCAGCATTTGTGTGGTCAGTGGAGGACTATTGGAAGGAGGGACCGCAGACAGACTTAGTAGGCCTAAAATAAAAAAAGTAGGCTCTATGCACTTTTAATTAGGTTCCAGGGGTACACAGGCAGCATTGGTGTGGTCAGTGGAGGACTATTGGAAGGAGGGACCGCAGACAGACTTAGTAGGCCTAAAATAAAAAAACTAGGCTCTATGCACTTTTAATTAGGTTCCAGGGGTACACAGGCAGCATTGGTGTGGTCAGTGGAGGACTATTGGAAGGAGGGACCGCAGACAGACGTAGTAGGCCTAAAATAAAAAAAAGGAGGCTGTATGCACTTTTAATTAGGTTCCAGGGGTACACAGGCAGCATTGGTGTGGTCAGCGGAGGACTATTGGAAGGAGTGTCTGACACAGTTAGTACTCCAAAATAATACATAGATGTTAATGTCTCGCAAAAAAACAAAACAAAAAAAAAAGGGTGGCATACTTAGGTACAGGGGTGGGCTCCTCTGCTGACTTTCAGACATTGTTATTTGGCGCAAAGTATTTACTGGTGTAAATGTAGGACAGGGCCACTGAATATTTTAAGTAGCATCATACATGTCAACAAATTGGTATTGTCAGTGCCAGGCATTGAAGGATTTCACCGCATAGACTAAACAGCAGTGGAGCAGTGACAGATAATTTTGCAAGTGGTAGAGCACAGTTTGAGCTGGGGGGGCACTCTCTCATGCCCGGCGGTACTGGCCCAAGGCCCCTCATGTTACAACGGTGTGTCTGATGTTGGGTGCGCGCCACCACCACCAGAGACACTTCATTGTACTATGAGGGACCCGGTGCCAGTGCCGTCGACCAAAAGTGGGCACACCCACCTCTTCAGACAAACGGCACTCTCACGGGTGCTTTCGCCGAGTGGCGAGACCACGGCCCCGTGGGGGGAGTCAGCCCATTTAGGGAGGTGTAAACATGCTGGACATACAGCAGGTGCAAATGGAGAAATTGGAACACTCAGTAAGACCAGTCCAAAAGCAAGACCTTTTTAAAGGAAAGCTAGGTGTCAGCCGGGAAAGGTGGGGCAAAATAATTAAAAATCCATGAGTGGTTCATTTTAATGGAGGTTAGATCATCAACATTTTGGGCAGCCAGACGAGTCCTTTTTTCGGTCAGTATTGAACCAGCAGCACTAAATACTCTTTATGATAGCACACTAGCTGCTGGGCAAGCGAGCTCCTGCAATGCATATTTGGACAATTCAGGCCAGGTGTCTATTTTGGATGCCCAGTAATCAAATGGGAATGACGGGTGAGGGAGAACATCGATAGGGGAGGAAAAATAGTTAGTAACCATACTGGACAAATGTTGTCTCCTGTCACTTTGAATTGATGCTGCAGTACCTGTCCTGTCTGCGGTCATTGCGAAATCACTCCACAACCTGGTCAGAAAACCCCTCTGTCCAACGCCACTTCTGATTTGTGCACCTCTAACACCTCTGCCCTGTTGCCCCCTGCAGCTCATGTGAGAACCATCACCGGCGCTGTGTACTAGGAATGCCTGAATCAAACGGTCAACAAGAGTTGCTTGTTTGTTTGCCAATATTTGTTCAAGGTTCTCATGTGGCGTGATATTTTGCAGTTTCCCCTTATAGCGTGGATCCAGGAGGCAGGCCAACCAGTAATCGTCATCGGTCATCATTTTTATAATGCGGGGGTCCCTTTTTAGGATACGCATGGCATAATCCGCCATGTAGGCCAATGTTCCAGTTGTCAATTCACTGCTTGTGCTGGGTTGAGGAGCACTTTCGGGCAAATCAACGTCACTTGCCTCCCTCAAAAACCCTGTACCTGGCCTTGCAATGCCACCAGTTTCTATTACCCCCTGAGAAGCTTCCTCATCAAAAAATACTCATCCCCATCATCCTCCTCGTCCTCCTCCTCTTCGCCCGCCACCTCGTCCAGTAGACTTCCCTGACCAGACAATGGCTGACTGTCATCATGGCTTCCCTCGTCTTCGGCTGCAGATGCCTGCTCCTTTATGTGCGTCAAACTTTGCATCAGCAGACGC
This sequence comes from Ranitomeya imitator, assembly GCF_032444005.1. Taxonomy (NCBI): domain Eukaryota; kingdom Metazoa; phylum Chordata; class Amphibia; order Anura; family Dendrobatidae; genus Ranitomeya; species Ranitomeya imitator. Next base: position 609,395,701 of record NC_091283.1, on the reverse strand, counting down.
ATTAGAGGGATGCTCATGCTTATTATGGTGTTGTCTGCACCAACCAGCCGTGTGCATTCCTCAAAACACTGAAGGACTTGACAGAGGTCTTGTAGCTTCGACCACTGCACACCTGACAACTCCATGTCTGCCATCCAACTGCCTGCCCGTGTATGTGTATCCTCCCACAAATACATAACAGTATGCCTCTGTTCGCACAGTCTCTGAAGCATGTGCAGTGTGGAGTTCCACCTTGTTGCAACGTCGATGATTAGGCGATGCTGGGGAAGGTTCAAAGATCGCTGATGGTTCTGCATACGGCTGGAGTGTACGGGCGAACGGCGGATGTGCGAGCAAAGTCTGCGCACCTTCAGGAGCAGGTCGTGTAACCCCGGATAACTTTTCAGGAAGCACTGCACCACCAGATTTAAGGTGTGAGCCAGGCAAGGAATGTGTTTCAGTTGTGAAAGGGCTATGGCAGCCACAGAATTCCTTCCGTTATCACTCACTACCTTGTCTGCCTCAAGTTGTACACTGCCCAGCCATGACTGAGTTTCTTGCTGCAAGAACTCGGACAGAACTTTCGCGGTGTGTCTGTTGTCGCCCAAACACTTCATTGCCAATACAGCCTGCTGGCGCTTGCCACTAGCTGTTCCATAATGGGACACCTCGTGTGCAACAGTGGCAGCTGCGGATGGAGTGGTCGTGTGACTGCGGTCTGTGGACGAGCTCTCGCTTCTGCAGGAGGTCGAGGAGGAGGAGGAGGGGGGGCGAATGCCTACAGCCAACTGTTTCCTAGACCGTGGGATAGGCAGAACTGTCCCAATATTGCTGTCCCCTGTGGACCCTGCATCCACCACATTAACCCAGTGTGCCGTGATGGACACGTTAGGTCCCTGGCCATGCCTACTGGTCCATGCATCTGTTGTCAGGTGCACCTTTCTACTCACAGATTGCCTGAGTGCATGGGCAATGCGGTCTTTTACATGCTGGTGGAGGGCTGGGATGGCTTTTCCCGAAAAGAAGTGTCGACTGGGTAGCTCGTAGCGTGGTACAGCGTAGTCCATCAGGGCTTTGAAAGCTTTGCTTTCAACTAAACAGTAGGGCATCATCTCTAATGAGATTAGTCTAGCAATGTGGGCGTTCAAACCCTGTGTACGCGGATGAGAGGATGAGCACTTCCTTTTCCTAACGAGAGTCTCTAGTAGGGTGAGCTGGACTGGAGAGCTGCACATGGTGGACCTAGCGGGGGTGCCGGTGGACATGGCAGACTGAGAGAGGGTTGGTGATGGTATTCTTGCAGTTGGCCTACATACAGTGTTTCCTACCAAGAATCTGGTGATTCCCTGACTGCTTTGGCCTTGCGACGAAACCTCCACATTTGCTGCAGGTGGTGTGGTAAATGGTGGGCTTACAGTGAGGGAAGGGATGTATCGTTGCTGACTAGCTTCATTGTAAGAGGGTGCAACAACGTTAAGGGACGTTTGGTAGTTAGTCCAGGCTTGCAAGTGCATGGTGGTTAAATGTCTACGTTTGTAACTTGTATTTAGATTTTTAACATTCTGACCTCTGCTGAAGGTCCTTGAGTATTTCTTACAGATGACTTTGCACTGATCATTTGGATCTTGGTTAAAAAAAATGCCAGACTTCACTCTTCCTACTATTGGATACCTTTTCAGGCATTGCACACTGAGCTACTTTAACCGGATGGCCACGCTGTCCTACAACTGTTTTTGGTTTTGCCACACGTTTTTGGCCAGATACGGGCCTGCCAGATGGAACCTGTTGCGATATTGATGCCTGCTGCGGCTCCTCATCCGCATCAGAGCTACTGCCGGCTGCACCCTGTTCCCCCAATGGCTGCCAATCGGGGTCAACAACTGGGTCATCTATGACCTCCTCTTCTATGTCCTGTGCACCTTCCTCTGTGTCACCGTGTAAGCCGGTGCTATAGCGTTCGTGACGGGGCTCCATGGTCTCATCTGGGTCAGATTCTTGATCAGTGCACTGCGAGGGCAATGTTGTGATCTGAGTCAAAGGAACAGCATAATAATCTGGCTGTGGCTGTGCATCTGTGCACTCCATGTCCGATTCATCTTGTAATGGGCATGGCCTGTTAACAATTTCCCTTTCTAACCCAGGAACGGTATGTGTAAAGAGCTCCATGGAGTAACCCGTCGCCTCACGCATCCTTCTCTGTGTTCTGGGTGAAGAACGCAAGGAAGCGACTTGTCCCTGACCGGGAACATCCACTGACGGTGCGCTGCTTTTACATTTTGCACTTTCCGAAGAGGAGGCAAAAGAGCTAGAGGCAGAGTCAGCAAGGAAAGCCAAAACTTGTTCCTGCTGCTCCGGCTTTAAAAGCGGTTTTCCTACTCCCAGAAAAGAGAGCGTTCGAGGCCATGTGTAGCCATATGATGACGGTGGCTGAACAACTCGAGACTTAGGTGCTATATTGCTTTTCCCACGACCACCTGATGCTCCACCACCACTACCATCATTACCAGCTGGCAATGACCGCCCATGGCCACGACCTCTTCCACCAAACTTCCTCATTCTTGGAAATATGTAACGAAACTAACAAATGGTATTTGGTACTGTAAAACCAGTTACAAGGTGGATGCAAAATTGTTGTGAATTTAAATCTCCCTTTATAGGTGTGTGAGACTGCAGGGAAAATCAGGCCCATTGTATTACAGTACACAGTTTCTGTGGCAGACAGTGGCTGACAAATACAGTTAGGTCCATATATATTTGGACAGAGACAACATTTTTCTAATTTTGGTTATAGACATTACCACAATGAATTTTAAGCAAAACAATTCAGATGCAGTTGAAGTTCACACTTTCAGCTTTCATTTGAGGGTATCCACATTAAAATTGGATGAAGGGTTTAGGAGTTTCAGCTCCTTAACATGTGCCACCCTGTTTTTAATTGGACCAAAAGTAATTGGACAATTGACTCCAAGGCTATTTCATGGACATGTGTGGGCAATCCCTTCGTTATGTCATTCTCAATTAAGCAGATAAAAGGCCTGGAGTTGATTTGAGGTGTGGTGCTTACATTTGGAAGGTTTTGGTGTGAAGTAAACATGTGGTCAAAGGAGCTCTCCATGCAGGTGAAACAAGCCATCCTTAAGCTGCGAAAACAGAAAAAACCCAATTGAGAAATTGCTACAATATTAGGAGTGGCAAAACCTACAGTTTGGTACATCCTGAGAAAGAAAGAAAGCACTAGTAAACTCATGAATGCAAAGAGACCTGGGCGCCCACAGACTACAGTGGTGGATGATCGCAGAATAATCTCCATGGTGAAGAGAAACGCCTTCACAACAGCCAACCAAGTGAATAACACTCTCCAGGAGGTCGGCGTATCAATATCCAAATCTACCATAGAGAGAAGACTGCATGAAAGTAAATACAGAGGGTTCACTGCACGGTGCAAACCACTCATAAGTAGAGTTGAGCGACCTTGACCTTTTTAGAGTCGAGCCGGGTTTCGCGAAACCCGACTATCTCAAAAGTCGGGTCGAGTGAAATCGGCCGATTATGACGTAAAGTCGGGATCGACCGAAACACGAAACCCAATGCAAGTCAATGGGGCAGCATAGTCGGCAGTGAGTGGGGGCCAGGAAAACACCTAGAGTGCCCATTTTAATGTCAAAACCATCCATTCTTCTTAATGAAGCTTGTCAAGCGTAATTTACCTTATAATAATTGGAAGGCATTTGAAATTGGGGGTCATTTGGCTAAAGTTGTGGTGGGTAGGGCTGGTTCAAGTAATTAGTGGGCCCAGGAAATCTGGACCACGTCACGGCAGTGGAGCAGGGAGAGGTAAGTATTTCAACTTTGCAAGTGCTGTGAACCTGAGCAAGCAGGGGGGGCCCACTCGTTGGCATTGGCACTGGCACAGGGCCCCTCAAAGTACAGCGGTGTGTTTGCACGGCGGGGGCGCCTCCCACCGGCAGCAACACTTTTGCGTACTATGAGAGGCCCTGTGCCAGTGACGTCGCCAACTAGTATTCCTCCCCCCACCTGATGAAGGAACCTGCACTTTCATCTGCACCTTCCTCTTTGTCCCCGTGTTAGGTGGTATGGTATGCGGGAAGAGCAACCTGACTTTCAGCAGGGTCACAATGTTGTTGTGTAGCGTGCACGGGGAATGTTGCGTTATGGGTCAATGTACCAGCAGACTCATCTATCACTGGCTGGGCAATGGGCAGGATGAGGAGGAAACACAGATATAGGCCCAAAGAATAAAGTTGGCTAAATGCAGTTCAAAATTGGTAACACAGGAATAACCAGGGGGCATTGCAGTGGAGGACAACTGGAATGAGAGGCTGACACAGAGAGTAGGCCCAAATCAGTAAGTAGTCGAAATGCAGTTCAAAATTGGCAACCGTAGTAAACAGGCGGCACAGCTTTGTTCATTGGAGGAGAACAGCAAGGAGTGGCAGACACCGATAGAAGGCCCCAACCCAACTAGTAGGCCAAATGCAGTCTAACATTAACAACTACTTAACGAGCGCCTGAAAACGGAATTTCAGGACAGGAAACCAGGAGAACAGCAAGGAGCGGCAGACACTGTTAGTAGGCCCCAAACCAACTAGTACGCCAAATGCAGTTGTTCCATTTAACCACAATTTAACGAGAGCCTGAAGATAGAAGCTCAGGAAAGGCAACCTGGAGAAAACCTTGGAGTGGAACACACCATCTCTCTCCACCCCATACCCATTTTGTAGGCCTAATGCAGTGTAGTTTTCTACAACTACTAAACGAGAGTCGGAAGACCGAAGCAATGGCAAGGAAACCTGGGGAACACCTTGGAGTGTAACACACCATCTCTCTCCACCCGATACCCATTTTGTAGGCCTAATGCAGTGTAGTTTTCTACAACTACTAAACGAGAGTCGGAAGATCGAAGCAATGGCGAGGAAACCTGGAGAACACCTTGGAGTGTAACACACCATCTCTCTCCACCCCATAGCCAATTTGGAGGCCTAATGCAGTGTAGTTTCCAACAACTACTAAACGAGAGTCTGAAGACCAAAGCAATGGCAAGGAAACCTGGGGAACACCTTGGAGTGTAACACACCATCTCTCTCCACCCGATACCCATTTTGTAGGCCTAATGCAGTGTAGTTTTCTACAACTACTAAACGAGAGTCGGAAGACCGAAGCAATGGCAAGGAAACCTGGGGAACACCTTGGAGTGTAACACACCATCTCTCTCTACCCGATACCCATTTTGTAGGCCTAATGCAGTGTAGTTTTCTACAACTACTAAACGAGAGTCTGAAGACCGAAGCAATGGCAAGGAAACCTGGGGAACACCTTGGAGTGTAACACACCATCTCTCTCCACCCGATACCCATTTTGTAGGCCTAATGCAGTGTAGTTTTCTACAACTACTAAACGAGAGTCTGAAGACCGAAGCAATGGCAAGGAAACCTGGGGAACACCTTGGAGTGTAACACACCATCTCTCTCCACCCGATACCCATTTTGTAGGCCTAATGCAGTGTAGTTTTCTACAACTACTAAACGAGAGTCGGAAGACCGAAGCAATGGCAAGGAAACCTGGGGAACACCTTGGAGTGTAACACACCATCTCTCTCCACCCGATACCCATTTTGTAGGCCTAATGCAGTGCAGTTTTGTATAACTACTAAACGAGAGTCGGAAGATCGAAGCAATGGCAAGGAAACCTGGGGAACACCTTGGAGTGTAACACACCATCTCTCTCCACCCGATACCCATTTTGTAGGCCTAATGCAGTGTAGTTTTCTACAACTACTAAACGGGAGTCGGAAGACCGAAGCAATGGCAAGGAAACCTGGGGAACACCTTGGAGTGTAACACACCATCTCTCTCCACCCGATACCCATTTTGTAGGCCTAATGCAGTGTAGTTTTCTACAACTACTGAACGAGAGTCGGAAGACCGAAGCAATGGCAAGGAAACCTGGGGAACACCTTGGAGTGTAACACACCATCTCTCTCCACCCGATACCCATTTTGTAGGCCTAATGCAGTGTAGTTTTCTACAACTACTAAACGAGAGTCGGAAGACCGAAGCAATGGCAAGGAAACCTGGGGAACACCTTGGAGTGTAACACACCATCTCTCTCCACCCGATACCCATTTTGTAGGCCTAATGCAGTGTAGTTTTCTACAACTACTAAACGAGAGTCGGAAGACCGAAGCAATGGCAAGGAAACCTGGGGAACACCTTGGAGTGTAACACACCATCTCTCTCCACCCGATACCCATTTTGTAGGCCTAATGCAGTGTAGTTTTCTACAACTACTAAACGAGAGTCGGAAGACCGAAGCAATGGCACGGAAACCTGGGGAACACCTTGGAGTGTAACACACCATCTCTCTCCACCCGATACCCATTTTGTAGGCCTAATGCAGTGTAGTTTTGTACAACTACTAAACGAGAGTCGGAAGACCGAAGCAATGGCAAGGAAACCTGGGGAACACCTTGGAGTGTAACACACCATCTCTCTCCACCCCATAGCCAATTTGGAGGCCTAATGCAGTGTAGTTTCCAACAACTACTAAACGAGAGCATTAAGATCGAAGCTCTGGAATGGCAACCTGGAGAACACCTTGGAGTGTAACACACCATCTCTCTCCACCCGATACCCATTTTGTAGGCCTAATGCAGTGTAGTTTTCTACAACTACTGAACGAGAGACGGAAGACCGAAGCAATGGCAAGGAAACCTGGGGAACACCTTGGAGTGTAACACACCATCTCTCTCCACCCGATACCCATTTTGTAGGCCTAATGCAGTGTAGTTTTCTACAACTACTAAACGACAGTCGGAAGACCGAAGCAATGGCAAGGAAACCTGGGGAACACCTTGGAGTGTAACACACCATCTCTCTCCACCCGATACCCATTTTGTAGGCCTAATGCAGTGTAGTTTTCTACAACTACTAAACGAGAGTCGGAAGATCGAAGCAATGGCGAGGAAACCTGGGGAACACCTTGGAGTGTAACACACCATCTCTCTCCACCCCATAGCCAATTTGGAGGCCTAATGCAGTGTAGTTTCCAACAACTACTAAACGAGAGCATTAAGATCGAAGCTCTGGAAAGGCAACCTGGAGAACACCTTGGAGTGTAACACACCATCTCTCTCCACCCGATACCCATTTTGTAGGCCTAATGCAGTGTAGTTTTCTACAACTACTAAACGAGAGTCGGAAGACCGAAGCAATGGCAAGGAAACCTGGGGAACACCTTGGAGTGTAACACACCATCTCTCTCCACCCGATACCCATTTTGTAGGCCTAATGCAGTGTAGTTTTCTACAACTACTAAACGAGAGTCTGAAGACCGAAGCAATGGCAAGGAAACCTGGGGAACACCTTGGAGTGTAACACACCATCTCTCTCCACCCCATACCCAATTTGTAGGCCTAATGCAGCCTACTTTCCGACAACTACTAAACGAGAGCATGAAGATCGAAGCTCAGGAAAGGCAACCTGGGGAACACCTTGGTGTGTAACACACCCTCTCTCTACACCATGGAGGGGCTGATTCTTAGGAAGGAAGGCTGTCGCAAAGAAGCAGGGCACGTCCGAGGGTGATTATATTCTTATTAGGTATATACTCACCCTCGGACGCGCCCTGCTTCTTTATTTGTAATGAATGTTTATTTGCAATGTGGTTTTGACTTACTCTATTTTTTTGGTAAATAATGATTTAATTATTTTCATTGTTTTGCATCTTCTTGGCAATAATATAAAGAAGACGCGACAGGACAACACTCGGTGGATGCCATATCTGTGTTTTAAATTGAAAAAAACTTTCAGTTAACTACTTGCAGGAGAAAGTTATTGTAGCTGGTGGCCATTTTTAGTACTGTACCAGATTTTTGTTGTATGTGTTTGTTTTTAATGTTAAAATGTCTGCATTTGATATCTCTCCAGTATTTTCTTTTTTATAAGCAAAATACTTATTTTTATATTTTCTGATGTTGGTTCAAGGGGTACACGGGCAGCAGTAGACAGGTCAGTGGAGGCCTAGTGGAAGGAGGGACCGCAGACAGGCTTCGAAGGCCTAACATAATAAATTGGGCTTGCTGTCGGCAATTTTAAATTGGTTCCAGGGGAACACGGGCGGCAGTAGCCAGGTCAGTGTAGTAGTAGTGGAAAGAATGGGCCGCAGACAGGCTTCGAAGGCCTAACATAATAAAATTGGGCTGTAGGCAATTTAAAATTGGTTCCAGGGGAACACGGGCAGCAGTAGACAGGTCAGTGGAGGCCTAGTGGAAGGAGGGACCGCAGACAGGCTTCGAAGCCCTAACATAATAAATTGGGCTGGCTGTAGGCAATTCAAAATTGGTTCCAGGGGAACACGGGCAGCAGTAGACAGGTCAGTGGAGGCCTAGTGGAAGGAGGGACCGCAGACAGGCTTCGAAGGCCTAACATAATAAATTGGGCTGGCTGTAGGCAATTTAAAATTGGTTCCAGGGGAACACGGGCAGCAGTGGCCTGGTCAGTGTAGTAGTAGTGGAAAGAACGGGCCGCAGACAGGCTTCGAAGGCCTAACATAACAAAAATTGGGCTGTAGGCAATTTAAAATTGGTTCCAGTGGAACACGGGCAGCAGTAGACAGGTCAGTGGAGGCCTAGTGGAAGGAGTGACCGCAGACAGGCTTCGAAGGCCTAACATAAGAAAAATGTCAATACAATGGTATTGACACTGCCAGGCATTAAAGGATGTCAGCGCATAGACTAAACATTGGTGGAGCTGTGAGAGAAAATTTTGCAAGTGGTAGAGCACTGTTTGAGCTGGGGGGGGACTGTCTTGTGGCCGGCGGTACAGGCCCAGGGCCCCTCATATTACAACGGTGTGTCTGACGTTGGGTGCGCACCACCACCGCCAGACACTTTATTGTACTATGAGGGACCTAGTGGCAGTGCCGTCGACCAAAAGCGGGCACACCCACCTCCTCAGACAAACAGTACTCTCACGGGTGCTGGCGCCAAGTGGCGATACCACGGCCCCGTGTGGGGACTTTGGCCATTTAGGGAGGTGTTAACATGTCGGATGCTGGACAATCAGGTGCTGCAAATTACGAGATTGGAAAAGTCGTTCAGAATAGTCCACAGGCAAGACCTTTAAATAGGAAAGCTAGGTGTCAGCCGGGCAAGGTGGGGCAAAAGATTTCGAAATCCAGTTGTGGTTCATTTTAATGAAGGTTAGATCATCTACATTTTGGGTAGCCAGACGAGTCCTTTTTTCTGTTAGTATTGAACCTGCAGCACTGAATACTCTTTCTGATAGGACACTAGCTGCCGGGCAAGCAAGCTCCTGCAATGCATATTCTGCCAATTCTGGCCAGGTGTCTAATTTTGATGCCCAGTAATCAAATGGGAATGACGGTTGAGGGAGAACGTCGATAAGGGATGAAAAATAGTTAGTGACCATACTGGACAAATGTTGTCTCCTGTCACTTTGAATTGATGCTGCAGTACCTGTCCTGTCTGCAGTCATAGCAAAATCACTCCACAACCTGGTCAGAAAACCCCTCTGGCCAACACCACTTCTGATTTCTGCCCCTCTAACACCTCTGGTCTGCTGGCCCCTGCAGCTCGTGTTAGAACGATCACGGGCGCTGTGTGCAGGGAATGCCAGAAGCAAACGGTCAACAAGAGTTGATTGTTTGGTTGCTAATATTAGTTCCAAGTTCTCATGTGGCATTATATTTTGCAATTTGCCTTTATAGCGAGGATCAAGGAGGCAGGCCAACCAGTAATCATCATCGTTCATCATTTTAGTAATGCGTGTGTCCCTTTTGAGGATACGTAAGGCATAATCCGCCATGTGGCCCAAAGTTCCAGTTCTCAAATCTGTGGTTGTGCTTGGTTGAGGGGCAGTTTCAGGCAAATCCACGTCACTTGTGTCCCTCCAAAAACCAGAACCCGGCCTTGCCGCGCCAACAATTTCCACTGGCCCCGGAAAAGCTTCCTCATTAAAAATATAATCATCCCCATCATCCTCCTCGTCCTCCTCCTCCTCTTCGCCCGCTACCTCGTCCTGTACACTGCCCTGGCCAGACAATGGCTGACTGTCATCAAGGCTTTCCTCTTCCTCAGCTGCAGACGCCTGATCCTTTATGTGCGTCAAACTTTGCATCAGCAGACGCATTAGGGGGATGCTCATGCTTATTATGGCGTTGTCTGCACTAACCAGCCATGTGCATTCCTCAAAACACTGAAGGACTTGACACATGTCTTGAATCTTCGACCACTGCACACCTGACAACTCCATGTCTGCCATCCTACTGCCTGCCCGTGTATGTGTATCCTCCCACAAAATCATAACAGCCCGCCTCTGTTCACACAGTCTCTGAAGCATGTGCAGTGTTGAGTTCCACCTTGTTGCAACGTCTATGATTAGGCGATGCTGGGGAAGGTTCAAAGAACGCTGATAGGTCTGCATACGGCTGGAGTGTACGGGCGAACGGCGGATATGTGAGCAAAGTCCACGCACTTTGAGGAGCAGGTCGGATAACCCCGGATAACTTTTCAGGAAGCACTGCACCACCAGGTTTAAGGTGTGAGCCAGGCAAGGAATGTGTTTCAGTTGGGAAAGGGAGATGGCAGCCATGAAATTCCTTCCGTTATCACTCACTACCTTGCCTGCCTCAAGATCTACAGTGCCCAGCCACGACTGCGTTTCTTTCTGCAAGAACTCGGACAGAACTTCAGCGGTGTGTCTGTTGTCGCCCAAACACTTCATAGCCAATACAGCCTGCTGACGTTTGCCAGTAGCTGCCCCATAATGGGAGACCTGGTGTGCAACAGTGGCAGCTGCGGATGGAGTGGTTGTGCGACTGCGGTCTGTGGACGAGGTCTCGCTTCTGCAGGAGGACGAGGAGGAGGAGGAGGGGGTGCGAACGGCTACAGCCAACTGTTTCCTAGACCGTGGGCTAGGCAGAACTGTCCCAAACTTGCTGTCCCCTGTGGACCCTGCATCCACCACATTTACCCAGTGTGCCGTGATGGACACGTAACGTCCCTGGCCATGCCTACTGGTCCATGCATCTGTTGTCAGGTGCACCTTTGTGCTCACAGATTGCCTGAGTGCATGGACGATGCGCTCTTTAACATGCTGGTGGAGGGCTGGGATGGCTTTTCTGGAAAAAAAAGTGTCGACTGGGTAGCTCGTAGCGTGGTACAGCGTAGTCCATCAGGGCTTTGAAAGCTTTGCTTTCAACTTACCGGTAGGGCATCATCTTTAACGAGATTAGTCTAGCTATGTGGGCGTTCAAACCCTGTGTACGCGGATGCGAGGCTAAGTACTTCCTTTTTCTAACCATAGTCTCATGTAGGGTGAGCTGGACTGGAGAGCTGGAGATCGTGGAACTAGCGGGGGTGCCGGTGGACATGGCAGACTGAGAGACGGTGGGAGATGGTATTGTTGCCGCCGGTGCCCTAGATGCAGTGTTTCCTACTACGAAACTGGTGATTCCCTGACCCTGACTGCTTTGGCCTGGCAAAGAAACCTGCACAGGTACTGCAGGTGGTGCAGAAAATGGTGGCCCTACACTGCCGGAAGGGATGTTGCGTTGATGACTAGCTTCATTGGCCGAGGGTGCTACAACCTTAAGGGACGTTTGGTAGTTAGTCCAAGCTTGCAAATGCATGGTGGTTAAATGTCTATGCATGCAACTTGTATTGAGACTTTTCAGATTCTGCCCTCTGCTTAAGGTAGTTGAACATTTTTGACAGATGACTTTGCGCTGATCAATTGGATGTTGTTTAAAAAAATGCCAGACTGCACTCTTTCTAGCATCGGATACCTTTTCAGGCATTGCAGACTGAGCTTTAACCGGATGGCCACGCTGTCCTCCAACAGGTTTTGACTTTGCCACGCGTTTTGGGCAAGATATGGGCCCGGCAGATGGAACCTGTTGCGATGTTGATGCCTGCTGCGGCCCCTCCTCCTCCGCTTCAGAACTGCTGCCGCCTGCACCCTGTTCCCCCAATGGCTGCCAATCGGGGTCAAGAACTGGGTCATCTATTACCTCTTCTTGTAGCTCGTGTGCAACTTCGTCTGTGTCACCGTGTCAGTCGGTGGTATAGCGTTCGTGATGGGGCAACATAGTCTCATCAGGGTCTGATTCTTGATCAGCACCCTGCGAGGGCAATGTTGTGGTCTGAGTCAAAGGACCAGCATAGTAGTCTGGCTGTGGCTGTGCATCAGTGCACTCCATGTCAGATTCAACTTGTAATGGGCATGGACTGTTAACTGCTTCACTTTCTAAGCCAGGGACGGTATGTGTAAAGAGCTCCATGGAGTAACCCGTTGTGTCCCCTGCTGCATTCTTCTTTGTTGTTGTTTTTGCTGAAGAGGACAAGGAAGAGACTTGTCCCTGACCGTGAACATCCACTAACGACGCGCTGCTTTTACTTTTACCAGTTTCACGAGAGGAGGCAAAAGAGCTAGAGGCTGAGTCAGCAAGATAAGCCAAAACTTGCTCTTGCTGCTCCGGCTTTAATAGCGGTTTTCCTACTCCCAGAAAAGGGAGCGTTCGAGGCCTTGTGTAGCCAGACGACGAACCTGGCTCCACAGCTCCAGACTTAGGTGCAATATTTTTTTTCCCACGACCACCTGATGCTCCACCACTACCACTACCCTCATTACCAGCTGACAATGAACGCCCCGGCCACGACCTCTTCCACCAGACTTCCTCATTGTTTTAAAAACGTTACCAAACTAACGGTATTTGTTGCTGTCACACAACTTACACGGTGAGCTATAACTTCAGTATGATTTAGCTACCCCTTTACAGGTGGGTGAGACCACAACGAAAATCAGGCACAATGTTACACACTCTGTTGTTGGTGGCAACAAATGAGAGAGATGCCACACACGCAGGACTGTCACTGAAGCGCAAATGTAAATATTAATCTCCCACTGATTTGTTTTTTTTTTTTAAAAGGGAGACTTTAGAAAAAAAAAATAATAAAAAAAAATGATTTTTTAAGGAAGAATTTATAAACCAAATAAAATGAAATGATTGTTTCAGGGAGAATTTAGAAAACAAATAAAAAAAAAATAGGCTTTCTATGGCCCACTGAGTGAGAGAGGACGCACACAGGAGTCAGGAGTGGCACACAAGCCCAGAGGCCAATATTTATCTCCCACTGATTGATTTAGTGATTTTTTCAGGTAGATTTTGGAACCCAAATCAAGCAAAAAAATAAATAGGCTTTCTATGGCCCACAATTGGAGAGAGAGAGAGAGATGGCACACCCAGGAGTCAAGACTGGCACACAAGCAGGAAGGGCAATATTAATCTCCCACTGATTTGATTTTTTTTTTTTTTTCAGGGAGACTTTAGAAAAAAAAAATACAAAAAAATGAATTTTTCAGGAAGAATTTAGAAACCAAATAAAATGAAATGATTGTTTCAGGGAGAATTTAGAAAACAAATAAAAAAAAAATAGGCTTTCTATGGCCCACTGAGTGAGAGAGGACGCACACAGGAGTCAGGAGTGGCACACAAGCCCAGAGGCCAATATTTATCTCCCACTGATTGATTTAGTGATTTTTTCAGGTAGATTTTGGAACCCAAATCAAGCAAAAAAAAAAATAGGCTTTCTATGGCCCACAATTGGAGAGAGAGAGAGAGATGGCACACCCAGGAGTCAAGACTGGCACACAAGCAGAAAGGGCAATATTAATCTCCCACTGATTTGATTTTTTTTTTTTTCAGGGAGACTTTAGAAAAAAAAAATACAAAAAAATGAATTTTTCAGGAAGAATTTAGAAACAAAATAAAATAAAATGATTGTTTCAGGGAGAATTTAGAAAACAAATAAAAAAAAAATAGGCTTTGTAGGGCCCACTGAGTGAGAGAGGACGCACACAGGAGTCAGGAGTGGCACACAAGCCCAGAGGCCAATATTTATCTCCCACTGATTGATTTATTGATTTTTTCAGGTAGAATTTAGAACCCAAATCAACCAAAAAAATTAAATAGGCTTTCTATGGCCCACTATTTGTGAGAGAGATGGCACGCTCAGGACTGGCACACAAGCCCAGAGGCCAATATTAATCTCCCACTTTTTTTTTTTTTCCCAGGGAAAATTTATAAACCCAATAAAAAAAATAATAAATAGGCTTTCTATGGCCCACTATCTGAGAGAGAGAGATGGCACGCTTAGGACTGGCACACAAGCCCAAAGGCCAATATTAATCTCCCACTGATTGATTTATTGATTTTTTCAGGTAGAATTTAGAACCCAAATCAAGCAAAAAAATGAATAGGCTTTCTATGGCCCACTGAGTGAGAGATGGCACACACAGGAGTCAGGAGTGGCACACAAGCCCTGAGGCCAATATTTTTCTCCCACTGATTGATGTTGTGATTTTTTCAGGTAGATTTTGGAACCCAAATCAAGCAAAAAAATAAATAGGCTTTCTATGGCCCACTGAGTGAGAGATGGCACACACAGGAATAAGGAGTGGCACACAAGCCCTGAGGCCAATATTTTTCTCCCACTGATTGATGTAGTGATTTTTTCAGGTAGATTTTAGAACCCAAATCAAGCAAAAAAATAAATAGGCTTTCTATGGCCCACTGAGTGAGAGATGACACAGACAGGGATGGCACTCTAGCAGAAATGCCAATCTTAATCTCCCACAAAAAAAAAAGAAAAAAAAAAAAAAGGAACTGTCCTTCAATTACTATCTCCCTGCAGTAATCTCAGCCAGGTATGGCAGGCAGCAATAAGGAGTGGACTGATGCACAAATTAAATAAAAAGTGTGGACAAACAAACAAGATAACTGTGCAGAAAGGAAGGAACAAGAGGATTTGTGCTTTGAAAAAAGCAGTTGGTTTGCACAGCGGCGTACACACAGCAATGCAGCTATCAGGGAGCCTTCTAGGGCAGCCCAATGAGCTACAGCGCTGAGGGGGAAAAAAAAAAAAATGTAGCTTCCACTGTCCCTGCACACCGAAGGTGGTGTTGGGCAGTGGAAATCGCTACAGCACAAGCGGTTTGGTGGTTAATGGACCCTGCCTAACGCTATCCCTGCTTCTGACGAAGCGGCAGCAACCTCTCCCTAAGCTCAGATCAGCAGCAGTAACATGGCAGTCGGCGGGAACTCCCCTTTATAGCCCCTGTGACGCCGCAGACAGCAAGCCAATCACTGCAATGCCCTTCTCTAAGATGGTGGGGACCAGGACCTATGTCATCACGCTGCCCACACTCTGCGTTTACCTTCATTGGCTGAGAAATGGCGCTTTTCGCGTCATTGAAACGCGACTTTGGCGCGAAAGTCGCGTACCGCATGGCCGACCCCGCACAGGGGTCGGATCGGGTTTCATGAAACCCGACTTTGCCAAAAGTCGGCGACTTTTGAAAATGAACGACCCGTTTCGCTCAACCCTACTCATAAGCATCAAGAATAAAAAGGGTAGACTGGACTTTGCTAAAAAACATCTAAAAAAGCCAGCAGAGTTCTGGAAGAAAATTCTTTGGACAGATGAAACCAAGATCAACCTCTACCAGAATGATGGAAAGAGAAAAGTATGGCGAAGGCGTGGTACAGCTCATGATCCAAAGCATACCACATCATCTGTAAAACACGCGGAGGCAGTGTGATGGCTTGGGCATGCATGGCTGAAAGTGGCACTGGGTCACTAGTGTTTATTGATGATGTGACACAGGACAGAAGTAGCCAAATGAATTCTGAGGTCTTCAGAGCCATACTCTGTGCTCAGATCCAGCCAAATGCAGCCAAACTGATTGTCATCATTTCATACTACAGAGGGACAATGACCCAAAACATAAAGCCAAAGCAACCCAGGAGTTTATTAAAGCAAAGAAGTGGAATATTCTTGAATGGCCAAGTCAGTCACCTGATCTCAACCCAATTGAGCATGCATTTCACTTGTTAAAGACTAAACTTCAGACAGAAAGGCCCCTAAACAAACAGCAACTGAAAACCACCGCAATGAAGGCCTGGCCGAGCATCAAAAAGGAGGAAACACAGCGTCTGGTGATGTTCATGAGTTCAAGACTTCAGGCAGTCATTGCCAACAAAGGGTTTTCAACCAACTACTAAAAATGAACATTTTATTTAAAATTATTGAATCTGTCCAAATACTTTTGGTCCCTTTAAAAACAGGGTGGCACATGTTAAGGAGCTGAAACTCCTAAACCCTTCATCCAATTTTAATGTGGGTACCCTCAAATGATAGCTGAAAGTGTGAACTTCAACTGCATCTGAATTGTTTTGCTTAAAATTCATTGTGGTAATGTCTATAACCAAAATTAGAAAAATGTTGCCTCTGTCCAAATATATATGGACCTAACTGTATGCCACTAACAGGACTGACGCAGATGCACACACTGGAAATAAAAATCTCCCCTTCTTTTTTTTTTATACGGAAGACTAGTGAATAAATCGGGCACACGGTATTACAGTATATTTTCTGTGGCAGAAAATGACAGACAGATACCACAGACTGGACTGGCACAGATGCACAGATTTGCCAATATTAATCTCCCCTTTTTGTTTTTATATGGAAGACTAGTGAATATATCTGGCCCACTGTTTTACAGTATTGTTTCTGTGGCAGAAAATGACAGACAGATACCACAGACTGGACTGGCACAGATGCACAGATTTGCCAATATTAATCTCCCCTTTTTGTTTTTATATGGAAGACTAGTGAATACATCTGGCCCACTGTTTTACAGTATTGTTTCTGTGGCAGAAAATGACTAACAGATAACACAGACTGGACTGGCACAGATGCACAGATACGCAGACAATATTAATCTCCCCTTTTTTTATGTGAGACTAGTGAATAAATCTATATGAAGCCATAAATAGTTAAAACACTGGGAAGTGTCATAAACAAGGTTCCCCATACAGGACTGTGATTAACAAGATGTGTTTACCTTAATATCAAAGAAAAGGAAATCTGTGTCCAGTGCTGACATGCGGGAAGGTCCTTCACTCATGTGCTGTAAGGTTGGTATCTGAAGCCTTCTCTGAATCTCTGTTCCGGAAATATCCAATATGTTGCAGAGCAAATAGTAGTATAGGAGACGCTGTCCCGGCCAGTGACTAGCGTACTCCCCCAGAGATTGGTAACTGCCGTGCACAGACAGTGGCGGCCGCGTGTATAGAGCTGAAGCCGACAAAGTGCAGGACCTTGTGTGACGTCTCAGTCACGTGATGTGTACATGTGACCAGCTGCAAAGCTGCGGAGCTGTGGAGCTACGGAGCTACGAATAGCACACAGGACCAACTAATCCTACGCGTTTCAGAGTCACTGATGAAGGAGTCAGTTTTTTCAAAACTCGCCGGATTGTGCCTGACGGCAAAAACCTGATGTGTGAAAACAGCCTAAGTCTAGAGACAGCCGTAAGCCTTACCATTGTACCACAAGCTCAAGTGATATCAGGTACTAATTTTATGAGATGAACCATTCACACACTGTATGGAGGGAATCTGAATAACCTTCTGATTCTGATGTTTGAATGTTTCATGTATCAGACTCAGGTATCAGACTCAAGCATCAGACTCAGGTATAACTCTCAAGTATCAGAGTCAAGTATCAGACTCAGGTATCAGACTCAGGTATCAGACTCAGGTATCAGACTCAAGTATCAGACTCAGGTATCAGACTCAGGTATCAGAGTCAAGTATCAGACTCAGGTATCAGAGTCAAGTATCAGACTCAGGTATCAGACTCAAGTATCAGACTCAAGTATCAGACTCAGGTGTCAGACTCAGGTATCAGACTCAAGTATCAGAGTCAAGTATTGGACTCAGGTATCAGACTCAGGTATCAGACAAAGTATTTACGATGTTTGACTTTGATATATGAAAGTCAGGTATCAGAATCAAGTATCAGAATCAGGTAACAGACAGAGTATTTCTGATTTTTGACTTTGATATGTGATTATGTCCTAAAATGAACATTGTACATAAGACTAAAAATCAGAGCAAAAGATATCTAAATTATAAGCAGAAGAAGACTAAGCAGTGTATGGGGGTGAGTCCGTTCCTCCTCGTGGTGCCCCTGGTAAAAACCTGCTGCTGCAGGCCAAACTGAACGCGGACAAATCCTGTTGTAAATCTTTTGTGACAGGCAGAACAGAAGGTGTAATCTCCAAACTTTTATAGATAACAAATAAAGGAAGGCCTGGCAGTCACAAATAAGAATATGATGAAGAAGAAGATGAGGAAGTTGATTATGAAGAAGAATAATAGTTGAATAAAAAGAATATGAAGAATGTAAAAAAAAAAAATAATACGAAAAAGGTGAAGAAGAAGAAGATGAATAAGGTGAAGGAGAAGTTGATGGAAAAGATGATGCTGCTGAGGACCTCACACCATTTGGTTTCTTTTATTTTTTTAGCCAAATATAAGTATAGAAAACTACACAGGCAAACACTGATTATTTATCTTACTAACATACAGTCTATCTATCTATCTATCTATCTATCTATCTATCTATCTATCTATCTATCTATCTATGTCTGTATATAAAATTGTTTTGTTAGTTAGAAAACTAGTTTAACCCCTTCACGACATGACCCGTACTAGAACGGCGCATGTCTTGTCTCCCCCTTTGATGTGGGCTCCGGCGCTGAGCCCACATCAAAGTTGCGACATGTCAGCTGTTATGTACAGCTGACATGTGCACACAATAGTGGCAGGTGGAATCGTAATCCACCTGCCACTATTAGGCCGGCCTCACACTAGCGAGTTTTATGGACGTATGAGAGGTGCTGAAAATACGGATTGCATACGGTATAATGCTTCTCTATGCCCCAGCTCCTATCAGCCGTATTTTACTGATCCGTATTATACGGTCTTCTACGGCTGTAGAAAAACGCAGCATGCTGCGTTTGTCACCGTATTGCGCAAAAAATACAAATACGCCAATGAAAGTCTATGGGGGCCAGAAAAATACAGATTACACACGGACCAACAGTGTGACTTGCGAGAAATACGCAGCGGTGTTCTATAGAAAAGCTGGCAATTCAGTGCGGTGTACAGTAAAATCACACTGACAGGTTAGAATAGAATAGCTAAAATAAATGTCTACACATAGTATAGGGGTATATATATATATATATATATATATATATATATGTCAGTGAGACACATATATGTATATATGTTAATATTTCATACAGAGTTCCATACAGAACGAGGGTCTTCAGGTGGATTACCAGTATAATAAAATATTACAACAACCTGTGTATTTATTTCATTAAAATTCTTTGTAATAATGTGTGTATGTGTGTGTTTTATTAGCCATTTCATACTATTGTATTAATAATGGATAGGTGTCATAATTGACGCCTCTCCATTATTAATCTGGCTTAATGTCACCTTACAATAGCAAGGTGACATTAACCCTTCATCACCCCATATCCCACCGCTACACGGGAATGGGAAGAGAGTGGCCAAGTGCCAGAATAGGCGCATCTTCCAGATGTGCCTTTTCTGGGGTGGCTGGGGGCAGATGTTTTTAGCCAGGGGGGGGGGGGGAATAACCATGGACCCTCTCCAGGCTATTAATATCTGCCCTCAGTTACTGGCTTTACCATTCTGGCAGAGAAAATTGCGCGGGAGCCCACGCCAATTTTTTCTGCGATTTAACCCATTAATTTAATAGTTAGAGCGCCCAAATTTTTCACATACACACTTCTAACATTAGTAGTGTGGAATATGCAAAAAAAAAGGGATATGAGATGGTTTACTGTATATAAACCATGTCTCATATCATGTCGGGTTTGAGAAGGAGATAGGAAAAGCCGGCAATTGAATTACCGGCTTTTAAGCTATCTAGCGCTGTATGATATATTAATATATATATATATATATATGTGTGTCTCACTGACACATATATATATAGACAGTATATACCGTATGTTTTTACGATTTTTTGAGCACATGGATTCATTGTATGCCCGTATGTCGGTTTTGCAAGCCGGCGAGTAAATCTCGCAGTACGGATGCCATACGGATTACATACAGAGGATGCCATGCGCAAAATACGCTGACACACCCTGCCTTTGGATGACATACGGACCACTATTTTGGAGACTTTTCTGCGTATTACGGCCATAAATAAAGGACCGTATTTTTATACGCTGAGTGTGAGGCCGGCCTTAACCTATTAAATGCCGCTGTCAAACGCTGACAGCGGCATTTAATAGGTTAAGGCCGGCCTCACACTAAGCGTATAATCTGATGATCGCTGCTATGTAGCTGAGCCGATCGAGTTGTGCCAGCTTCTAGCCTCCCATGGAGGCTATTGAAGCAAGGTAAAAGTAAAAAAAAGTGTTTTTAAAAATATGAAAAAAATAAAAAAAATGTAAAAGTTTAAGTCACTCCCCTTTCACCCCATCCAAAATAAAACAATAACAAAAAAATCAAACCTACACATATTTGGTATCGCCGTGTTCATAATCGTCCATTCTAACAATTAAAAAAAGCATTAACCTGATCGCTAAACAGCGTAGCGAGAAAAAAATTTGAAATGCCAGAATTACTATTTTTGGTTGCTGCGACATTGCATTAAAATGCAATAACGGGCGATCAAAAGAACGTATCTGCACAAAAGTGATGTCATTAAAAACGTCAGCTTGGCATGCAAAAAATAAGCCCTCACCCCACCCCAGATCACGAAAAATTGAGACGCTATGGGTATCAGATAATGGCGCCCATGAACTCGTAGTGACCTGGAGAATCATAACATCAGGTCAGTTTTAGCATTTAGTGAACCTAGCAAAAAAGCCAAACAAAAAACAAGTGTGGGATTGTACTTTTTTTTGCAATTTCACCACACTTGGAATTTTTTTCCCGTTTTGTAATACAAGACATGTCAAAACCAATGGTGTGGTTCAAAAGTACAACTCGTCCCTCAAAAAATAATCCCTCACATGACCATATTGACGGAAAAATAAAAAAGTTATGGCTCTGGGAAGGAGGGGAGCGAAAAACGAAAGCGCAAAAACGAAAACGGGTCGCGGCGTGATGGCTTTAAGTGACAGAGAATTACTGTATGTAAAAGCTGATGTTAAAAACACATTGCATATGCATGCCATAAGGATGTTAGGTGAGGAAATAGAATACATGACACTCACCTGACACTCCAACTATTCTGGCTGAGAATCTCAGCTACTTTATATACACAGATGTGAGTGTACCCTAATCCTGAACTTGCTACCTAATGGAGTTGTTATGTTTAATTTCTTAGGAAGCAATTCTCCAATGTGATATATACGGTCATATAACATCTGCTTATGTAATTCAATCTTAAGCTTTAAAACAATTTTTTGTAGTGTTCAGAACCGACATTGCAATGTCAACTCTAATCTTCATGCTTTCTTATATAAATGTGAATCCAACGGCTTTGCTGTGTTAGCATGCACTGATCCCTGTTCAGTAAGTGAGGGATATGCATAATTTATGTATCTTTTATGCGAGCAATATTTCCCACTTAGATGTTGGGTACAAGCTTCCTTTGGGCTGCTTTATAGCAGATTTAACTTTTGTTGGAGGCTTAAGGAGATGCTTGATACAGACGAGCTGTATCTAGTATAACATGAGTAATGCTTTGAAGCACTTTCAGATAAGCTGTTTAAAATAGCCTAAACTTACTAACCGCGCGTGAAATTACTGTAATTTGAGCAGAACACATGTTCCTTGGGTCTGCTGTTAGAATAAAGAAAATGTCAGAAGATGATTAGCACAATGTTTTTGCATTTTTACATTTTTTATATGGTAATGTATGTCTGTTATACCAGTGTAATTTGAATCATTCTTTATAAGGATCTACAGGCATTTTCAATAATAAAAAAGAAATTAAAAATGTCGTATAACATGTTCCATATAATTTTGCATTGTTAGGCATTGTATTGTGATACTCATTGATAAAGGTTTCACGTTTGCAAATTAATTTCCAATTGGATCTTGAGAAACACACAGCTTTCCAGGCTGTACACCTTTTTGTTGCTGAGGGACAGGAGTTCCTGCTTGATTAAGAGTAGAGATGAGCGAACTTGTTCAGAAAACGTTAGTCAATCTCAAATTCGGCACGAACGTTGCACATTCGGATTTGTGTTCGGATTTCCGAGCTTTCCTCTAAAAATCAGCATAAAATCTATTACATGCGCCAATTCTGGCGCTTTGCCCGAGTTTTCCCACTCTGTGGCAGTAGCGAGTGGGGTTCATATTTGTGGGGTTGATGCCATTTTTGTATTGTCCAGTGACATGGATCCCACGGCTTAGTAATGGACAGGCGTCTTTAAGACACCTTTCCATTACTAATCCTCTAGTTAAATGTTAAATAATGACACACTCAGAATAAATTCCTTAAATTGAAAGAATGACACAGACTCCTTTAATGAATCTACATTAAAGCATACTCACATCATTGCCCAGTCCACAGAAGCCATGGACTTCTATAAAACAATTAAAATATTAACAATATGTCTTACCTGTCCACTGAGAAGATAATAATCCATTCCTCAGCTTGCGGTGATATCAGTCAAGTCATAGGAGTTCTCCGCAAGACAATGAGCAGCGCTAGCACACACTGCTCAGTGTCTCTGCTGGATGGCAGGCTGCATAGTCGCAACATGCAGCAAGGCAGCCTGCCATCTAGATGTAGCAGAGCTAGACCAGTCATTGGACAAATGGTTTATTATTAGTGATGAGCGAATTTGATTGGAAAACGATCGCCAAACATAAATTCGGTACAAATATGACACATTCCGATTCGTTATCGGAAACACAAGCAAAATGTTATAAAATCGGTAAAAATCGATAACATTCAGTAATAGTTGCAGGAAAATATTTGCGTTGCCACAAAAATATTTTCAGCACTTTTGCAATAATAATGGTGGTGCATCATGAGCGTTTTGCATGTGTTTGATGAGGGGAGGGGGTTTGCAGAGCTCAGAGGCACCGCGTTCTTGTAAACTTTTTTTCCTCAACTTTATGTGTGCACATTGCGAGCCAATCAGTGCACAAAATATCCACAATGTCCTGACACCATGGCTTGTGTCAGTGGCTGCTGAAATCACATGTCCTTCTTCATATAAATAGTGGACATCTTGTTTTAACACCATTTTGACACTGTAACAGTGCACAGATGCTGCTCCTGATGCTGGCACTGTTAGCAGCAAGATTTAGCTAGTTAGACGGTTGTATATCAGTCAGAGTGTAGGTAGATAGTGCCCAGTGTGGTTGTTAAATTTACCTTCCAGCATTTCTTTCTTTTTTTTTGGCCATTACTGAGGTCCACAGACAAAGCCAGCAGGGCACATGTTCTACAAGTGTGTTGTGCACTACTTCTATTGTGCTCCATGTACAAGCATAGCATTCTAAATAATATTTTTTCACTAGCTAATTGTGAACCAGCCTGCTGATATGAAACTGTCTGCAGACCTAACGCACATTAAACAAATTATAATTTTTCAGTTGCAAATAGTTAGACAGCCCACTGTATCACAATTTCTCATTTTGTTGGGTTGAAATTAAGATGTCTGCAGATCTCATTCACATAGCCCAAAATATTTTCTGTTGATAAACGTCATACAGTAGGTGACCTGACTTTAAAATAGTTTGTGTAGCACTTACTGTGTTATAGAAGTCTGATCCAGAGGCCACCAAAAAAATTCTTCTGTTCATAGTGTCATACAGTAGGGGACCTGACTTTTAAAGTTTGTAGCCTCTAATGTGTTATAGAGGCCTGATCCAGAGGCCAACAAAATATTCTTCTGTTCCTAATGTCCTGCAGTAGGGTACATCTGACTTTCAAATTGTTTGTAGCATTTTTTCCTTGTCTCAACAGGCCTCATCCACACTCAAACAATTCTATCTTCTGTGACTAACGCAATACAGCACGCTATTTCACCTCGGAATTTACTGTCACAGAAATTCAACTGTTTTCAGAGATGGTGCAGAGATTAAAATCTAATTTTTTTTTTATTGCAAATACTGTGCTCCTACCACACTGAGTAACATGCCTGGGAAAAAGCGAGGCCGTGATGGAAGGGGAATTAGGCTTGCTGTTCAAGGTGTACATGGGGTACGTGATAAGGTAAGTGAACCAACAATGTTATGCCCTATGCAAAGACATAGGACAACTTCTGCTACTAGAAGGACTACTCCACTACCTTTCTTTGGCAGAGGCACAGCAGTACGCCCTGTTGATGAGGCCCAGAAAGAGCATGTGATTGAGTGGATGGCAAGCGCAGCTTTAAGTGGCCTCTCCTCCTCTACCTCAACATTACATCCAGTACAGTCCACAGAGGTGGCACCCAAATTCCCTTGCTTTCCCCGCTTCCCAACTTTCCAACCGTACAACTGACTGTAAAAACCACAGATGGGTAAGTCTGAAGAGCTGTTCACACATTCTATAACATGGTCATCAAAAGTGTGCTCAAAAGCTTCACAAAGTCAAGAGAAGGAAATCTGCACCGATGCCCAAATTTTTTTTAGCTGGATCCAGGGAAGGACAAAGTAGGATACAAACAACATCCTGACCCTCATAATCAGATGTTAACCTTTGGGCAAAGGTAGTCCTGATGAGACAGATATCTGAGGCTCACACAAACTTTACTGTGCTGTCAAGTCAGGAAGAGGGTGACTCTAAGGGCGATGTGATAACACAGAGGATGATGATGATGAGGTGTTAGTTTCCAGTTGACGTGAACATAGAGGCACACAGCTGAGTAGGTCATATGAGGAGGAAGCCGAAGATGTTACGTTGGGCCGTATGTTGCAGACATGTAGTAATGCAGCCACAATGAGCAAAGAATCCTCAACCACAACTGTCCGTGGGTCTGCAGCTCACAGGGGTGGCAAGGGTTGTCTAACCTGGGCCTTTTTTGAAACTGCAAAGGATGAGCCAACTCACGTAATCTGCCAACTTTGAAAAAAAAACCTGAGAAGAGGTAAAAAGTGCAATAATTTGACTCCTACATGTATGAACCTTCACATGCGCAATCAACTAGTGTTACTGTGGGAATGCCACTGCACAAAAATGAGGATCAGTGGACCTCAACAACCATCAGCTGCACCATGAATCGCATCTGCTGCTTCTTCCTCCTCCTCTGTTACCATACCAAGTATTGAGATGCAGGTCTTTGACCACAGAACCTTGGGTTCTTTACCCACCCCAGTCACGCTGACTGAGAGCCTGCCGTCAGCTGTAACGGAAGGAGACATTCCTGCTGTTTTTGACCAATCTCAAAGAACGAGCACATCACAACTTCCTCAGTCCACCATAACATCTCCGCCTGCACCCTTCTCGTGGTCCAGCAGTTTGTCCAGTTCACCATACTCCGTTCTTTCTCAGCTCTGCAGCCAGCCCACTGTTCCGCAGTTGTGGTCATGTACAAGATTGTTTCCTCCTACTCATGCCGAAGCTAAGAGGTTGAACTCCGCCATCTCCAGTCTGCTGGCCACGGCAATGCTGCCTTTATGCCTGGTAGATACAGACTGTTTCCGAAAGCTGATGGCCTTTGCAGTCCCCTAGCACCAATTGCCCATTCGCCGTTACTTTTCTTAGAAAGTTGTGCTTGCACTACACCAGCATGTCGCAGACAACATCACCTGTTCCTTGACTAAATCTATGTCTGCCAGGGTGCTTTTTACCACAGACACTTGGACGAGTAAGCATGGCTAAGGGCCATGACTGACTTGGCACTGAGTGAATCTGGTGGCTGCAGGGGCAGGTGCTGCTCCACATGTCTTGGAATCCCCAAGGCTTGCAGGACAAACCTATACATTTAACACTTCCTCCACTGCTTTTACCTCTTCCACTATCTCCTCTAGGGCCTCCACCTGCGCCCTCAACCTCTACCTTAAGGAGACACGCGTTCCAACAGTGCAGAGTGAATCCCCACCACCTCCGTACTGTGCAGCCAGGGCTCAGGGCAATCAGGCACTTTTAAAATTGATATGCCTTGGAGATTGCAGTCATACAGCTGAAGAATTGCGGACAGCTCTACAGGCTGAGTTTGACCAATGGCTGTCTCTGCTGAACCAACATCCAGGGACGTCTGTGTCTGATAATGTTGTGAAACTGGTGTCAGCCCTACGGCAAGGCAACATCACACATGTGCCTTGCATGGCTCATGTCCTCAACCTGGTCGTACAGCATTTTCTCCACCACTTTTCTGACCTGGGTGAGCTGCTCCAGAAAGCATGTAAGGTGTGTGCTCATTTCCGCCATTCGCACCCCTCAGGTCATCGACTTGTATCGATACAGAGGTCTTTGTCCATACCAGTTAACAGGTTGATATGCAATGTGCCGACACAGTGTAATTCCAGTATGCACATGTTACAGCGACTGTGGCAGCAGCAATAATCCCTGATGCAGTATGTCAAGTCATATAAGATGCCTTTCTTGAAAAGTAAAATGTTACAGGATATATACATTAGATTCCTTGATAGGGCGTTGATCCAGAGAACTATCCTGGTTGCTGTATATGGAGTCAGGAAGGATTTTTTTCCCCAATGTGGAGCTTACTGTTTGCCACATGGGTTTTTTTTGCCTTCCTCTGGATCAACATGTTAGGGCATGTTAGGTTAGGATATGGGTTGAACTAGATGGACTTAAGTCTTCCTTTAACCTTAAAAACTATGTTACTATGTACTATGCCTGGGCCAATGCAGTATGGACATGGCACATATCACGTTTACAGAGTGGGCACTGTCAATCAACAGTGAATCGCATGGAAAGGCTGCACCTACAGAGCCTGAGACGGTTTCTGTGTTTGGGGAAGCTACAGTTCCTATTGTGGGTCTGGACTATCCGAGGTGCCCTGGTCACAAGGACGGTGATCCCAGTGAGGCAGTTTCCCTGTGATCCAGCACTGGCAGGAGTCAGTGTGTGGAGCCGAAGCTCCTGAGGTAATCCCTGGTATGGGATAAAACCTGTAATATACGGCACAGATGTATCTGCCATTGGAACAGACTGTCGGGGTTTAATATGTTCCGTTGATGCATGTAATGTAATGAAGAGAAAAGACGTGACTACCGAATGTTTTGTAAAGCCACACGTGTTAAAGTAACAGACTGTGTGTAACCTGGCTTACGGTGTGGTTTATGACGCATTAATAAACCAGAACTGACTTAATTTGTGTGAGAAATCGTGCCTGTATGCGTTATTCCCGTGCAAAGCGAGTGTCCCCCAAGACCCGAAGTAAGGGAAACGCTACACCTTCTATGAAGGAATCATTGGGTGGATCAGGGAAATGCGGCAGGTATAGTATATCTCAACTTCAGTGAAGCATTTGATAAACTATTCTTATTGAAAAAATTACCAAAGCTATGGTTAGATGGATTCATAACTTGCTCAGTGATCATACTCAAAGAATGATAATAAATGGTTGTGCATCCATTGGAAGAGTGTTTCAATTGGGGTACCAAAAAGCTCTGTCTTGGTTCCAGTGTTGTTCAACATTTTTAGAGATTACTTAGGTAAGGGAACAGAAGGTAATCTAATCAAATTTGTAGATGATGCAAACCTAGGAGGGATAGCTAACACTAGAGAAGATAGAGAAAGGGTTCATAAGGATCTAGATAAGGTTGAGCAATGGGCAGCAACTAATAGAATGGTATTTACCAGGGAGAAATGCAAGATTCTACATCTGAGCAAGAAAAATGAAAATTACATCTATAGAATGGGAGTAATAGAACTAAGCAACAGCACGTGTGAAAAAGATTGGATATAATAATAGATCATAAACTGCACATGAGTCAACAGTGTGATGCAGCAGCAAAAAAGGAAAACACAGTTCTAGGATGTATTAAGAGAAGCTTAGAGTCTAGATCACATGAAGTAATTATCCCTCTCTATTCCTCCTTGGACAGGCCTCATCTGGAATACTGTGTCCAGTTTTTGGCACCATATGTTGAAAAAGATAATGAAAAACTGAAAGCACAGGAAAAAGAGCCACCAAATTATCTGCACACCACCAAAATTATAATGAAAAACACATAAGCTTTATTGGTAACATGATTAAAAACAATTAAAACCATAAATAACTCCCTCTGTGAACATGCTCCTATGACCACTCTGTGCCGCAAGAACTCACATCAAATAATGGAGCATACACAGAAATTGTAACAATGAACCAATACTATACAAACAATACTAGCGGTTTAACTACAGATAGTCCATATGGTGCTCAGCAGGCTGTATTCAAGAATATAACAGCTAATACATACACAAATAAGTATAATAAGAGCCCAGTAGTGTTAACAGCCAAAACATGTTATATGGCCACCAAAAATATCAAAATAGACAAGTATAGAGCATATGTCCAGACAATGCCCCAGAACAAAAAAGAATGTCTGAATAATGGACAGACATCACCTGTGCTGTTGTAATGAGGAGTCATGTGGAAGCAATGAAATGCTGCTCAAGGCATCAAGGATCAAATGCTCATAAAGAAGGCCATGAGGCTGAGCTACCATAGGGCAAGTAACACCAGAGGGAGAGCCCAACGCGTGTCGCTGTTCACAAGACAGCTTCGTCAGGGGAAGTTGGTTTGAACATACTGTAGTAGTAAAGACCTTGATCTTACATGATCACACGTCACAGCTTAGGCTAAGTTCACATTGCGATAAAGCAGCCCATTCAACACATGCGTTAAACGGCCTTAACGCAAGTGCTGAAATGTGATCGCGCTAGCGCAGATAGAGCTAGCAAATGCTCTATCTGCGCTAGCGGTGACGGACCTGGAAATGCTGCAGCCCGCGTCCCAGGGTCCGTCACTCAATGACGGCACTTCACTAGTGCACACCCATTTTGGGCATGCGCTAGCGATGCGTTCGACATAGGGCTTAATGGTGGCATTAACGGACTGTGTAACACCGCGCTATGCCACAGTGTAATGCAGTCCGTCTAACGGACTGGGGAAACGTAATGTGAACCCAGTTTTAGGAACAGAGCAGAAACAAATCAAGTAAATTATAAAGTTTCTATATTTCTCACAAAACTTTACAATGTTTTTATAATCTCTGTGCCGGGAAGCACACTTTTTTTTTAATGCTAATATTAATCTTTATTTCTGAAGCACTAACAAATTCCAGTCTTGTACTTTTCATTTCACAGGGTACATGTACAAATATAATCTTAATCTACAGAGTAATAAACGAAAAACAAATTGTAGTTAAAGAAAGTCTAATAAATGCTATCAAAAAGTACAGGGCATAATTTTTCCTAAAAAAAAAAACTTTTTAAAATAGAAAATAGATAGACAAAATAAACAAGGACCAGGACGGCTGAACAGTGGTGCGCAGTTGATTCTATTTCATGTAGATGGGAATAGCTGCTGGGTCCATTGAGTGAAAGGATCTCTGCTTCAGTAATATTTAACACACAGGCACCCCAATGTCTTGCAGAGGGCAGAAAGGGTAAAAACCTTTTAAATGTATGGGATACAATATTGTTTAAAGTTAATAAAAACAGA
Organism: Ranitomeya imitator; assembly: GCF_032444005.1. NCBI lineage: Eukaryota > Metazoa > Chordata > Amphibia > Anura > Dendrobatidae > Ranitomeya > Ranitomeya imitator. The sequence continues at coordinate 609,366,215 of NC_091283.1, read as the reverse complement.
ATTCAACCATAACAATTGTGTATTGTGTTATATAAGGGAATTGTGGGAGAAGAAAAATGGTGTCAAAGATTTTGACAGGCTTCAAGCTTACTCTACTGCAGTGTTCCCCAAGTCCGGTCCTCAAGAGCCACCAACAGGTCATGTTTTCAGGATTTCCTTAGTATTGCACAGGTGATGGAATTATTGCCTGTGCAATACTAAGGAAATACTAAAAACATGACCTGTTGGTGGCTCTTGAGGACCGGACTTGGGGAACACTGCTCTACTGGTTGATGGTCACCTGCCAGTCAGGATCTCAGATCATTGATATAAGCATAGTAAAACATATATTCTTCTTTGGTTTACATGTTTCTTCAGTGAAATTCAACAACAATCATTTGATTGTTTAAAAATTCAGCTAGTTAACAAAGGGCCTTTCTTTGCAAGAATATTCTATAAACAATTCTAGAGTGTACCAAGAAAGATCAACCATATTTCACGTGATGTGATTGAAAATTTATATGGGCAGCTTGAAGAACTGTTGCTGCCAATATGAACTAAAATGTGTATGGCTGCATTCAATGATCGTTGTTCAATATCAACATACTTTCACTTCTGTGATCACTTTTTAGTTCTCCTTCCTTGCTCCCTGAATTTTTTTTTTTTTTTTTAGTAGCAACCACGAATATGTCTGTAGTAAATTAAAGACAAGGAGGCAGTTGGCAAGGCAATGCCACTGCACGTTCTTTCTCTGGAAATCTGCTAAATGCTAAGGGATTATGTGACTTAAATTTGGCTATTGACAATATGAATTTTATTTGCTTTGTTTTAATGTATACAATGCTACAAGTATCTATATATATAATTGCCTAAGGGTTTTTCCGTCTGTCTGTCTGTCTGTCTGTCCTGGAAATCCCGCATCTCTGATTGGTCGAGGCCGCCAGGCCTCGACCAATCAGCGACGGGCACAGCATCGACGTAGAAATCTCGCGTCTCTGATTGGTCGAGGCCGCCAGGCCTCGACCAATCAGCGACGGGCACAGCGACGATGATGTCATAAAGGACGTAGACATCCCGCGTCTCTGATTCAGCAACGGGCACAGTATTGACGTAGATGTCATAATGGTTGCCATGGCGAACATGATGTCATAAAGGTTGCCTCGACCAATCAGCGACGGGCACAGTCTGCCGCGAATTCTGGAATCATCATTGTCCATATACTACGGGGACATGCATATTCTAGAATACCCGATGCGTTAGAATCGGGCCACAATCTAGTTATAGATATAATTCAATAACTTAATTTTGCTTTGCAGAGATGAGTGTATCGATTCAATGCAAATCAAATTTGGGCTGAATTTTTTGGAATTCGCTGAATCCAGTGAATTCGAATCGCCAATTTGTAGAAGATTGCATCAATCAATTTGATAGTTTTAACCCCTTAGCGACCGCCGATACGCCTTTTAACGGCGGCCACTAAGGGTACTTAAACCACAGCGCCGTTAATTAACGGCGCTGTGGAAAAAGTAAATAGCGCCCCCCAGAGTCGGATTTTCTCCGGGGTCTCGGCTGCCGGGGATAGCTGAGACCACAGAGAACATGATTCGGGGGGGTTTTAACCCACCTCGCATTTGCGATCGCTGGTAATTAACCGTTTACCGGCGATCGCAAAAAAAAAAACGCGATCTCTTTTTAATTTCTCTATCCTCCAATGTGATCGCACATCGGAGGATAGAGAAAAGGGGTCCCAGGTAGCCCCCCAATACTTACCTATCTCCCCCGATGCTCCTCGTGGCTCCCGGTGGGCGCCGCCATCTTGAAAATGGCGGGCGCATGCGCAGTGCGCCCGCCGGCCGGCCCCGCGAGAATCTTTGGGGTCTCGAGACCCCAAAGAGCATGATCGGGGGTCGGTTTTAGCGACCCCTGTTTTGTGATCGCCGGTAATTAACTGTTTACCGGCGACCGCAAAAAAAAAAAAAAAAAAAGCTAAGTGTAATTCTCTGTCCTCTGATGTGATCGCACATCAGAGGACAGAGAAATAGGGGGATTCGGGGACCCTATCATACTCACCTGTGTCCCTGGATCCTCCTGCTGCTCCTCCTGGCCGCCGGCATCTTCTGGGCAAAAGAAAATGGCGGGCGCATGTGCAGTGCGCCCGCCATCTGTCTCCATCTGCCGGCCGGCAGGAGAAGAGCAGTTGGGGCTAAAATTAGGGTTAGGGTTAGGGGTAGGGTTAGGGGTAGGGTTAGGGGTAGGGGTAGGGTTAGGGGTAGGGTTAGGGTTAGTGCTAGGGTTAGGGCTAGGGGTAGGGTTAGGGCTAGGGTTAGGGCTAGGGTTAGGGGTAGGGTTAGGGGTAGGGTTAGGGCTAGGGTTAGGGCTAGGGTTAGGGCTAGGGGTAGGGTTAGGGGTAGGGTTAGGGCTAGGGTTAGGGGTAGGGTTAGGGCTAGGGGTAGGGTTAGGGGTAGGGTTAGGGCTAGGTTTAGGGCTAGGGTTAGGGGTAGGGTTAGGGCTAGGGGTAGGGTTAGGGTTAGGGCTAGGGGTAGGGGTAGGGTTAGGGCAAGGGTTAGGGTTAGGGCTAAATTTAGGGTTAGGGTTGGGGCTAAATTTAGAGTTAGGGTTGGCGCTAAATTTAGGGTTAGGCTTCTTTCACACTTACGTCGGTATGGGGCCGTCGCAATGCATCGACCCGACATACCGACGCACGTTGTGAAAATTGTGCACAACGTGGGCAGCGGATGTAGTTTTTCAACGCATCCGCTGCCCAATCTATGTCCTGGGGAGGAGGGGGCGGAGTTACGGCCACGCATGCGCGGTCAGAAATGGCGGATGCGACGTACAAAAAAATGTTACATTGAACGTTTTTTTGTGCTGACGGTCCGCCAAAACACTGATCCAGTGCACTACGGACGCGACGTGTGGACATCCGTCAAGATCCGTTGGCAATACAAGTCTATGGGCAAAAAACGCATCCTGCGGGCACATTTGCAGGATCCGTTTCTTGTCCAAAATGACGGATTGCGACGGATGCCAAACGACGCAAGTGTGAAAGTAGCCTTAGGGCTAGGGTTAGGGTTGGGGCTAAAGTTAGAGTTAGAGTTGGGATTATGGTTAGGGTTTGGATTAGGGTTGGTATTAGGGTTTAAGTTGGCATTAGGGTTACGCTTGGGATTAGGGTTAGGTTTGGGATTAGGGTTAAGGTTAGGGTTGTGATTAGGGGTGTATTGGGATTAGGGTTAGGTTTGAGGTTAGTGTTGAGATTAGGATTAGGGGTGTGCTGGATTTACGGTTTTGATTAGGGTTATGGTTAGGGTTGACATTAGGGTTGTTTTGGGGTAAGGGTTGGGATTATCGTTAGGGTTAGTGATTAGGATTATGGATCGGGTTGGGATTAGGGTTAGGGGTGTGTTGGAGTTGGGTTGGAGCTAGAATTGGGGGGTTTCCACTGTTTAGGTACATCAGGGGGTCTCCAAACACGACAGCCTATTTTGCGCTCAAAAAGTCAAATGGTGCTCCCTCCCTTCTGAGCTCTGCCGTGCGCCCAAACAGTGGGTTACCCCCACATATTTGGCATCAGCATACTCGGGATAAATTGGACAACAACTTCTGGGATCAAATTTCTCTTGTTACCCTTGTGAAAATAAAAACTTGGGGGCTACAAAATCCTTTTTGTGGAAAAATATATATATATTTTTTTTTATGACTCTGCATTATAAACTTCTGTGAAGCACTTGGGCATTCAAAGTTCTCACCACACATCTATATAAGTTCCTTTGGGGGTCTAGTTTCCAAAACGGGGTCACTTGTGGGGGGTTACTACTGTTTAGGTACATCAGGGGCTCTGCAAACGCAACATAATGCCCACAGACCATTCTAAGTCTGCATTCCAAAACGCCGCTCCTTCCCTTTCGAGCTCTGCCGTGCGCCCAAACAGTGGTTTACACACCCACATATGGGGCATGAGCATACTCAGGATAAATTGGACAACAACTTTAGTGGTCCAATTTCTCCTGTTACCCTTGTGAAAATAAAAACTTGGGGGCTACAATATCTTTTTTGTGAAAAAAAAATTTTTTTTTATTTTCACGACTCTGCATTCTAAACTTCTGTGAAGCACTTGGGCATTCAAAGTTCTCACCACACATCTAGAAACGTTCCTTGGGGGGTCTAGTTTCCAAAATGGGGTCACTTGTGGGGGGTTACTACAGTTAAGGCACATCAGGGGCTCTGCAATCGCAACATAATGCCCACAGACCATTCTATCAAAGTCTGCATTCCAAAAAGGCGCTCCTTCCCTTCCGAGCTCTGCCGTGCGCCCAAACAGTGGTTTACCCCCACATATGGTGCATCAGCGTACTCGGGATAAATTGTGCAACAACTATTGCAGTCCAATTTCTCCTGTTACCCTTGTGAAAATAAAAACTTGGGGGCTACAATATCTTTTTTGTGGAAAAAAAATATATTTTTTATTTTCACGACTCTGCATTCTAAACTTCTGTGAAGCACTTGGGCATTCAAAGTTCTCACCACACATCTAGATAAGTTCCATGGGGGGTCTAGTTTCCAAAATGGGGTCACATATGGGGGATTTCTACTGTTTAGGCACATCAGGGGCTCTCCAAACGCGACATGGCGTCCAATCTCAATTCCAGCCAATTCTACATTGAAAAAGTAAAACGGCGCTCCTTCACTTCCAAGCTCTGCGGTGCGCCCAAACAGTGGTTTACCCTCACATATGGGGTATCGACATATTCAGGAGAAATCGCACAACAACTTTTGTGGTCTAATTTCTCCTGTTACCCTTGTGAAAATAAGAATTTGTGGGCGAAAAGATCATTTTTGTGTAAACAAAAGCGATTTTTTATTTTCACGGCTCTACGTTATAAACTTCTGTGAAGCACTTAGGGGTTCAAAGTGCTCACCACACATCTAGATAAGTTCCTTAAGGGGTCTAGTTTCCAAAATGGTGTCACTTGTGGGGAGTTTCCACTGTTTAGGCACATCAGGGGCTCTCTAAACGTGACATGGTGTCCGATCTCAATTCCAGCCAATTCTGCATTGAAAAAGTCAAACGGCGCTCCTTCACTTCTAAGTAGAGTTGAGCGACCTTGACCTTTTTAGAGTCGAGCCGGGTTTCGCAAAACCCGACTATCTCAAAAGTCGGGTCGAGTGGAATCGGCCGATTATGACGTAAAGTCGGGATCGACCGAAACACGAAACCCAATGCAAGTCAATGGGGCAGCATAGTCGGCAGTGAGTGGGGGCCAGGAAAACACCTAGAGTGCCCATTTTAATGTCAAAACCATCCATTCTTCTTAATGAAGCTTGTCAAGCGTAATTTACCTTATAATAATTGGAAGGCATTTGAAATTGGGGGTCATTTGGCTAAAGTTGTGGTGGGTAGGGCTGGTTCAAGTAATTAGTGGGCCCAGGAAATCTGGACCACGTCACGGCAGTGGAGCAGGGAGAGGTAAGTATTTCAACTTTGCAAGTGCTGTGAACCTGAGCAAGCAGGGGGGGCCCACTCGTTGGCATTGGCACTGGCACAGGGCCCCTCAAAGTACAGCGGTGTGTTTGCACGGCGGGGGCGCCTCCCACCGGCAGCAACACTTTTGCGTACTATGAGAGGCCCTGTGCCAGTGACGTCGCCAACTAGTATTCCTCCCCCCACCTGATGAAGGAACCTGCACTTTCATCTGCACCTTCCTCTTTGTCCCCGTGTAAGGTGGTATGGTATGCGGGAAGAGCAACCTGACTTTCAGCAGGGTCACAATGTTGTTGTGTAGCGTGCACGGGGAATGTTGCGTTATGGGTCAATGTACCAGCAGACTCATCTATCACTGGCTGGGCAATGGGCAGGATGAGGAGGAAACACAGATATAGGCCCAAATAATAAAGTGGGCTAAATGCAGTTCAAAATTGGTAACACAGGAATAACCAGGGGGCATTGCAGTGGAGGACAACTGGAATGAGAGGCTGACACAGAGAGTAGGCCCAAATCAGTAAGTAGTCGAAATGCAGTTCAAAATTGGCAACCGTAGTAAACAGGCGGCACAGCTTTGTTCAGTGGAGGAGAACAGCAAGGAGTGGCAGACACCGATAGTAGGCCCCAACCCAACTAGTAGGCCAAATGCAGTCTAACATTAACAACTACTTAATGAGCGCCTGAAAATGGAATTTCAGGACAGGAAACCAGGAGAACAGCAAGGAGCGGCAGACACTGTTAGTAGGCCCCAAACCAACTAGTACGCCAAATGCAGTTGTTCCATTTAACCACAATTTAACGAGAGCCTGAAGATAGAAGCTCAGGAAAGGCAACCTGGAGAACACCTTGGAGTGGAACACACCATCTCTCTCCACCCGATACCCATTTTGTAGGCCTAATGCAGTGTAGTTTTCTACAACTACTAAACGAGAGTCGGAAGATCGAAGCAATGGCGAGGAAACCTGGAGAACACCTTGGAGTGTAACACACCATCTCTCTCCACCCGATACCCATTTTGTAGGCCTAATGCAGTGTAGTTTTCTACAACTACTAAACGAGAGTCTGAAGACCGAAGCAATGGCAAGGAAACCTGGGGAACACCTTGGAGTGTAACACACCATCTCTCTCCACCCGATACCCATTTTGTAGGCCTAATGCAGTGTAGTTTTCTACAACTACTAAACGAGAGTCGGAAGATCGAAGCAATGGCGAGGAAACCTGGAGAACACCTTGGAGTGTAACACACCATCTCTCTCCACCCGATACCCATTTTGTAGGCCTAATGCAGTGTAGTTTTCTACAACTACTAAACGAGAGTCTGAAGACCGAAGCAATGGCAAGGCAACCTGGGGAACACCTTGGAGTGTAACACACCATCTCTCTCCACCCGATACCCATTTTGTAGGCCTAATGCAGTGTAGTTTTCTACAACTACTAAACGAGAGTCTGAAGACCGAAGCAATGGCAAGGAAACCTGGGGAACACCTTGGAGTGTAACACACCATCTCTCTCCACCCCATAGCCAATTTGGAGGCCTAATGCAGTGTAGTTTCCAACAACTACTAAACGAGAGCATTAAGATCGAAGCTCTGGAAAGGCAACCTGGAGAACACCTTGGAGTGGAACACACCATCTCTCTCCACCCGATACCCATTTTGTAGGCCTAATGCAGTGTAGTTTTCTACAACTACTAAACGAGAGTCTGAAGACCGAAGCAATGGCAAGGAAACCTGGGGAACACCTTGGAGTGTAACACACCATCTCTCTCCACCCGATACCCATTTTGTAGGCCTAATGCAGTGTAGTTTTCTACAACTACTAAACGAGAGTCTGAAGACCAAAGCAATGGAAAGGAAACCTGGGGAACACCTTGGAGTGTAACACACCATCTCTCTCCACCCGATACCCATTTTGTAGGCCTAATGCAGTGTAGTTTTCTACAACTACTAAACGAGAGTCTGAAGACCGAAGCAATGGCAAGGAAACCTGGGGAACACCTTGGAGTGTAACACACCATCTCTCTCCACCCGATACCCATTTTGTAGGCCTAATGCAGTGTAGTTTTCTACAACTACTAAACGAGAGTCGGAAGACCGAAGCAATGGCAAGGAAACCTGGGGAACACCTTGGAGTGTAACACACCATCTCTCTCCACCCGATACCCATTTTGTAGGCCTAATGCAGTGTAGTTTTCTACAACTACTAAACGAGAGTCGGAAGACCGAAGCAATGGCAAGGAAACCTGGGGAACACCTTGGAGTGTAACACACCATCTCTCTCCACCCCATACCCAATTTGTAGGCCTAATGCAGCCTACTTTCCGACAACTACTAAACGAGAGCATGAAGATCGAAGCTCAGGAAAGGCAACCTGGGGAACACCTTGGAGTGTAACACACCCTCTCTCTACACCACGGAAGGGCTGATTCTTAGGAAGGAAGGCTGTCGGAAAGAAGCAGGGCGCGTCCGAGGGTGATTATATTCTTATTAGGTATATACTCACCCTCGGACGCGCCCTGCTTCTTTATTTGTAATGAATGTTTATTTGCAATGTGGTTTTGACTTACTCTATTTTTTTGGTAAATAATGATTTTATTATTTTCATTGTTTTGCATCTTCTTGGCAATAATATAAAGAAGACGCGACAGGACAACACTCGGTGGATGCCATATCTGTGTTTTAAATTGAAAAAAACTTTCAGTTAACTACTTGCAGAAGAAAGTTATTGTAGCTGGTGGCCATTTTTAGTACTGTACCAGATTTTTGTTGTATGTGTTTGTTTTTAATGTTAAAATGTCTGCATTTGATATCTCTCCAGTATTTTCTTTTTTATAAGCAAAAAACTTATTTTTATATTTTCTGATGTTGGTTCAAGGGGTACACGGGCAGCAGTAGACAGGTCAGTGGAGGCCTAGTGGAAGGAGGGACCGCAGACAGGCTTCGAAGCCCTAACATAATAAATTGGGTGGCTGTAGGCAATTTAAAATTGGTTCCAGGGGAACACGGGCGGCAGTAGACAGGTCAGTGGAGGCCTAGTGGAAGGAGGGACCGCAGACAGGCTTCGAAGCCCTAACATAATAAATTGGGCTGGCTGTAGGCAATCTAAAATTGGTTCCAGGGGAACACGGGCGGCAGTAGACAGGTCAGTGGAGGCCTAGTGGAAGGAGGGACCGCAGACAGGCTTCGAAGCCCTAACATAATAAATTGGGCTGGCTGTAGGCAATTTAAAATTGGTTCCAGGGGAACACGGGCAGCAGTAGACAGGTCAGTGGAGGCCTAGTGGAAGGAGGGACCGCAGACAGGCTTCGAAGCCCTAACATAATAAATTGGGCTGGCTGTAGGCAATTTAAAATTGGTTCCAGGGGAACACGGGCAGCAGTGGCCTGGTCAGTGTAGTAGTAGTGGAAAGAACGGGCCGCAGACAGGCTTCGAAGGCCTAACATAACAAAAATTGGGATGTAGGCAATTTACAATTGGTTCCAGGGGAACACGGGCAGCAGTAGACAGGTCAGTGGAGGCCTAGTGGAAGGAGGGACCGCAGACAGGCTTCGAAGCCCTAACACAATAAATTGGGCTGGCTGTAGGCAATTTAAAATTGGTTCCAGGGGAACACGGGCAGCAGTAGACAGGTCAGTGGAGGCCTAGTGGAAGGAGTGACCGCAGACAGGCTTCGAAGGCCTAACATAAGAAAAATGTCAATACAATGGTATTGACAGTGCCAGGCATTGAAGGATGTCAGCGCATAGACTAAACATTGGTGGAGCCTTTAGAGAAAATTTTGCGAGTGGTAGAGCACTGTTTGAGCTGGGGGGGACTGTCTTGTGGCCGGCGGTACAGGCCCAGGGCCCCTCATGTTACAACGGTGTGTCTGACGTTGGGTGCGCACCACCACCGCCAGACACTTTATTGTACTATGAGGGACCTAGTGGCAGTGCCGTCGACCAAAAGCGGGCACACCCACCTCTTCAGACAAACAGTACTCTCACGGGTGCTGGCGCCAAGTGGCGATACCACGGCCCCGTGTGGGGACTTTGGCCATTTAGGGAGGTGTTAACATGTCGGATGCTGGACAATCAGGTGCTGCAAATTACGAGATTGGAAAAGTCGTTCAGAATAGTCCACAAGCAAGACCTTTACATAGGAAAGCTAGGTGTCAGCCGGGCAAGGTGGGGCAAAAGATTTCGAAATCCAGTTGTGGTTCATTTTAATGAAGGTTAGATCATCTACATTTTGGGTAGCCAGACGAATCCTTTTTTCTGTTAGTATTGAACCTGCAGCACTGAATACTCTTTCTGATAGGACACTAGCTACCGGGCAAGCAAGCTCCTGCAATGCATATTCTGCCAATTCTGGCCAGGTGTCTAATTTTGATGCCCAGTAATCAAATGGGAATGACGGTTGAGGGAGAACGTCGATAAGGGATGAAAAATAGTTAGTAACCATACTGGACAAATGTTGTCTCCTGTCACTTTGAATTGATGCTGCAGTACCTGTCCTGTCTGCGGTCATAGCAAAATCACTCCACAACCTGGTCAGAAAACCCCTCTGGCCAACGCCACTTCTGATTTCTGCCCCTCTAACACCTCTGGTCTGCTGGCCCCTGTAGCTCGTGTTAGAACGATCACGGGCGCTGTGTGCAGGGAATGCCAGAAGCAAACGGTCAACAAGAGTTTATTGTTTGGTTGCTAATATTAGTTCCAAGTTCTCATGTGGCATTATATTTTGCAATTTGCCTTTATAGCGAGGATCAAGGAGGCAGGCCAACCAGTAATCGTCATCGTTCATCATCATTTTTGTTATGCGTGTGTCCCTTTTGAGGATACGTAAGGCATAATCCGCCATGTGGGCCAAAGTTCCAGTTCTCAAATCTGTGGTTGTGCTTGGTTGAGGGGCAGTTTCAGGCAAATCCACGTCACTTGTGTACCTCCAAAAACCAGAACCCGGCCTTGCCGCGCCAACAATTTCCACTGGCCCCGGAAAAGCTTCCTCATTAAAAATATAATCATCCCCATCATCCTCCTCGTCCTCCTCCTCCTCTTCGCCCGCTACCTCGTCCTGTACACTGCCCTGGCCAGACAATGGCTGACTGTCATCAAGGCTTTCCTCTTCCTCAGCTGCAGACGCCTGATCCTTTATGTGCGTCAAACTTTGCATCAGCAGACGCATTAGGGGGATGCTCATGCTTATTATGGCGTTGTCTGCACTAACCAGCCGTGTGCATTCCTCAAAACACTGAAGGACTTGACACATGTCTTGAATCTTCGACCACTGCACACCTGACAACTCCATGTCTGCCATCCTACTGCCTGCCCGTGTATGTGTATCCTCCCACAAAAACATAACAGCCCGCCTCTGTTCACACAGTCTCTGAAGCATGTGCAGTGTTGAGTTCCACCTTGTTGCAACGTCTATGATTAGGCGATGCTGGGGAAGGTTCAAAGAACGCTGATAGGTCTGCATACGGCTGGAGTGTACGGGCGAACGGCGGATATGTGAGCAAAGTCCACGCACTTTGAGGAGCAGGTCGGATAACCCCGGATAACTTTTCAGGAAGCACTGCACCACCAGGTTTAAGGTGTGAGCCAGGCAAGGAATGTGTTTCAGTTGGGAAAGGGAGATGGCAGCCATGAAATTCCTTCCGTTATCACTCACTACCTTGCCTGCCTCAAGATCTACAGTGCCCAGCCACGACTGCGTTTCTTTCTGCAAGAACTCGGACAGAACTTCAGCGGTGTGTCTGTTGTCGCCCAAACACTTCATAGCCAATACAGCCTGCTGACGTTTGCCAGTAGCTGCCCCATAATGAGAGACCTGGTGTGCAACAGTGGCAGCTGCGGATGGAGTGGTTGTGCGACTGCGGTCTGTGGACGAGGTCTCGCTTCTGCAGGAGGACGAGGAGGAGGAGGAGGGGGTGCGAACGGCTACAGCCAACTGTTTCCTAGACCGTGGGCTAGGCAGAACTGTCCCAAACTTGCTGTCCCCTGTGGACCCTGCATCCACCACATTTACCCAGTGTGCCGTGATGGACACGTAACGTCCCTGGCCATGCCTACTGGTCCATGCATCTGTTGTCAGGTGCACCTTTGTGCTCACAGATTGCCTGAGTGCATGGACGATGCGCTCTTTAACATGCTGGTGGAGGGCTGGGATGGCTTTTCTGGAAAAAAAGTGTCGACTGGGTAGCTCGTAGCGTGGTACAGCGTAGTCCATCAGGGCTTTGAAAGCTTCGCTTTCAACTAACCGGTAGGGCATCATCTCTAACGAGATTAGTCTAGCTATGTGGGCGTTAAAAACCCTGTGTACACGGATGCGAGGCTAAGTACTTCCTTTTTCTAACCATAGTCTCTGGTAGGGTGAGCTGGACTGGAGAGCTGGAGATCGTGGAACTAGCGGGGGTGCCGGTGGACATGGCAGACTGAGAGACGGTGGGAGATGGTATTGTTGCCGCCGGTGCCCTAGATGCAGTGTTTCCTACTACGAAACTGGTGATTCCCTGACCCTGACTTCTTTGGCCTGAGAAAGAAACCTGCACAGATAATGCAGGTGGTGCAGAAAATGGTGGCCCTACACTGCCGGAAAGGATGTTGCGTTGATGACTAGCTTCATTGGCCGAGGGTGCTACAACCTTAAGGGACGTTTGGTAGTTAGTCCAAACTTGCAAATGCATGGTGGTTAAATGTCTATGCATGCAACTTGTATTGAGACTTTTCAGATTCTGCCCTCTGCTTAAGGTAGTTGAACATTTTTGACAGATGACTTTGCGCTGATCAATTGGATGTTGTTTAAAAAAATGCCAGACTGCACTCTTTCTAGCATCGGATACCTTTTCAGGCATTGCAGACTGAGCTTTAACCGGATGGCCACGCTGTCCTCCAACAGGTTTTGACTTTGCCACGCGTTTTGGGCAAGATACGGGCCCGGCAGATGGAACCTGTTGCGATGTTGATGCCTGCTGCGGCCCCTCCTCCTCCGCTTCAGAACTGCTGCCGCCTGCACCCTGTTCCCCCAATGGCTGCCAATCGGGGTCAAGAACTGGGTCATCTATTACCTCTTCTTGTAGCTCGTGTGCAACTTCGTCTGTGTCACCGTGTCGGTCGGTGGTATAGCGTTCGTGATGGGGCAACATAGTCTCATCAGGGTCTGATTCTTGATCAGCACCCTGCGAGGGCAATGTTGTGGTCTGAGTCAAAGGACCAGCATAGTAGTCTGGCTGTGGCTGTGCATCAGTGCACTCCATGTCAGATTCAACTTGTAATGGGCATGGACTGTTAACTGCTTCACTTTCTAAGCCAGGGACGGTATGTGTAAAGAGCTACATGGAGTAACCCGTTGTGTCGCCTGCTGCATTCTTCTCTGTTGTTGTTTTTGCTGAAGAGGACAAGGAAGCGACTTGTCCCTGACCGTGAACATCCACTAACGACGCGCTGCTTTTACTTTTACCAGTTTCACGAGAGGAGGCAAAAGAGCTAGAGGCTGAGTCAGCAAGATAAGCCAAAACTTGCTCTTGCTGCTCCGGCTTTAAAAGCGATTTTCCTACTCCCAGAAAAGGGAGCGTTCGAGGCCTTGTGTAGCCAGACGACGAACCTGGCTCCACAGCTCCAGACTTAGGTGCAATATTTTTTTTCCCACGACCACCTGATGCTCCACCACTACCACTACCCTCATTACTAGCTGACAATGAATGCCCCCGGCCACGACCTCTTCCAGCAGACTTCCTCATTGTTTTAAAAACGTTACCAAACTAACGGTATTTGTTGCTGTCACACAACTTACACGGTGAGCTATAACTTCAGTATGATTTAGCTACCCCTTTACAGGTGGGTGAGACCACAACGAAAATCAGGCACAATGTTACGCACTCTGTTGTTGGTGGCAACAAATGAGAGAGATGCCACACACGCAGGACTGTCACTGAAGCGCAAATGTAAATATTAATCTCCCACTGATTTGTGTTTTTTTTTTTAAAAGGGAGACTTTAGAAAAAAAAAAATAATAAAAAAAATGATTTTTTAAGGAAGAATTTATAAACAAACTAAAATAAAATGATTGTTTCAGGGAGAATTTAGAAAACAAATAAAAAAAAAATAGGCTTTGTAGGGCCCACTGAGTGAGAGAGGACGCACACAGGAGTCAGGAGTGGCACACAAGCCCAGAGGCCAATATTTATCTCCCACTGATTGATTTAGTGATTTTTTCAGGTAGATTTTGGAACCCAAATCAAGCAAAAAAATTAATAGGCTTTCTATGGCCCACAATTGGAGAGAGAGAGATGGCACACCCAGGAGTCAAGACTGGCACACAAGCAGAAAGGGCAATATTAATCTCCCACTGATTTGATTTTTTTTTTTTTTTTCAGGGAGACTTTAGAAAAATAAAAATACAAAAAAAAATGATTTTTTCAGGAATAATTTAGAAACCAAATAAAATAAAATGATTTTTTCAGGGAGAATTTAGAAAACAAATAAAACAAAAAATAGGCTTTCTAGGGCCCACTGAGTGAGAGATGACGCACACAGGAGTCAGGAGTTGCACACAAGCCCAGAGGCCAATATTTATCTCCCACTGATTGATTTATTGATTTTTTAAGGTAGAATTTAGAACCCAAATCAACCCCCAAAAAAAAATAGGCTTTCTATGGCCCACTATTTGTGAGATTGATGGCACGCTCAGGACTGGCACACAAGCCCAGAGGCCAATATTAACCCCTTCCCGACCTTTGACGCCACGTAGGCGTCATGAAAGTCGGTGCCAATCCGACCCATGACGCCTATGCGGCGTCATGGAAAGATCGCGTCCCTGCAGACCGGGTGAAAGGGTTAACTCCCATTTCACCCGATCTGCAGGGACAGGGGGAGTGGTAGTTTAGCCCAGGGGGGGTGGCTTCACCCCCTCGTGGCTACGATCGCTCTGATTGGCTGTTGAAAGTGAAACTGCCAATCAGAGCGATTTGTAATATTTCACCCATTATAACGGGTGAAATATTACAATCCAGCCATGGCCGATGCTGAAATATCATCGGCCATGGCTGGAAATACTAGTGTGCCCCCACCCCACCCCTCCGATCGCCCCCCCACCCCCCCGATCTGGCCGGTACACTGCTCCGGCTCCCCTCCGTCCAGTGCTCCGCTCCCCCCCGTGCTCGTGTCCGCTCCCCCCGTGCACCAATCACCCCCCCGTGCTCCAATCACCCCCCCTGCACTCCGATACACCCCCCCCCGTGCTCCGTTCCACCCCCCGTGCTCCATTCCAGCCCCCCCGTGCTCCGTTCCACGCCCCCCGCGCTCCGTTCCACCCCTCCCGCGCTCCGATTCTCCCCCCCCGTGCTCCGATCCCCCCCCCGTGCTCCGATCCCCCCCCCGTGGTCCCCCCCCACCCTATCATACTTACCGATCCAGCCGTGGTCCCGTCCGTCTTCTCCCGGGCGCCGCCATCTTCCAAAATGGCGGGCGCATGCGCAGTGCGCCCGCCGAATCTGCCGGCCGGCAGATTCGTTCCAAAGTGCATTTTGATCACTGAGATATAATCTATCTCAGTGATCAAAATAAAAAAAATAATAAATGACCCCCCCCCTTTGTCACCCCCATAGGTAGGGACAATAAAAAAAATAAAGAAATTTTTTTTTTTCCACTAATGTTAGAATAGGGTTAGGGTTAGGGGTAGGGTTAGGGTTAGGGGTAGGGTTAGGGGTAGGGTTAGGGGTAGGGCTAGGGGTAGGGTTAGGGGTAGGGTTAGGGGTAGGGGTAGGGTTAGGGTTAGGGCTAGGGTTAGGGTTAGGGTTAGGAATGTGCACACGTATTCTGGTCCTCTGCGGATTTTTCCGCTGCGGATTTGATAAATCCGCAGTGCTAAACCGCTGCGGATTTATGGCGGATTTACCGCGTTTTTTTCTGCGCATTTCACTGCGGTTTTACAATTGCGATTTTCTATTGGAGCAGTTGTAAAACCGCTGCGGAATCCGCACAAAGAAGTGACATGCTGCGGAATGTAAACCGCTGCGTTTCCGTGCAGTTTTTCCGCAGCATGTGTACAGCGATTTTTGTTTCCCATATGTTTACATTGAACTGTACACTCATGGGAAACTGCTGCGGATCCGCAGCGTTTTCCGCAGCGTGTGCACATACCTTTAGAATTAGGCTATGTGCACACGGTGCTGATTTGGCTGCGGATTCGCAGCAGTGTTCCATCAGGTTTACAGTACCATGTAAACATATGAAAAACCAAATCCGCTGTGCCCATGGTGCGGAAAATACCGCGCGGGAACGCTGCGTTGTATTTTCCGCAGCATGTCAATTCTTTGTGCGGATTCCGCGGCGTTTTACACCTGTTCCTCAATAGGAATCCGCAGGTGAAATCCGCACAAAAAACACTGGAAATCCGCGGAAAATCCGCAGGTAAAACACAGTGCCTTTTACCCGCAGATTTTTCAAAAATGGTGCGGAAATATCTCACACGAATCCGCAACGTGGGCACATAGCCTTAGGGTTAGGGTTAGGGTTAGGGTTGGAATTAGGGTTGTGGTTAGGGTTAGGGGTGTGTTGGGGTTAGTGTTGTGGTTAGGGGTGTGTTGGGGTTAGGGTTGTGATTAGGATTATGGCTACAGTTGGGATTAGGATTAGGGGTGTGTTGGGGTTAGTGTTGGAGGTAGAATTGAGGGGTTACCACTGTTTAGGCACATCAGGGGTCTCCAAACGCAACATGGCGCCACCATTGATTCCAGCCAATCTCGTATTCAAAAAGTCAAATGGTGCTCCCTCACTTCCGAGCCCTGACGTGTGCCCAAACAGTGGTTTACCCCCACATATGGGGTACCAGCATACTCAGGACAAACTGCGCAACAATTACTGGGGTCCAATTTCTCCTGTTACCCTTGTGAATCTAAAAAAATGCTTGCTAAAACATAATTTTTGAGGAAAGAAAAATGATTTTTTATTTTCACGGCTCTGCGTTGTAAACGTCTGTGAAGCACTTGGGGGTTCAAAGTGCTCACCACATATCTAGATAAGTTCCTTGGGGGGTCTAGTTTCTAAAATGGGGTCACTTGTGGGGGGTTTCTACTGTTTAGGCACACCAGGGGCTCTGCAAACGCAACGTGACACCCGCAGACCATTCCATCAAAGTCTGCATTTCAAAAGTCACTACTTCCCTTCTGAACCCCGACGTGTGCCCAAACAGTGGTTTACCCCCACATATGGGGTATCAGCGTACTCAGGAGAAACTGGACAACAACTTTTGGGGTCCAATTTCTCCTGTAACCCTTGGGAAAATAAAAAATTCTGGGCTAAATAATTATTTTTGAGGAAAGAAAACGTATTTATTATTTTCACGGCTCTGCATTATAAACTTCTATGAAGCACTTGGGGGTTCAAAGTGCTCACCACACATCTAGATAAGTTCCTTTCAGGGTCTAGTTTCCAAAATGGGGTCACTTGTGGGGGGTTTCTACTGTTTAGGCACATCAGGGGCTCTGCAAACGCAACGTGACGCCCGCAGAGCATTCCATCAAAGTCTGCATTTCAAAACGTCACTACTTCAATTCCAAGCCCCGGCATGTGCCCAAACAGTAGTTTACCCCCACATATGGGGTATCACCGTACTCAGGAGAAACTGGACAACAAATATTGGGGTCAAATTTCTCCTGTTACCCTTGGGAAAATTAAAAAATTCTGGGCTAAATAATTATTTTTGAGGAAAAAAAACGTATTTATTATTTTCACGGCTCTGCATTATAAACTTCTATGAAGCACTTGGGGGTTCAAAGTGCTCACCACACATCTAGATAAGTTCCTTTGGGGGTCTAGTTTCCAAAATGGGGTCACTTGTGGGGGGTTTCTACTGTTAAGCCACATCAGGGGCTCTGCAAACGCAACGTGACGCCCACAGAGCATTCCATCAAAGTCTGCATTTCAAAAAGTCACTACTTCACTTCCGAGCCCCGGCATGTGCCCAAACAGTGATTTACCCCCACATATGGGGTATCAGCGTACTCAGGAGAAACTGGACAACAACTTTTGGGGTCAAATTTCTCCTGTTACCCTTGGGAAAATAAAAAATTGCAGGCTAAAAGATCATTTTTGAGAAAATAATTTTTTTTTTTATTTTCATGGCTCTGCGTTATAAACTTCTGTGAAGCACTTGGGGGTTCAAAGTCCTCACCACACATCTAGATTAGTTCCTTTGGGGGTCTAGTTTCTAAAATGGTGTCATTTCTGGGGGATCTCCAATGTTTAGGCACACAGGGGCTCTCCAAACGTGACATGGTGTCCGCTAATGATTGGAGCTAATTTTCCATTTAAAAAGCCAAATGGCGTGCCATCCCTTCCGAGCCCTGCCGTGTGCCCAAACAGTGGTTTACCCCCACATATGGGGTATCAGCGTACTCAGGACAAACTGGACAACAATATTTGGGGTCCAATTTCTCCTATTATCCTTGGCAAAATAGGAAATTTCAGGCTAAAAAATCATTTTTGAGGAAAGAAAAATTATTTTTTATTTTCATGGCTCTGCGTTATAAACTTCTGTGAAGCACCTGGGGGTTTAAAGTGCTCAATATGCATATAGATAAGTTCCCTGGGGGGTCTAGTTTCCAAAATGGGGTCACTTGTGCGGGAGCTCCAATGTTTAGGCACACAGGGGCTCTCCAAACGCGACATGGTGTCCGCTAACAATTGGAGCTAATTTTCCATTCAAAAAGTCAAATGGCGCGCCTTCTCTTCCGAGCCCTGCCGAGTGCCCAAACAGTGGTTTACCCCCACATATGAGGTATCGGCGTACTCGGGAGAAATTGCCCAACAAATTTTATGATCCATTTTATCCTGTTGCCCATGTGAAAATGAAAAAATTGAGGCTAAAAGAATTTTTTTGTGAAAAAAAATTACTTTTTCATTTTTACAGATCAATTTGTGAAGCACCTGAGGGTTTAAAGTGCTCACTAGGCATCTAAATTAGTTCCTTGGGGGGTCTAGTTTCCAAAATGGGGTCACTTGTGGGGGAGCGCCAATGTTTAGGCACACAGGAGCTATCCAAACGCGACATGGTGTCCGCTAACGATGGAAATAATTTTTCATTCAAAAAGTCAAATGGCGCTCCTTCCCTTCCGAGCCTTACCATGTGCCCAAACAGTGGTTTACCTCCACATGTGAGGTATTGGTGTACTCAGGAGAAATTGCCCAACACATTTTAGGATCCATTTTATCCTGTTGCCCATGTGAAAATGAAAAAATTGAGGCTAAAAGAATTTTTTTGTGAAAAAAAAGTACTTTTTCATTTTTACGGATCAATTTGTGAAGCACCTGGGGGTTCAAAGTGCTCACTATGCATCTAGATAAGTTCCTTGGGGCGTCTAGTTTCCAAAATGGGGTCAGTTGTGGGGGAGCTCCAATTTTTAGGCACACGGGGGCTCTCCAAACGTGGCATGGTGTCCGCTAAAGAGTGGAGCCAATTTTTGATTCAAAAAGTCAAATGGCGCTCCTTCCCTTCCAAGCCCTGCCGTGCGCCAAAACAGTGGTTTACCCCCACATATGAGGTATCAGCGTACTCAGGACAAATTGGACAACAACTTTCGTGGTTCAGTTTCTCCTTTTACCATTGGGAAAATAAAAAAATTGTTGCTAAAAGATAATTTTTGTGACTAAAAAGTTAAATGTTCATTTTTTCCTTCCATGTTGCTTCTGCTGCTGTGAAGCACCTGAAGGGTTAATAAACTTCTTGAATGTGGTTTTGAGTACCTTGAGGGGTGCAGTTTTTAGAATGGTGTCACTTTTGGGTATTTTCAGCCAAATAGACCCCTCAAACTGACTTCAAATGTGAGGTGGTCCCTAAAAAAAATGGTTTTGTAAATTTCGTTGTAAAAATGACAAATCGCTGGTCGAATTTTAACCCTTATAACTTCCTAACAAAAAAAAATTTTGTTTCCAAAATTGTGCTGATGTAAAGTAAACATGTGGGAAATGTTATTTATTAACTATTTTGTGTCACATATCTCTCTGGTTTAACAGAATAAAAATTCAAAATGTGAAAATTGCGAAATTTTCAAAATTTTCGCCAAATTTCCGTGTTTATCACAAATAAATGCAGAATTTATTGACCTAAATTTACCACTAACATGAAGCCCAATATGTCACGAAAAAACAATCTCAGAACCGCTAGGATCCGTTGAAGCGTTCCTGAGTTATTACCTCATAAAGGGACACTGGTCAGAATTGCAAAAAACGGCAAGGTCTTTAAGGTCAAAATAGGCTGGGTCTTGAAGGGGTTAATCTCCCACTTTTTTTTTTTTTTCCAGGGAAAATTTATAAACCCAATAAAAAAAATAATAAATAGGCTTTCTATGGCCCACTATCTGAGAGAGAGAGATGGCACGCTTAGGACTGGCACACAAGCCCAAAGGCCAATATTAATCTCCCACTGATTGATTTATTGATTTTTTCAGGTAGAATTTAGAACCCAAATCAAGCAAAAAAATTAATAGGCTTTCTATGGCCCACTGAGTGAGAGATGGCACACACAGGAGTCAGGAGTGGCACAGAAGCCCTGAGGCCAATATTTTTCTCCCACTGATTGATGTTGTGATTTTTTCAGGTAGATTTTGGAACCCAAATCAAGCAAAAAAATAAATAGGCTTTCTATGGCCCACTGAGTAAGAGATGACACAGACAGGGATGGCACTCTAGCAGAAATGCCAATCTTAATCTCCCACAAAAAAAAAAAAAAAAAAAGGAACTGTCCTTCAATTACTATCTCCCTGCAGTAATCTCAGCCAGGTATGGCAGGCAGCAATAAGGAGTTGACTGATGCACAAATTAAATAAAAAGTGTGGACAAACAAACAAGATAGCTGTGCAGAAAGGAAGGAACAAGAGGATTTGTGCTTTGAAAAAAGCAGTTGGTTTGCACAGCGGCGTACACACAGCAATGCAGCTATCAGGGAGCCTTCTAGGGCAGCCCAATGAGCTACAGCACTGAGGAAAAAAAAAAATGTAGCTTCCACTGTCCCTGCACACCGAAGGTGGTGTTGGGCAGTGGAAATCGCTACAGCACAAGCGGTTTGGTGGTTAATGGACCCTGCCTAACGCTATCCCTGCTTCTGACGAAGCGGCAGCAACCTCTCCCTAAGCTCAGATCAGCAGCAGTAACATGGCGGTCGGCGGGAACGCCCCTTTATAGCCCCTGTGACGCCGCAGACAGCAAGCCAATCACTGCAATGCCCTTCTCTAAGATGGTGGGGACCAGGACCTATGTCATCACGCTGCCCACACTCTGCGTTTACCTTCATTGGCTGAGAAATGGCGCTTTTCGCGTCATTGAAACGCAACTTTGGCGCGAAAGTCACGTACCACATGGCCGACCCCGCACAGGGGTCGGATCGGGTTTCATGAAACCCGACTTTGTCAAAAGTCGGCGACTTTTGAAAATGTTTGACCCGTTTCGCTCAACCCTACTTCTAAGTTCTGCGGTGCGCCCAAAAAGTGGTTTACCCCCACATATGGGGTATTGTCGTATTCAGGAGAAATTGCATAACAAAATTTATGGTTACATTTCTGTTTTTACACTTGTGAAAATAAAAAAAATGGTTCTGAATTAAGATGTTTGCAAAAAAAAGTTAAATGTTCATTTTTTCCTTCCACACTGTTTCAGTTCCTGTGAAGCACGTAAAGGGTTAATAAACTTCTTGAATGTGGTTTTGAGAACCTTGAGGGGTGTAGTTTTTAGAATGGTGTCACACTTCATTATTTTCTATCATATAGACCCCTCAAAATGACTTCAAATGTGATGTGGTCCCTAAAAAAAAAATGGTGTTGTAAAAATGAGAAATTGCTGGTCAAATTTTAACCCTTATAACTCCCTAAAAAAAAAAATTTTGTTTCCAAAATTGTGCTGATGTAAAGTAGACATGTGGGAAATGTTATTTATTAACTATTTTTTGTGACATATCTCTCTGATTTAAGGGCATAAAAATACAAAGTTTGAAAATTGCAAAATTTTAAAAATTTTCGCCATATTTCCGTTTTTTTCATAAATAATCGCAAGTAATATCGAAGAAATGTTACCACTAACATGAAGGACAATATGTCACGAAAAAACAATCTCAGAATCAGCGGGATCCGTTGAAGCGTTCCAGAGTTATAACCTCATAAATTGACAGTGGTCAGAATTGCAAAAATTGGCCCGGTCATTAAGTACCAAATTGGCTCTGTCACTAAGGGGTTAAACCAGGTGGAAGCATATAAATGAATGGCAACATTCAATGTCAAGCCATCACAAACGTGTCAAGTAAATCCCTCCACAAATGCGGGGTGTCATAGGTAAATAGCATCTTGCTTCTGTAAAGACGACTCATAGCAGTTATGTAGAAAACGCTGACACAGGTTAAATTTTATGGTTGTGGCTATAGTTTGTAAACAGCGGCAAGGGAGGCAGGTAAATTCCAATATATAGCTGGATACAGCCCAGGTGGGCGTAAACTCAATACATGCTGTACTATGCTACAGGGCTCTATATAATAAATAGTGCGTGTAAGTTGACATATAGAGAGCGCTTACAACAATATCCACATCGCCAGTGAAATATGCTTATAGTTATGGCTGTAATCAGCGAGGAGCGGCAAGAGTAACAAGTAAGATCCGGCACAAAGCCAGGTGCAGCCCAAATGGGAAAAAAAAAATATATATATATATTTATATTTATAGATAGATATATCCATAGATATATAATAGAAAGGCCAATGTTTCTAAGGCTACTTTCACACTTGCATTTTTATCAATCTGTCGCAATCCATCATTTTGGGAAAAAACGGATCTTGCAAATGTGCTCGCAGGATGCGTTTTTTACCCATAGACTTGTATTCGCAACGAATCGCGATGGATGGTCACACGTCGTGTCCGTCGTGCAACGGATCCGTCTTGTTTTGGCAAACCATCGGCACGAAAAAATGTTCAAGTGAAGGTTTTTTTGTCCGTCGCATGCGCCATTTTCTACCGTGCACGCGCGGCCGAAACTCCGCCCCCTTCTCACTGGACTTCAGAATGGGCAGCAGATGCGTTGAAAAACTGCATCCGCTGCCCACGTCAGGCCACAAATTTCACAACGTGTGTTGGTACGTCGGCCCGACGCATAGCGACGGATCCGTACCGACGCAAGTGTGAAAGAGGCCTTAATGAGCGTTGAATTTAAAAAAACTAAGAAAAAAACGGCGTGGGCTCCCGTGCAATTTTCTGCGCCAGAGGGGGAAAGCCGACGGCGGGGGGCAAATATCTGTAGCCTGCTATGAATATCAGCCCGCAGCTCTCTGCGTAGCCTTTACTGGCTATTAAAATAGGGGACCCCCCAAAAAAATGACGTGGGGTCCCCCTATATTTTAATAGCCAGAAAGGCTACGCAGACAGCTTCGGGCTGATATTCATAGCCTAGAGAGGGGCCATGGATATAGCCCCCCCCCCCCGGCTACAAATACAGTCAGCAGCCGCACCAGAAATGGCGCATCTGTAAGATGCGCCAATTCTGGCACTTAGCCCCTGTCTTCCCATTCCCGTGTAGCGGTGGGATATGGGGTAATAAGGGGTTAATGTCACCTTGCTATTGTAAGGTTACATTAAGCCAGGTTAATAACATAGAGGCGTCAATTAAATGCCTATCCATTATTAATCCAATAGTAATAAAGGGTTAATAAAACACACACACATTAGGAAAAAAATATTTTAATATTCTTCATTTAACGATACTTACCATACTTCAGCTCCTGCAAAAAATGTAAAATAATAAACCGCATACTATCTGTCCGCCATTGTCAAATTAGTAACGAGTGTCCCACGACAATCTCCACTATAGAGATGTCACTGCTCTATAGGACCCTCAGTGACACACTGACAGGAGACAATGGCTCCTGCAGTGCATCTCTGAGAGGTTACCTTAGGACAAAGTTTCACTTCATGGCAATTGCTGCATGGGAAAAATTTTCACACAGCAATGCCAAAAGTGAGACTAGGGCCTTTTTTTTTACAGCGGCGAAGGAGTACAGTGCGGAAGGATACCTTCCTCCTGTCATTGTGTTCCTGGAGCCCCTGGAGAGCGGTCGCAACAGCTGATGCTGCTGTTCTCCACGGGAGATCGTCGTGGGACACTCGTGGATTTCTGTGGACAGAGAATATATTGGTTGTTTGTTATTTTCATTTTTTTTTTACAGATGACAGTGGCTTCGGGGAACAAAGTGACAAGTAATCGTAAGTATGAACTCTATGTTTAATGTACTGTGTGTCTGTAGGTATGTATTGCATGTAATGTATGAATGTATTGTATGTAGCATGTATGTAGTATGTATGTAGCATGTATGTAACATGTAGTATGTATGTAGTATGTATGTAGTAAGTATGTAGTATGTTGTATGTATGTATTCGGTGTGTATGTAGCATGTATGTAGCATGTATGTAGCATGTACAGTACAGACCAAAAGTTTGGACACACCTTCTCATTTAAAGATTTTTCTGTATTTTCATGACTATGAAAATTGTAAATTCACACAGAAGGCATCAAAACTATGAATTAACACTTGTGGAATTATATACTTAACAAAAAAGTGTGAAACAACTGAAAATATGTCTTATATTCTAGGTTCTTCAAAGTAGCCACCTTTTGCTTTGATGACTGCTTTGCACACTCTTGGCATTCTCTTGATGAGCTTCAAGAGGTAGTCACCGGAAATGGTCTTCCAATAATCTTGAAGGAGTTCCCAGAGATGCTTAGCACTTGTTGGCCCTTTTGCCTTCACTCTGCGGTCCAGCTCACCCCAAACCATCTCGATTGGGTTCAGGTCTGGTGACTGTGGAGGCCAGGTCATCTGGCGTAGCACCCCGTCACTCTCCTTCTTGGTCAAATAGCCCTTACATAGCCTGGAGGTGTGTTGGGGTCATTGTCCTGTTGAAAAATAAATGATGGTCCAACTAAACACAACCGGATGGAATAGCATGGCGCTGCAAGATGCTGGGGTAGCCATGCTGGTTCAGTATGCCTTCAATTTTGAATAAACCCCAACAGTGTCACCAACAAAGCACCCCCACATCATCACACCTCCTCATCCAAGCTTCACGGTGGGAACCAGGCATGTAGAGTTCATCCGTTCACCTTTTCTGCATCGCACAAAGACACGGTGGTTGGAACCAAAGATCTCAAATTTGGACTCATCAAACCAAAGCACAGATTTCCACTGATCTAATGTCCATTCCTTGTGTTCTTTAGCCCAAACAAGTCTCTTCTGCTTGTTGCCTGTCCTTAGCAGTGGTTTCCTAGCAGCTATTTTACCATGAAGGCCTGCTGCACAAAGTCTCCTCTTGACAGTTATTGTAGAGATGTGTCTGCTGCTAGAACTCTGTGTGGCATTGACCTGGTCTCTAATCTGAGCTGTTCTTATCTTGCGATTTCTGAGGCTGGTGACTCGGATAAGCTTATCCTCAGAAGCAGAGGTGAATCTTGGTCTTCCTTTCCTGGGGCGGTCCTCATGTGAACCAGCTTCTTTGTAGTGCTTGATGGTTTTTGTAACTGCACTTGGGGACACTTTCAAAGTTTTCCCAATTTTTCGGACTGACTGACCTTCTTTTCTTAAAGTAATGATGGCCACTCGTTTTTCTTTACTTAGCTGCTTTTTTCTTGCCATGACACACATTCTAACAGTCTATTCAGTAGGATTATCAGCTGTGTATTCACCAGACTTCTGCTCAACACAACTGATGGTCCCAACCCCATTTATAAGGCAAGAAATCCCACTTATTAAACCTGACAGGGCACACCTGTGAAGTGAAAACCATTTCCGATGACCTCTTGAAGCTCATCAAGAGAATGCTAAGAGTGTGCAAAGCAGTCATCAAAGCAAAAGGTGGCTACTTTGAAGAACCTAGAATATAAGACATATTTCCAGTTGTTTAACTCTTTTTTGTTAAGTATATAATTCCACATGTATTAATTCATAGTTTTGATGTCTTCAATGTGAATTTACAATTTTCATAGTAATGAAAATAAAGAAAAATCTTTAAATGAGAAGGTGTGTCCAAACTTTTGGTCTGTACTGTATGTAGCATGTTGCATGTACAGTATGTAGTATGTATGTATGTAGCATGTATGCAGCATGTACTGTATGTAGCATGAATGTAGCATGTATGTAGAATGTTGTATGTATGTATGTATTATGTATGTATATAGCATGTATGTAGCATGTATGTAGTATGTATGTAGCATGTATATAGCATGTATGTAGCATGTATGTTTTTTTTTGTCATTCAACACATTAGCCAGATGATGGGACTGCTACTGTCCCATCATTGGCTAATGTGTCAATCACTGTCACTGTAGTAGGCATCGTCCGATGGGACTTGTAGTCCCATCGGACGATGCCTGCACACACACACAGAGCCCCGCATGCCGCACAGAGCCCCGGCAGGCCCACACAGAGCCCCGCATGCCACACAGAGCCCCAGCACACACGCACAGAGCCCCAGCAGGCCCGCCCAGAGCCCCAGTACGCTGCACAGAGCCCCAGCACACATGCACAGAGCCCCGGCAGGCCGGCACAGAGCCCCGACACGCCGCAGAGCCCCCCACAGTCACGCACAGACCCCGCCCGCACACACACACGCAGTCTCCGCCCACGCATTGCCAACGCACCGCCCACAATCCTTTATAGTGCATCATTGCACTATAGGAACTTCCGATTCCGGTATCCGATATCGCAAAAGTATCGGAACTCAGTATCGGAATTCTGATGCAGCGAATATCGTCCGATACTCGATATTTGCAGTATCAGAATGCTCCACACTATTAATCAGTTTTTTGTTATGTGAATATTAGCAATCAGACTGTGCACTCCACCATACAGCTTGTGGCAGTATTAATTGCAGCAGGATCATACCTACCCAAAAATTCAGGCATTAGCCTAAGAGAGGTATTCATACTAGACAACGTAGGCTCCCAGCAAACCAGAGACCACCTTGTCATTGGCTACTGGGCATGCATGCATTGATCAAAATATGTGATAAGTATCTCTATTTTTGTATTATCTAGAGCAGAAATGCTATTCATGTATACATGCTTTAATATTACAGAGTGCAACTTTATTTGTTCTTTTGGATATGTATATAGCTCTGGCAAAAATTAAGAGACCACTGCAAAATGTTCAGCTTGTCTGATTTTTCTCTTTATAGGTATATTTTTGAGTAAAATGTAATTTGTTATTTTATTCTATAAACTTATAACAACATGTCTCCAAATTTCCAAGTGATCCATTTTGTATTTTTTTTCTGACAAAGAAAAATGGACAGAAAACAAAACAAAAGACCCAGTGCTTTCAGACCTCAAATAATGCAAAGAAAAGAGTTCAGGAATCAATATTTTGTGGAATAACCATGATTTTTAATCACAGCTTTCATGTGTCTTGGCATGCTTTCCACAATTCTTTCACACTGCTCCTGGCGCAAAAATTTAAGCAGTTGTTCTTTGTTTGATGGCTTGTGACTATCCATCATCCTCTTGATTACATTCCAGAGGTTTTCAATGGGACTCAGGTTTGGAGATTGGGCTGCCCTTGACAGGGATTTGATGTGGTGGTCTCTTAATTTTTGCCAGAGCTGTATATAAGTTATAGAGTGTAAATCCGTGCCGCTGCAACCTCTATAGCTGAATCTTGAATGCTGCCAGGAGGAATAAAGTTAATTTTCTCTGAGCATCGGAGCTCTCAGTGCAGGCACCGGGCAGGTTTAGGCCGGCCTCATACTAGCCAGTTTTACAGTCGTATGAGAGGTGCAGAAAATACGGATTGCATACGGAACAATGATTCTCTTTGGCCCAGCTCCTATCTGCCGTATTTTACTGATCCGTATTATACGGTGTTCTACGGCCGTAGAAAATCACAGCATGCTGCGTTTGTCACCGTATTGCGCAAAAAATTCGCCAATGAAAGTCTATGGGGGCCAGAAAAATGCAGATTACACACGGACCAACAGTGTGACTTGCGAGAAATACGCAGCGGTGTTCTATCGAAAAGCCGGCAATTCAGTGCTGTGTACAGTAAAATCACACTGACAGGTTAGAATAGAATAGCTAAGATAAATGTCTACACATAGTATAGGGGTATATATATATATATTCTATATATATAATTGTCTAAGGGTTTTTCCGTCTGTCTGTCTGTCTGTCTTTCTGTCTGTCTGTCTGTCTTTCTGTCTGTCTGTCTGTCCTGGAAATCCCGGCTCTCTGATTGGTCAAGGCCTGGCGACCTCGACCAATCAGCAACGGGCACAGCGACGATGATGTCATAATGGTTGCCATAGCGACGATGATGTCATAAAGGTTGCCTCGACCAATCAGCGACGGGCACAGTCTGCCGCGAATTCTGGAATCATCATTGTCCATATATTACAGGGACATGCATATTCTAGAATACCCGATGCGTTAGAATCGGGCCACAATCTAGTATATATATAATTGCCTAATGGTTTTTCCGTCTGTCTGTCTGTCTGTCTGTCTTTCTGTCTGTCTGTCCTGGAAATCCCGCGTCTTTGATTGGTCGAGGCCGCCAGGCCTCGACCAATCAGCGACGGGCACAGCGATGATGATGTCATAAAGGACGTAGACTTCCCGCGTCTCTGATTGGTCGAGGCTGCCAGGCTTCGACCAATCAGCAACGGTCACAGCGATGATGATGTCATAATGGTTGCCATGGCGACGATGATGTCATAAAGGTTGCCTCGACCAATCAGCGACGGGCACAGTGACGATGATGTCATAATGGTTGCCAAATTGCCATGGCGACGATGATGTCATAAAGGTTGCCTCGACCAATCAGCAACGGGCACAGCGACGATGATGTCATAATGGTTGCCATGGCGACGATGATGTCATAAAGTTTGCCTCGACCAATCAGTGACAGGCACAGTCTGCCGCGAATTCTGGAATCATCATTGTCCATATACTACAGGGACATGCATATTCTAGAATACCCGATGCGTTAGAATCAGGCCACAATCTAGTATATATATATATATATATATATATATATATATGTCAGTGAGACACATATATGTATATATATTAATATTTCATACAGCGATAGATAGCTTAAAGACCGGTAATTCAATTGCCGGCTTTTGCCATCTCCTTCACAAACCCGACATGATATGAGACATGGTTTACATACAGTAAACCATCTCATATCCCTTTTTTTTGCAAATTCCACACTACTAATGTTAGTAGTGTGTATGTGCAAACTTTGGGCGCTCTAGCTATTAAATTAAAGGGTTAAATCGTGGAAAAATTTGGCGTGGGCTCCCACGCAATTTTCTCCACCAGAGTGGTAAAGCCAGTGACTGAGGGCAGATATTAATAGCCTGTAGAGGGGCCATGGTTATTGGCCCCCCTGGCTAAAAACATCTGCCCCCAGCCACCCCAGAAAAGGCACATCTGGAAGATGCGCCTATTCTGGCACTTGGCCACTCTCTTCCCATTCCTGTGTAGCAGTGGGATATGGAGTAATGAAGGGTTAATGTCACCTTCCTATTGTAAGGTGACATTAAGCCAGATTAATAATGGAGAGGCGTCAATTATGACACCTATCCATTATTAATCCAATAGTATGAAATGGTTAATAAAACACACACAATATTACAAAGTATTTTAATGAAATAAATACACAGGTTGTTGTAATATTTTATTATACTGGTAATTCACCTGAAGACCCATGTCACCTGTAACAAATGTAAAAAAAACAAACAACAATATTCCATACCTTCCGATGATCAGTCT
The DNA here is from genome assembly GCF_032444005.1 of Ranitomeya imitator. Lineage (NCBI taxonomy): Eukaryota > Metazoa > Chordata > Amphibia > Anura > Dendrobatidae > Ranitomeya > Ranitomeya imitator. The sequence goes on along the minus strand of NC_091283.1, from coordinate 609,336,978 downwards.
CATCCCACGCTGTAAATCCATCAGAAAGGGTTAACTAATTTTACAAGCAGAAGCCTGCTAATGCAGCCGCCAAAGCCTGTAAAGCCCCAGCGAATGAATGGAATGTAGGTAAATGACCTGTAGTTACCTCGAGTTGCGGTGATGCGCCCTCTGCTGGATGTCCTCATATGAACTTGAGCCTGGGAACCTTTCAGAATATTTTCCCTGGCTCAAGTTCATATGAGATCATCCAGCAGAGGGCGCATCACCGAATATGTATATATATTTTGTATTGCAGCGTCCATAAAAGTCCAATCTAGCAAAATATAAAATTAAATTAACCTGATTAGTAAATGCTGTGAAAAAGAAATAAATTGAAATTCTTGAATTTTAGTTTTGGGGTCATTATAATATTGCAAAAAATGCTATGATATGTGAATAAAATGTTTATACCCCAAAATGTTATAAACAGCAGCTCACAACAAAATATACAAAACAATAAAGTGCTAACACATTTCCATTAATGGAAAAATATGAAAGTTGTGGGTCTTCATAAATGGTGACACATACCATTTTTTATAAGTTCAGAATATTTTTAAACCAATAAAATAGTAAAAAAAAAAATACCGTAAATGTTTAGAATCACTATATTTGTACTGACCTGGAGAATTATGTTGCCAGGTGATTTTACTGCACAATTGACAATAAAAAGAAAAACAAAAAAAAAATGGCAAAAATTGTATTTTTTTTTTTTAACTACGCAAAGTGAATTTTGAATTTTTGGGCCATTTTATCTTACTCTATATTGTAGAAAAAGTTGTGTCATTTAACCCCTTCCCGACTCATGATGCCACATAGGCGTCATGAAAGTCGGTGCCAATCCGACCCATGACGCCTATGTGGCGTCATGGAAAGATCGCGTCCCTGCAGATCGGGTGAAAGGGTTAACTCCCATTTCACCTGATCTGCAGGGACAGGGGGAGTGGTAGTTTAGCCCAGGGGGGTGGCTTCACCCCCCAGTGGCAACGATCGCTCTGATTGGCTGTTGAAAGTGAAACTGCCAATCAGAGCGATTTGTAATATTTCACCTATTAAAGCTGGTGAAATATTACAATCCAGCCATGACCGATGCCGCAATATCATCGGCCATGGCTGGAAACACTGATGTGCCCCCACCCCACCGATCGCCCCCCCCCCCAGTCCTCCGATCAGTCCTATGCACCGCTCCATCCTGTGCTCCGCTCCCCCCGTGCTCCAATCACCCCCCCGTGCTCCGATCAAACACCCCTGCACTCCGATCCACCCCCCCGTGCTCCGATCCACCCCCCCGTGCTCCGTTCCACCTCCCCCCGTGCTCCGATCCCCCCCCCGTGCTCCCCCCTCACCCCATCATACTTACCAATCCTCCCGGGGTCCGTCCGTCTTCTCCCTGGGCGCCGCCATCTCCCAAAATGGCGGGCGCATGCGCAGTGCGCCCGCCGAATCTGCTGGCCGGCAGATTCGTTCCAAAGTGAATTTTGATCACTGAGATATAATCTATCACAGTGATCAAAATAAAAAAAATAATAAATGACCCCCCCCTTTATCCCCCCCCCCCATAGGTAGGGACAATAAAAAAATAAATAATTTTTTTTTTTCCCACTAAGGTTAGAATAGGGTTAGGGTTAGGGTTAGGGCTAGGGCTAGGGTTAGGGTAAGGGCTAGGGCTAGGGTTAGGGTAAGGGCTAGGGCTAGGGTTAGGGCTAGGGTTAGGGCTAGGGTTAGGGCTAGGGTTAGGGTTAGGGCTAGGGTTAGGGCTAGGGTTTCGGTATGTGCACACGTATTCTGTTCCTCTGCGGATTTATCCGCTGCGGATTTGATAAATCCGCAGTGCTAAACCGCTGCGGATTTATGGCGGATTTACCGCGGTTTTTCTGCACAATTCACTGCGGTTTTACAACTGCGATTTTCTATTGGAGCAGTTGTAAAACCGCTGCGGAATCCGCAGAAAGAAGTGACATGCTGCAGAATGTAAACCCCTGCGTTTCCGTGCAGTTTTTCTGCAGCATGTGTACAGCGATTTTTGTTTCCCATTGGTTTACATTGAACTGTAAACTCATGGGAAACTGCTGCGGATCCGTAGCGTTTTCTGCAGCGTGTGCACATACCTTTAGAATTAGGCTATGTGCACACGGTGCGGATTTGGCTGCGGATCCGCAGTGGATTGGCCGCTGCGGATTCGCAGCAGTGTTCCATCAGGTTTACAGTACCATGTAAACCTATGGAAAACCAAATCCGCTGTGCCCATGGTGCGGAAAATACCGCGCGGAAACGCTGCGTTGTATTTTCCGCAGCATGTCAATTCTTTGTGCAGATTCCGCAGCGTTTTACACCTGTTCCTCAATAGGAATCCACAGGTGAAATCCGCACAAAAAATGCTGGAAATCCGCGGTAAATCGGTAAAAACGCAGTGCCTTTTACCCGCGGATTTTTCAAAAATGATGCTGAAAAATCTCACACGAATCCGCAACGTTGGCACATAGCCTTAGGGTTAGGGTTGGAATTAGGGTTGTGGTTAGGGTTGTGATTAGTGTTATGGCTACAGTTGGGATTAGGGTTAGGGGTGTGGGGGGGTTAGTGTTGGAGGTAGAATTGAGGGGTTTCCACTGTTTAGGCACATCAGGGGTCTCCAAACGCAACATGGCGTCACCATTGATTCCAGCCAATCTTGTATTCAAAAAGTCAAATGGTGCTCCCTCACTTCTGAGCCCCGACGTGTGCCCAAACAGTGGTTTACCCCCACATATGGAGTACCGGCGTACACAGGACAAACTGCGCAACAATTACTGGGGTCCAATTTCTCCTGTTACCCTTGTGAAAATAAAAAAATGCTTGCTAAAACATCATTTTTGAGGAAAGAAAAATGATTTTTTATTTTCACAGCTCTGCGTTGTAAACGTCTGTGAAGCACTTGGGGGTTCAAAGTGCTCACCACATATCTAGATAAGTTCCTTGGGGGGTCTAGTTTCTAAAATGGGGTCACTTGTGGGGGTTTCTACTGTTTAGGCACACCAGGGGCTCTGCAAACGCAACGTGACGCCCGCAGACCATTCCATCAAAGTCTGCATTTCAAAAGTCACTACTTCCCTTCTGAGCCCCGACGTGTGCCCAAACAGTGGTTTACCCCCACACATGGGGTATCAGCGTACTCAGGAGAAACTGCACAACAACTTTTGGGGTCCAATTTCTCCTGTAACCCTTGGGAAAATAAAAAATTCTGGGCTAAATAATTATTTTTGAGGAAAGAATACGTATTTATTATTTTCACGGCTCTGCATTATAAACTTCTGTGAAGCACTTGGGGGTTCAAAGTGCTCACCACACATCTAGATAAGTTCCATTCGGGGTCTAGTTTCCAAAATGGGGTGACTTGTGGGGGGTTTCTACTGTTTAGCCACATCAGGGGCTCTGCAAACGCAACGTGACGCCCGCAGAGCATTCCATCAAAGTCTGCATTTCAAAACGTCACTACTTCACTTCCGAGCCCCGGCATGTGCCCAAACAGTGGTTTACCCCCACATATGGGGTATCAGCGTACTCAGGAGAAACTGGACAACAACTTTTGGGGTCAAATTTCTCCTGTTACCCTTGGGAAAATAAAAAATTGCAGGCTAAAAATCATTTTTGAGAAAATATATTTTTTTTTATTTTCATGGCTGTGCGTTATAAACTTCTGTGAAGCACTTGGGGGTTCAAAGTCCTCACCCCACATCTAGATTAGTTCCTTTGGAGGTCTAGTTTCCAAATTGGGTCACTTGTGGGGGGTTTCTACTGTTTAGCCACATCAGGGGCTCTGCAAATGCAACGTGACGCCCGCAGAGCATTCCATCAAAGTCTGCATTTCAAAACGTCACTACTTCACTTCCGAGCCCCGGCATGTGCCCAAACAGTGGTTTACCCCCACATATGGGGTATCAGCGTACTCAGGAGAAACTGGACAACAACTTTTGGGGTCAAATTTCTCCTGTTACCCTTGGGAAAATAAAAAATTGCAGGCTAAAATATTATTTTTGAGAAAATAATTTTTTTTTTTATTTTCATGGCTCTGCGTTATAAACTTCTGTGAAGCACTTGGGGGTTCAAAGTCCTCACCACACATCTAGATTAGTTCCTTTGGGGGTCTAGTTTCCAAAATTGGGTCATTTGTGGGGGATCTCCAATGATTAGGCACACAGGGGCTCTCCAAACGTGACATGGTGTCCGCTAATGATTGGAGCTAATTTTCCATTTAAAAAGCCAAATGGCGTGCCTTCTCTTCCGAGCCCTGCCGTGTGCCCAAACAGTGGTTTACCCCACATATGGGGTATCAGCGTACTCGGGACAAACTGGACAACAACATTAGGGGTCCAATTTCTCCTATTACCCTTGGCAAAATAGGAAATTCCAGGCTAAAAAATCATTTTTGAGGAAAGAAAAATTATTTTTTATTTTTATGGCTCTGCGTTATAAACTTCTGTGAAGCACCTGGGGGTTTAAAGTGCTCAATATGCATCTAGATAAGTTCCTTGGGGGGTCTAGTTTCCAAAATGGGGTCACTTGTGGGGGAGCTCCAATGTTTAGGCACACAGGGGCTCTCCAAACGCGACATGGTGTCCGCTAACAATTGGAGCTAATTTTCCATTCAAAAAGTCAAATGGCGCGCCTTCCCTTCCGAACCCTGCCGTGTGCCCAAGCAGTGGTTTAACCCCACATATGAGGTATCGGCGTACTCGGGAGTAATTGCCCAACAAAGTTTAGGATCCATTTTTTCTTATTGCCCATGTGAAAATGAAAAATTGAGGCAAAATGAATTTTTTTGTGAAAAAAAGTACTTTTTCATTTTTACAGATCAATTTGTGAAGCACCTGAGGGTGTAAAGTGCTCAGTATGCATTTAGATAAATTCCTTGGGGGGTCTAGTTTCCAAAATGGGGTCACTTGTGGGGGAGCTCCAATGCTTAGGCACACAGGGACTCTCCAAACTTGACATGGTGTCCGCTAACGATGGAGATAATTTTTCATTCAAAAAGTCAAATGGCGCTCCTTCCCTTCCGAGCCTTACCATGTGCCCAAACAGTGGTTTACCCCCACATGTGAGGTATCGGTGTACTCAGGAGAAATTGCCCAACAAATTTTAGGATCCATTTTATCCTGTTGCCCATGTGAAAATGAAAAAATTGAGGCTAAAAGAATTTTTTTGTGAAAAAAAAGTACTTTTTCATTTTTACGGATCAATTTGTGAAGCACCTAGGGGTTCAAAGTGCTCACTATGCATCTAGATAAGTTCCTTGGGACGTCTAGTTTCCAAAATGGGGTCACTTGTGGGAGAGCTCCAATTTTTAGGCACACGGGGGCTCTTCAAACGTGACATGGTGTCCGCTAAAGAGTGGAGCCAATTTTTCATTCAAAAAGTCAAATGGCGCTCCTTCCCTTCCAAGCCCTGCCGTGCGCCCAAACAGTGGTTTACCCCCACATATGAGGTAACAGCGTACTCAGGACAAATTGGACAACAACTTTCTTCATTCAGTTTCTCCTTTTACCATTGGGAAAATAAAAAAATTGTTGCTAAAAGATAATTTTTGTGACTAAAAAGTTAAATGTTCATTTTTTCCTTCCATGTTGCTTCTGCTGCTGTGAAGTACCTGAAGGGTTAATAAACTTCTTGAATGTGGTGTTGAGTACCTTGAGGGGTGCAGTTTTAGAATGGTGTCACTTTTGGGTATTTTCAGCCATATAGACCCCTCAAACTGACTTCAAATGTGAGGTGGTCCCTAAAATAAATGGTTTTGTAAATTTCGTTGTAAAAATGAGAAATCGCTGGTCAAATTTTAACCCTTATGGCTATGTTCACACGTTCCTGATTTCCCTCCTTTTTTTTCAGGACTAAAAACCGCAGCTCTTGGCAGAAAACGCAGGTCCTTTTTTTGGTGCTTTTTTGGTGCGTTTTTTGATGCGTTTTTTTATGCGTTTTTTATGCAGTTTTCTATGCAGAGTCTGTGTGTTTTCTAGGAAGTTTTTTAGGGTTAAAATGGCTGAAAATACCCTAACCCTACCCCTAACCCTAACCCTACCCCTAACCCTACCCCTAACCCTAACCCTACCCCTAACCCTAACCCTAACCCTACCCCTAGCCCTACCCCTAACCCTACCCCTACCCCTAACCCTACCCCTAACCCTAACCCTATTCTAACCTTAGTGGAAAAAAAAAAATTCTTAATTTTTTTATTGTCCCTACCTATGGGGGTGACAAAGGGAGGGGTGTCATTTACTATTTTTTTTATTTTGATCACTGAGATAGGTTATATCTCAGTGATCAAAATGCACTTTGGAACGAATCTGCCGGCCGGCAGATTTGGCGGGCGCACTGCGTATGCGCCCGCCATTTTGCAAGATGGCGGCGCCCAGGGATAAGACGGCCGGACGAACACCGGGAGGCCGGGTAAGTATAAGGGGGGGAGATGAGGGCACGGGGGGGTGTCGGAGCACGGGGGGGTGGCATTGGCGCATGGGGGGGTGGGATTGGGGCACGGGGGGCAGCCACACTGCAGCGGTTCTGCACCACAAACCGCAGTAAAACCCGCAGATATATTTTTCATCTGCGGGTTTTACTGCGGGTTTGACCTCACAATGGAGGTCAATGGGTGCAGAACCGCTGCAGTTTTGCAAAAAGAAGTGACATGGTACTTCTTTTTTACCGCGGCTATTCAGCGCGGCTTTTTTTCCCGATTCCCGCATCATGTGCACAGTGGTTCCTGTTTTCCATAGGGTACAGTGTACTGTACCCTGCATGGAAAACAGCTGCGGAGCCGCAGCGTCAAAATCGCGGCGGTTCCGCAGTAAAAAACGCACTGTGTGAACATGGCCTAAAACTTCCTAGCAAAAAAGAAATTTGTTTCCAAAATTGTGCTGATGTAAAGTATACATGTGGGAAATGTTATTTATTAACTATTTTGTGTCACATAACTCTCTGGTTTAACAGAATAAAAATTCAAACTGTGAAAATTGCGAAATTTTCAAAATTTTCGCCAAATTTCCGTTTTTATCACAAATAAACGCAGAATTTATTGACCTAAATTTACCACTCACATGAAACCCAATATGTCACGAAAAAACAATCTCAGAACCGCTAGGATCCGTTGAAGCGTTCCTGAGTTATTACCTCATAAAGGGACACTGGTCAGAATTGCAAAAAAAGGCAAGGTCTTTAAGGTCAAAATAGGCTGGGTCATGAAGGGGTTAAAACTAAAACTCATCCCACACAAAAAACGGCTCTCGTATCTATATTAACTGAAGAATGCAAAAGTTATGGATGTTTGAAAAAGGGTAGGAGAAAATGAAAACACAAACATGAAAATTAACCGTGTTATTGGGGATAAAGTTTCTCTTTAGGGTTGGATATTGATTTTTGGGTTCGATGGCACAGGACAGATAATGATCGTTATTCTGAAATATTTTCGTCTACTTATTTATTGTAGTTTAATTGTAATTGTCTTCATTTGTAATTTTGATTATTACATTTACATTGATTTCATATATTATGTTTTGTGATCTATTACTTACATTATGTTAATCTTTTATTCTGCTGACACAATCTGAATGTAGCTAATTTCTTTGCATTCCTATGGGAACTCTATGTAAACAGTTGGGCAGCATGAATTTCAAGAAAATGAACAGGTGGTTTAAGAAGACCACCAATCTATTCCTAAGGGAAAGTCCAGCTTGAGGATCTAATATACTGTAAAACCAGCCTTTAGTTTGGCAACTAAATAATTATCAAGGACACAAAACTATCTATGTAGTTAATATTTATATATAATGAAGTTTTGTGTTCACAGACTCGAAGGACCTGTCGGAATGGCAATGAGGATTTATAATTTGTGACCAGCCCACCCACACAGGATTATCAGACACTGTTTTATGGATAAATAAAGTACATTAATCCATTGCCAAAGTACAAAGGCGTTTATGTGTTCTTTTCTTAGGTACGAGCCAAAATTATGCCTGGAAAGAAGCGTCTTATTTTGAGAACACCTTGAAATGTAGGCATTCACAGCCCCTCGGTCTGTGTCCTGGCTGCTGGTTTCATATATATCTAATTTGTTTATATATTGCAGTCTCTTGGAGGCTAACAACCATTCCACTTTAAGGAGAAGACTGTTTTCTCTCATTTGCTTAAGAATTTTGAGGGTAGAATGTACAGTTTAACATGAGCATCTACATTTTTACGGTCTGAAAATAATTTTTACAGAAACCAAATGTGTGCTGCAGACCATTTTTTTCTGCAAAATAAGGCTATTTCATTAAATCTGGCATACTTACAGTGCCTTCATTTACTAAGGTATTCCAGAATGGCAGTCCAGACTTTGGGAGCATGGTAACTGATCTTGGACGGCAATTCCCTACAATTATCACCTACCTTTCCTAGGAGCCAGATTGCTGAAACTGTCATAACAACAACCTAGCCATAGTCTGATAGGTGGGTTATGCTGCATATGCTACTTTCTTTTCTATAATATACCAAATATTTTTTTAAATACTTATACATTTTGATGGCCAAAAGGCTGCAATATACTGTATATAGAGCTTTAACATAGTGATAGAGTGCTGCTACAGATGTTCTTGTACCTTTGTACCTTTGACATGGAGAAATCAAGGTAATCATCATAAAGTGTGTAGAAATATATTATAGCAGAACTAAAAGATTACAAAAACCCCAAAATACTTATTTATTACTTAGATAAATATAAAGTAAATTTATCAGTAGGATCAATCCTCCTAAGTCATCTGCATGGTCATGCAGATCATAGGAAGCTAATTAAAATGATACCTACGATGATATTGGTGATCCAATGTCTTATTGCAGAGAAATCCACATTTCTTGAACTTTTAGGATCTATGGACTGACACAGCTCTCCCCGATAATGTGCATCAAGAGCTTACTTTAAATTAAATGGTGCATTATCGATGTGACACAAGTAATGAATGACACTCTGCTCTCAAAATCACACGCTGCCCTGTAGTAAGATCAAAATTAACACAGTACAGCAGAGTTGAGCTTTGCCTCATTACAAACACATTTACATCTACAGTTGTCATCTTATAGTGCTGGTAACTATGCTGCAGAGCTGTGTCTAATTATAACTAACAGTACTGCAGAGTTGACACTTTTCTCATTACAAACACAATAAACACATTTGCTGTTGTCTTCTCATAGTGTTATACTCTTACGTCTCATTTACATGGGTGAATAAATCGGATGAATGCAAACTGACAAAAAAAAATCTGATCTGATCTACCCAGTGTTATTTTATCGGGAAGGGAATATCTGCATTATTTTCTCATGTCGATTCGGCATGTGAAAACAATTGCAGCATGCTGCAAGAATCGGATCACATACACCCATACAAGTCTACGGATGCATGTAAAACATCGCACTGCACTCAGATTTTAGGATGATTTTACATATAGACACACCCCACACATGGAGTCTAAGATTTGATTAAGCGTAGGCAATTGTATTGTCCTCTGGAATGTCACTCATTTTATTTCCTATAGATTGTAGCTTTACATTACTTCTGCACTTTTTTATAAACAAAAGGGAAAATATAAATCCAATTTTAGCTGGCCAACCTTGATCAGAAACCCTTGCAGTAAAAAGTGAGTAAATATATGGTTTAGTAATAGCAACCAGCGTAGCTTTATGAAAGGACATTCTTGTCATATCTAGTGTCCTCTTAAAGGGAATCTGCCAGCTGGATTATGCTGAGTAACCTACAGACAGTGTCAGATTGCAGCCATTAGGCTGACTAAAATGATTCATTTGCTGATTAACTCAGTCTTGTAGTTGTTGTTTAATCTTTATTTTCAATTTTGAGTTAATGATATGATGGTGCTCAGGGGTGGGGCTATGGGAGGGATCTTTATGATGTGCTTTGCTTAACTTTTCATCTCTATGGCTTCCAACAGGTCACTGATTCCTCAGTGACCTGCCCCTTATTTTACATAATGAATTTTAGATACGCTGCTCAAAAAAATAAAGGGAACACTTAAACAACAGAATATAACTCCAAGTAAATCAAACTTCTGTGAAATCAAACTGTCTACTTAGGAAGCAACACTGTTTCACAATCAATTTCACATGCTGTTGTGCAAATCGAATAGACAATAGGTGGAAATTATTGGCAATTATCAAGACACTCAATAAAGGAATTTTTCTGCAGGTGAGGACCACAGACCACCTCTCAGTACCAATGCTTTCTGGCTGATGTTTTGGTCACTTTTGAATGATGGTTGTGCTTTCACACTCATGGTAGCATGAGACAGACTCTACAACCCACATAAGTGGCTCAAGTAGTGCAGCTTATCCAGGATGGCACATCAATGCGTGCTGCGGCAAGAAGGTTTGCTGTGTCTGTTAGCGTAGTGTTCAGAGGCTGGAGACGCTACCAGGAGACAGGCCAGTACACCAGGAGAAGTGGAGAGGGCTATAGGAGGGCAACAACCCAGCAGCAGGACCGCTACCTCAGCCTTTGTGCAAGGAAGAACAGGAAGAGCACTGCCAGAGCCCTGCAAAAAGACTTCCAGCAGGCCACATATTTGCATTTGTCTGCACAAATGGTTAGAAACCCACTCCATGAGTGTTAGTTGTCGAGTTCCCACCTCTGCACAGGGGGAATCTCAAACCACCTCTGCTGCGGTCTCCCATTCTTCTCCAGCCGCAGTGGAGCCTGCTCAGCAGAGACCTCGGTCCCAGCATCTGGCTCAGGCTGATACTGGGCGACTGGTTACTACTGTTCTTCCAGGCTCTGCCTTTGTAGCCAGTACTGGTCAGCGCCGAGCAGACGTCTCTGGGACTATGTCCTGCTTTTTCCCTTCTGAGCATGCCCAGGGTAAGACCTCTCATTGGAGGTCGGAGATCACATGCTCAGATACTGCAGCAGCTCCCATTGGTCCTCTAGGATGGTCCTGAAGTTGCTCAGGTACTGTATCAGCTCCCATTGGTCCTCTAGGAAGGTCCTGAAGTTGCTGCAGCTATAAAAGGTTTGCATGGCCGCACGGCCATGCGCTGGTATCAAACCAATGTCTATGAGCTCAGCGCCAGTGTGGTCATGTCTGGATGCGGTTAGGGTTTGGCTGAAATAAGACCCTAGAATACCGGCACCTCCGGTGAGGAGTTGTTTGTCTGTTTTCTCTGACTGCATGACCACAGTTTGCTCTGGTTGGTAGCTGTGTACCTTTGTGAGGTTAACAGGGCCCAGCATCTTGTTCCTAGCGACTCTTCGGAGTTAACAGAGTTCGCTTTTACTGCCATATAGCACCGCCATTTGCCAGCAGCAGGTTCCTCTCCTGCACGGTGGACACCAAGCTGCGAATGCACCTAATAATGCATATAAATATATATACTCGGTGCATTTCTCCAACCTTAACATAATACTAGCGCCAGGGTCTGGCTAGTAAATGGCGGATAAACAGCAATCCTTGCGGTACATCCAGCAGCTTGAGGGTAGGTTGGCGGCTCTCGAGAGCACAACCTCAGCTGTGGATGTTACTATGGTTGCTGTTCAGGCTGCTAGCGTGGCTTCAGCAACCTTGTCCACGGCCACCCCTGTTCCGACTCTATCTTGCCTCCTGCTGCCAGAAAATTTTCTGGTGATAGTAAATCTTGTAGGGGTTTCCTGACCCAGTGCTCTATACATCTCGAGCTCCTGGTGGCACATTTCCCCACAGAGCAGGCAAAGGTGGGATTTATTGTGTCTCTCCTGTCGGACAGGGCGTTGGAGTGGGCTACGCCACTGTGGGAACGTGGCGATCATGTGGTGCAGAGTTCTCCACTGTTCTTGAGCACTCTGAAACAGGTCATTTTAGGGCCTTGAGTCATCCATGATACAGCGCTTCAACTGTTGGAATTGACTCACGGCTCGTCCTTGGTCAGCCATTTTGCCGTCCACTTCTGCACCCTAGCATCTGAGCTGGAGTGGTCGGATAGAGCCCTTATCCCTATATTTTGGAGGGGGCTGGCTGACCATGTGAAGGACGCTCTGGCCACAAGGGAGATTCCCACCACGCTGGAGGAGTTAATAGCTGTGTCTACCCGTATTGACCTCCGTTTTCACGAGCGGGCCCAATGTAGGCAGAGGTTTCGGCTGGTTCCCACCTTTGCCAAACCTTTGGAATCTCTGGTCCTGGTCCCTGAGTCACATGACACCATGGAAGTGTCACGAGCAGGATCTAAGTCCCGGACCTCTCATGCACTCAAGGTCTGCCATGCCTGCCATCAGTCAGGACATTTTGCCACCAGATGTTCACAGCGGTTGAGGAAACGTCAGCGTCTAGTGGTAGTAGGTGGAGGTACACTAGACACGGCGACGTTTGCCTTCAAATTGTCCTTTAAGGGGACAATTACAATAGGCTCATTCACTCACTCGGTAGAGCTCTGTGTGGTTTCTGGGGCGGAGGGCAATTTTATGTCTTCTGCCTTCACACAACGTCACGCAATACCCCTGGAAATGCTAGCTCAACCAGTAACTGTACGAGTGGTGAATGGGTCGACACTGCCGAGATTACACACCAGACCATCCCTTTCACTCTGTCCTTGTTGCCATCTCATCAGGAGATTATATCTCTGCATGTCATTCCTGAGGGAATTGATGAGGTCCTGTTAGGGATGCCCTGGCTACTGTATCACTCTCCTCATATAGAGTGGTCAACAGGCAGAATTTTGGGATGGGATGGATCTTGTGGGGGTAGATATCAGAGGAAGAGCGTTCAGGTTGCTACAACTGATGTACCCGCAGATCTATCCTCTCTGCCCAAGCAATAATGGTCCTATGTGGACGTGTTCTCCATAAGGGCTGCGGAGACTCTTCCGCCTCACCGCCCCTATGACTGTCCTATTGACCTCTTGCCTGGTGCTGAGCCTCCCCGGGGTTGAATCTATCCATTATCTCTCCCGGAGACAGAGGCAATGTCTCAGTACATCTAGGAAAATCTGGCAAGAGGATTCATTAGAAAGTCAGTGTCACCTGCAGGGGCTTGGTTCTTCTTCGTGCAGAAGAAGAATGGGGAACTACGTCCATGCATAGACTACAGGAGTCTTAACGCCATCACCATTAAGAATAAATATCCTCTGCCCCTGATATCTGAGCTTTTGATTGGCTTCAGGGAGCAAGGGTGTTTACTAAACTAGATCTGCGGGGTGCTTACAACCTGATTCGCATCCGTGAGGGGGATGAATTGAAGACGGCTTTTAACACCAGGGATGGACACTATGAATAAATAGTGATGCCCTTTGGGCTCTGTAATGCCCCAGCCATTTTCCAAGACTTTGTAAACAATATCTTCCGGGATATGCTCTCCACCTCGGTGGTAGTCTATCTGGATGATATTCTCATCTACTCTCCAGATACTGACTCCCACCAGAGAGATGTTTGCAGAGTCTTCGACCTCTTACGAACTAACTCCCTCTTCACCAAGTTGGAGAAATGTGTGTTTGAGCAGGAGTCTTTACCTTTCCTGGGCTATACCATCTCCACCCTGGGATTGGCTATGGATCCTGCCAAACTACAGGCTGTGATGGTCCTCCGGTGAGGAGTTGTTTGTCTGTTTTCTCTGACTGCATGACCACAGTTTGCTCTAGTTGGTAGCTGTGTACCTCTGTGAGGTTAACAGGGCACAGCATCTTGTTCCTAGCGACTCTGTGGAGTTAACAGAGTTCGCTTATACCGCCATATAGCGCTGCCATTTGCCAGGAGCAGGTTCCTCTCCTGCACGGTGGACCCCGGGTTGCAAACGTACCTAATAATACATATATAAACTCAGTGGGTTCCACCAACCCTAATAATGAGGGTGGTCTGAGTGCTCGACATCCACAGATGGGTGCTATGCTCATAGCCCAACACCGTGCTGGATGCTTGGCATTTGCCACAAAACACCAGGATTGGCAAATTTGCCACTGGTGCCCTGTGCGCTCCACAGATGAAAGCAAGTTCACACTGAGCACATGAGACAGATGTGACAGAGTCTGGAGACACCGTGGAGAGCAATCTGCTGCCTTCAACATCCTTCTGCATGACCGGTTTGGCAGTGGGTCAGTAATGGTGTGGGGTGGAATTTTTTTGGAGGGCCACACAGCCCTCCAGGTGCTCACCAGAGGTAGCCTGACTGCCATTAGGTACTGAGATGAGATCCTCAGACCCCTTGTGAGACCATATGCTAGTGCGGTTGGCCCTGGGTTCCTCCTAATGCAGGACAATGCCAGACCTCATGTGGCTGGAGTGTGTCAGCAGTTCCTCCAAGATGAAGGCATTGAAGTTATGGACTGGCCCGCCTGTTCTCCTGACCTCCGATTGAACACATCTTTGATATCATGACTCACACCATCCACCAACGTCACTTTGCACCACAGACTGTCCAGGAGTTGGCGGATAATTCAGTCCTTGTCTGGGGGGAGATCCCTCAGTAGACCATCCTCCTCCTCATCAGGGCCATGCCCCGGAATTGTAGGGAGGTCATACAAGCACATGGAGGCCACACACACTACTGAGCATAATTTTCCTTGTCTTGAGGCATTTCCACTGAAGTTGGATCAGCCTTTAATTTGATTTTCCTCTTTTATTTCGAGCCTCATTCCAAATACAGACATCCATGGAATATTAATTTTGATTTACATTGATGATTTTTATGTTTTATTGTTCTCTACACATTCCACTATATATATAAACTCACAGAAAAGAACATGGGTCCCATATAATGCTCAATGACAGTCGAATTTGGCTAAATGCATATGCCCATGTGTGAAAAGGACTAATAAGTGTATACTCCCAAAATGTATATAACCACAGAGAAAAATAGAGTTCCATACACAAATATATTAAAATAGTAAACTTTTATTGAAACATATGGAAAAGACATACAACAATATAAATGAAGAAAGGACAAAAAACCTAGTTGGAGAGCAAGTAAAGCCCCGGCACAAGAATGAATATGTATCAATGTTAACACACCGGTACAAAGTATGTACTGCTTAGTAATAATTATATAGCACTCAATAAGTCAAACGTCATATATATCAAGGACATCACCGAATGCATGCATATAAACACGCATCCAAAGAATAAACCAACGCAATAGTAGAAAGTCACTAAGTGCTTACATATAAAGCACATATAAATGTGTGCCATAATAACTGTCATAGTGACCAGCACATAAAAAGAAACCAAGCAGTACCACTTATTCTGAAAAAGTTTTCTTACCCATGGTGGAAAGGCGTAAGGTGCCGAGGTCCCAGGTCAACCCCCCTGACGCGCGTTTCGCGTAGGCTTGTTCACAAAGAGGGTAGTGGTTCATTATTCCACTATATAATGAATAAAGATTTGCAACTGGAATATTCCATTCAGAGATATCTAAGATGTTGAATTTTAGTGCTCCCTTTATTTTTTGAGCAGTGTATATATATAAAAAAAATCACCTTCAGCAGGCAGGTGCCGACAGCGGCGAATGTTCGCATGTATAATATGATTTTAATTCTTTCATTTGATGTTATCAATAAATTCATTTAAAAAAGTCTGTGGAAAAATGACGCTGATGCACCTGCTCAGTAGTAGCAATATGCAATCTGATAGCACTGCCTGTGCAGTAGCATCTATCTTGCTAGAGGAAAAAAATTGTCTCCACTAAGATGGCACCTGCCACACCTGTGCAGTAGCGTCTGATCCGATATATGCTACTGTGCAGGCAGCACCCTCTTAGAGGAGGCAATTTTTTTTCTCTAGCAAAATGGAGCCATCGATGCCTGCGCAGTAGCATCTATCAGATCGCCGATAGCTGGTACTATGCAGGAATGGCCGGTGTCATTTTTCCACAGATTTGTTTTTAAAGAATTTATTTATAGCATCTAATTAAAGAATTAAATGCACATTATACATCAGATCATGCTGCAGCGCAGGTGCCGCCGTCTGCCTGCTGCAGGTGATTTTTTTCCCCAATATATCCCCTTAATGACAGCCAATACGTCTTTTAACTGACCTGAGATATAAGAGAATATCCTCCCCATACAGGTGACAATCCAGTAGCTGTCGGCTGTACACTATAGCTGACAACTTGCTGTATCAGCCACGATCAATGTTGGCACCGTCCATATCTGTTTAACCCCTTAGATGCTGCTGTCAATAGTGACTACATCATTATAAATGGTTAACAGAGTGTGGGGGCTTCCTTTTTATCCCAATTGGTGCCCTCACCTCATGATTGTGTGGGCCTGATGTCTGCGATGATAATTCACGACCAAATAGCGGCCTTGGAGTCTGTCAGCTGTTGTAACCTGTTCAGAAGTTAGAGGCATTTAGGTGGTAAAAATACATATTTTAATTTCTGTCATACCACTTTGCATTAATTCCTGTAAAGCACCTGAAGGGTTAATAAACTACCTGACAGCAGTTTTCAATATTTCAGGGGGTGTTGTTTTTAAAATGGTATCACGTTTGGGGGTTTCCCAATATATGAGACCCCTAAAGTCACTTCAAACATGGATAGTTCCCTAAAAAATTAAATGTTGTAAATTGCCTTGAAAAAAATTGAAAATTGCTGCTACATTTTTAAACCTCCTAAAATGCTAACAAAATAAAATAACATTTTACAAATGATGCTGATGTAAAGCTGACATGTGGGAAATGTTATTTATTAATGGTTTTCTGTGGTATGAGCATCTGGATTAAAGGGATAATCATTCAAACATTGAAAATTGCTAATGTTTTTACATTTTTCTCAAATTTTTGATATTTTGTATAACTAAACACAAAACATACTGACCTAAAATTGCCAGTATAACGTGTCACGAAAAAACATTCTCAAAATCACTGGGATTTGTTGAAGCGCCACAGAGTTATTACCACATAAACTGACACTGGTCAGATTTCAAAAATTTGGCTCCGTCACTAAGGGGTTAAACAGTATAATTTTCAGTATGTAAAATAGGGGGCAAGTCAATGAGGGATCAGTAACCTGTCACAAGTCATACAGATGAATAGCTAAGCAGTGCACCACATAAAGACCTCCTACCACAGCCCCACCCCAAAGAATGTGCATATCATTAACCCCTTTACAATGTGCTGTAATAGTATGCAAATGTCAAATTCCCGATGTGACCTTTCTGGTCACATGACAGCTAACATAGTAACATAGTAACATAGTTAGTAAGGCCGAAAAAAGACATTTGTCCATCCAGTTCAGCCTATATTCCATCATAATAAATACCCAGATCTACGTCCTTCTACAGAACCTAATAATTGTATGATACAATATTGTTCTGCTCCAGGAAGACATCCAGGCCTCTCTTGAACCCCTCGACTGAGTTCGCCATCACCACCTCCTCAGGCAAGCAATTCCAGATTCTCACTGCCCTAACAGTAAAGAATCCTCTTCTATGTTGGTGGAAAAACCTTCTCTCCTCCAGACGCAAAGAATGCCCCCTTGTGCCCGTCACCTTCCTTGGTATAAACAGATCCTCAGCGAGATATTTGTATTGTCCCCTTATATACTTATACATGGTTATTAGATCGCCCCTCAGTCGTCTTTTTTCTAGACTAAATAATCCTAATTTCGCTAATCTATCTGGGTATTGTAGTTCTCCCATCCCCTTTATTAATTTTGTTGCCCTCCTTTGTACTCTCTCTAGTTCCATTATATCCTTCCTGAGCACCGGTGCCCAAAACTGGACACAGTACTCCATGTGCGGTCTAACTAGGGATTTGTACAGAGGCAGTATAATGCTCTCATCATGTGTATCCAGACCTCTTTTAATGCACCCCATGATCCTGTTTGCCTTGGCAGCTGCTGCCTGGCACTGGCTGCTCCAGGTAAGTTTATCATTAACTAGGATCCCCAAGTCCTTCTCCCTGTCAGATTTACCCAGTGGTTTCCCGTTCAGTGTGTAATGGTGATATTGATTCCCTCTTCCCATGTGTATAACCTTACATTTATCATTGTTAAACCTCATCTGCCACCTTTCAGCCCAAGTTTCCAACTTATCCAGATCCATCTGTAGCAGAATACTATCTTCTCTTGTATTAACTGCTTTACATAGTTTTGTATCATCTGCAAATATCGATATTTTACTGTGTAAACCTTCTACCAGATCATTAATGAATATGTTGAAGAGAACAGGTCCCAATACTGACCCCTGCGGTACCCCACTGGTCACTTCGACCCAGTTAGAGACTATACCATTTATAACCACCCTCTGCTTTCTATCACTAAGCCAGTTACTAACCCATTTACACACATTTTCCCCCAGACCAAGCATTCTCATTTTGTGTACCAACCTCTTGTGCGGCACGGTATCAAACGCTTTGGAAAAATCGAGATATACCACGTCCAATGACTCACCGTGGTCCAGTCTATAGCTTACCTCTTCATAAAAACTGATTAGATTGGTTTGACAGGAGCGATTTCTCATAAACCCATGCTGATATGGAGTTAAACAGTTATTCTCATTGAGATAATCCAGAATAACATCCCTCAGAAACCCTTCAAATATTTTACCAACAATAGAGGTTAGACTTACTGGCCTATAATTTCCAGGTTCACTTTTAGAGCCCTTTTTGAATATTGGCACCACATTTGCTATGCGCCAGTCCTGCGGAACAGACCCTGTTGCTATAGAGTCACTAAAAATAAGAAATAATGGTTTATCTATTACATTACTTAGTTCTCTTAGTACTCGTGGGTGTATGCCATCCGGACCCGGAGATTTATCTATTTTAATCTTATTTAGCCGGTTTCGCACCTCTTCTTGGGTTAGATTGGTGACCCTTAATATAGGGTTTTCATTGTTTCTTGGGATTTCACCTAGCATTTCATTTTCCACCGTGAATACCGTGGAGAAGAAGGTGTTTAATATGTTAGCTTTTTCCTCGTCATCTACAACCATTCTTTCCTCACTATTTTTTAAGGGGCCTACATTTTCAGTTTTTATTCTTTTACTATTGATATAGTTGAAGAACAGTTTGGGATTAGTTTTACTCTCCTTAGCAATGTGCTTCTCTGTTTCCTTTTTGGCAGCTTTAATTAGTTTTTTAGATAAAGTATTTTTCTCCCTATAGTTTTTTAGAGCTTCAATGGTGCCATCCTGCTTTAGTAGTGCAAATGCTTTCTTTTTACTGTTAATTGCCTGTCTTACTTCTTTGTTTAGCCACATTGGGTTTTTCCTATTTCTAGTCCTTTTATTCCCACAAGGTATAAACCGCTTACACTGCCTATTTAGGATGTTCTTAAACATTTCCCATTTATTATCTGTATTCTCATTTCTGAGGATATTGTCCCAGTCTACCAGATTAAGGGCATCTCTAAGCTGTTCAAACTTTGCCTTCCTAAAGTTCAATGTTTTTGTGACTCCCTGACAAGTCCCCCTAGTGAAAGACAGGTGAAACTGCACAATATTGTGGTCGCTATTTCCTAAATGCCCAACCACCTGCAGATTTGTTATTCTGTCAGGTCTATTAGATAGTATTAGGTCTAAAAGTGCTGCTCCTCTGGTTGGATTCTGCACCAATTGTGAAAGATAATTTTTCTTGGTTATTAGCAGAAACCTGTTGCCTTTATGGGTTTCACAGGTTTCTGTTTCCCAGTTAATATCCGGGTAGTTAAAGTCCCCCATAACCAGGACCTCATTATGGGTTGCAGCTTCATCTATCTGCTTTAGAAGAAGACTTTCCATGGTTTCTGTTATATTTGGGGGTTTGTAACAGACCCCAATGAGAATTTTGTTATCATTTTTCCCTCCATGAATTTCGACCCATATGGACTCGACATCCTCATTCCCTTCGCTAATATCCTCCCTTAAAGTGGACTTTAGACAAGACTTTACATAGAGACAAACCCCTCCTCCTCTCCGATTTTTACGATCCTTTCTAAACAGACTGTAACCCTGTAAGTTAACTGCCCAGTCATAGCTTTCATCTAACCATGTCTCGGTTATTCCCACTATGTCAAAGTTACCTGTAGATATTTCTGCTTCTAGTTCTTCCATCTTGTTTGTCAGGCTTCTGGCGTTTGCGAGCATGCAGTTTAGAGGATTTTGTTTTGTTCCAATCTCCTCACTGTGGATTGTTTTAGAAATGTTCTTACCTCCCTTCTGAGTATGTTTTCCTGGGTCGTCTTTGTTCGAGTCTAATGTTTTTCTTCCCGTCCCCTCTTCTTCTAGTTTAACGCCCTCCTGATGAGTGTAGCGAGTCTTCTGGCGAATGTGTGTTTCCCAGGTTTGTTGAGGTGTAGTCCGTCTCTGGCGAGGAGTCCACATACCAGTAATTCACACCGTGGTCCAGGAATCCAAATCCTTGTTGTCTGCACCATCGTCTTAGCCAGTTGTTTGCATCAAGGATCCTGTTCCATCTCCTGGTGCCATGCCCGTCTACTGGAAGGATAGAAGAAAAAACTACCTGTGCATCCAGTTCCTTTACTTTCTTCCCCAACTCTTCAAAGTCCTTGCAGATTGTCGGTAGGTCCTTCCTTGCCGTGTCATTGGTGCCAACATGTATCAGAAGAAATGGGTGGACGTCCTTGGAGCTGAAGAGCTTTGGTATCCTATCGGTCACATCCTTGATCATCGCACCTGGAAGGCAGCATACTTCTCTTGCAGTTATGTCCGGTCTGCAGATGGCTGCTTCTGTGCCTCTCAGTAGTGAGTCT
Organism: Ranitomeya imitator; assembly: GCF_032444005.1. NCBI lineage: Eukaryota > Metazoa > Chordata > Amphibia > Anura > Dendrobatidae > Ranitomeya > Ranitomeya imitator. The sequence continues at coordinate 609,316,300 of NC_091283.1, read as the reverse complement.
CCCACCACCACCACTCTTCGTTGCTTCTTGGCTGTACTTTTTGCTGTCACTTGTTGCTGTGTGCCCTTTTCTTTTTTGCTTGCTGGTATTGCTTCATTCTTAGGTGTGCCATCTTCATCCTCTACAAAGATTTGATATCGGTTCTTCAGTTGTGTGGTTGGTGATTTCTCCATGGTCTTCTTGCTTCTTTTGGTCACATGCTTCCACTCATCTGCTTTTGGAGGTTCTCTGACACTTTTTGCACCTTCTGTGACCAGTAGAGATGCTTCTGTTCTGTCTAGAAAGTCTTCATTCTCTTTGATGAGTTTCAAAGTTGCTATTCTTTCTTCCAGACCCCGCACCTTTTCTTCTAAAAGGGCCACTAGTCTACACTTCTGACAGGTGAAATTGGATTCTTCTTCTGGTCGATCTGTGAACATGTAGCACATGCTGCAGCTCACCATGTAGGTTGTCACATCTGCCATGTTGCTCCTAGATCCTGCTGACTTGCTGTGTGTTTTCCTTCTTGTGTAATCTACTCAGCCAAGCTCTCTTGCAATAATGTCCTACAGGCAAAAATTTGCGCGCCTTACGGCGCGCGGTTTGGTGATGCTTTCGAAGCAGCTGGTCCCGGCTGTACCCAACGATCTTCTAGCTTAGGGAGACTTCGCTTCTCCCAGAAGGCACCTGGAATATGCAAATTAGCCTCCTGAAGCTTGAATCCCTGGTTTGGTGATGCTTTCGAAGCAGCTGGTCCCGGCTGTACCCAACGATCTTCTAGCTTAGGGAGACTTCGCTTCTCCCAGAAGGCACCTGGAATATGCAAATTAGCCTCCTGAAGCTTGAATCCCTGGTTTGGTGATGCTTTCGAAGCAGCTGGTCCCGGCTGTACCCAACGATCTTCTAGCTTAGGGAGACTTCGCTTCTCCCAGAAGGCACCTGGAATATGCAAATTAGCCTCCTGAAGCTTGAATCCCTGGTTTGGTGATGCTTTCGAAGCAGCTGGTCCCGGCTGTACCCAACGATCTTCTAGCTTAGGGAGACTTCGCTTCTCCCAGAAGGCACCTGGAATATGCAAATTAGCCTCCTGAAGCTTGAATCCCTGGTTTGGTGATGCTTTCGAAGCAGCTGGTCCCGGCTGTACCCAACGATCTTCTAGCTTAGGGAGACTTCGCTTCTCCCAGAAGGCACCTGGAATATGCAAATTAGCCTCCTGAAGCTTGAATCCCGGGCACATGTCAGCTGATCTAAACAGCTGACATGTGCCCGCAACTAGTTGAATGCCGCTGTCAATTTCTGACAGCGGCATTTAACTTGCACTTACAGGAAGCGCATCACTAATCCCACCCATCGGTGACCCCAGCACATGATTGTGGGTAACCGATGGGTCGGTTTGACAACCAGAGGTCTGCAGCCGACCTCTGTTGTTGTCATTACAGATTGCCCCATGGTCGGCGCTCAGAGCAAGTGAGCATTTCTGCTACACACAGGGAATCTGCTCATCGCCTGTGTGTAGCAGAGGCGATCAAAGTACAGCAGCTTCTAGTCTCCCAAGGAGACTATTGAAGTATGCAAAAAGTAAAAAAAAATGTTATTACAAAACATAAAAATATAAAAGTTCAAATCACCCCCCTTTCACCCCATTCAAAATAAAACAATGAAAAAACACAAAGATACACATGTTTGGTATCGCCAAGTTCAGAATTGCCCTATCAATATAAAAAAAAAAGAATTAACCCAATGGCTAAATGTAGCCGGAATCTGGTCAGGCAGCTGATAGTGTTGTTAGAACATAAAGCCTTTCTAAAGCATTTTACACTGCACCTTAACTAGAGCTTTATGCGTATATTACCCTGGAAAGCGCAATTTGTAATTAGATAAATAGGCTAAAAGGTAATGTCAATGTAGTTGAAAACTGTTCATACTTCAGTGGTCTAACAATTGTTGAGCCCCTGGGATCTGTGTGGAATTAGTTGTAAATGACCTACTATGTAAAATTAGTGGATGTCACCAAATCAAGTAGTGTTGTACATTCTATGCGAGCTTTTATAGCCCTGCAACATGACATGGATCAACTAAAAGAATATATTTTTAGTAGGTATCTTGGTAAGATTAAACATGAATGTATTAAATGCTAAAGGCAATACCAGTATGTGAGCTCAATAGTTATCCCTCGTGTATTAAACTAACGGGGCTAATGAGATTATAAGATGTAGTTTTTGTAAAATTATGTTTTTATACACTCTTCTAATACTGTTCCTTTCAGTGTGTTATTAAAGGTTTAAGCCTGAATGTTTTTTGGCAGGAGACTGCATTGCTGGGCAAATGTGGGACCTCTGGTGATGATTTCCTGCCAGCTTATAGGAAAGGTGGATAGAGTACCCATCTAAAGGTACCTTCACACTCAGCGACGCTGCAGCGATACCGACAACGATGTCGATCGCTGCAGCGTCACTGTTTGGTCGCTGAAGAGCTGTCACACAGACAGCTCTCCAGCGACCAACGATCCCAAGGTCCCCGGGTAACCAGGGTAAACATCGGGTTACTAAGCGCAGGGCCGCGCTTAGTAACCCGATGTTTACCCTGGTTACCAGCGTAAACGTTAAAAAACAAACACTACATACTTACCTACCGCTGTCTGTCCCCGGCACTGTGCTTCTCTGCACTCCTCCTGCACTGTCTGTGAGCACAGCGGCTGGAAAGCAGAGCGGTGACGTCACCGCTCTGCTTTCTGGCTGACCGACGCTCACAGCCAGTACAGGAGGAGTGCAGAGAAGCAGAGCGCCGGGGACAGACGGCTGTAGGTAAGTATGTACTGTTTGTTTTTTTAACGTTTACGCTGGTAACCAGGGTAAACATCGGGTTACTAAGCGCGGCCCTGTGCTTAGTAACCCGATGTTTACCCTGGTTACCAGTGAAGACATCGCTGGATCGGTGTCACACATGCCGATCCAGCGATGTCTGCAGGGAGTCCAGCGACGAAATAAAGTTCTGGACTTTCCTCAGCGACCAACGATCTCCCAGCAGGGGCCTGATCGTTGGTTGCTGTCACACAGAACGATTTCCTTAACGATATCGTTGCTACGTCACAAAAAGCAACAATATCGTTAACGATATCGTTATGTGTGAAGGTACCTTTAGTCTGTCAAGATCGGAATGTTCCTGACCTATCTTCTTTGAAGATCCAGGAAGGAGGAGCAGATCAACCATCTGAGGGGAAGATTGGCTTCGTTACTGTCATGAGGAGGAACTGACAATACCCACCAGAGCTGAGAACCCCTGAGCCACACGGAGTGAAGCTCGGCAGCAGGACATCAGTGGCAAGAGGAATTCAGAGGTACCCGGACCAAGGGACCCCGGCAAAAGGAGACCTATGTCTGCATACTCCCCCACTGCCGGAGAAGCACAACCGCAGGTGAAAGACGGCATCGGAAGTGATGCCTTTGGTGATTCACCATCGGATTGCATTCTGACTAATGTTATTGAATGATTATGTGTTCATCTGCAATTTTTTTTCTCAGCTCTCATTGGATTGAGAAAAAAAAATCGCAGCATGCTGCGATTGGCCGCACATATCAGATGAGACTAGTCAATGGGTGCGAGAAAAAAAGCGCACAGTAAACGGACCATGGGTTTGCCTTGAGATTTTTACTTACCATTTCATGGGAAACCCAATATTTCATTAGCCGAGTACAGTAAATTCACAGCGTGAACCATCAGAATAAAATAGATTGAATAGATATATAGATAGAAAGATGTCATTGAGATGTACAGTATAATTAGTGCACTGCATGTGTATCTTACTGTACATGTATTTATCTAATCAATAACAAGAAGAAAAAAATGGTTTGGTGCCCACTTATTTTTATTAGGCTAGGTTCACATTGCGTTAGTGCAGTCCATTCAACACATACGTTAAACGGACTGTGCTAACGCAAGTGCCGACTTTGCACAGCGCTAGCGCAGATAGAGCATCTGCTAGCTCCATCTGCGCAAGCAGTGACGGACCCGGAAACGCTGCAGCCCGTGTCTCGGGTCCGTCACTCAATGACGGCACATCGCTAGCGCACACCCATCGTGGGCGTGCGCTAGCGATGCGTCCGACATTGCATTCAATGGCGGCAGTAACGGACTACGTTACACCGCATTATGCCGCAGTGTAACGTTGTCCGTTTAACAGAGACACTGAAAGCAATGTGAACCTAGCCTTAACCAGCTGAGGGAAAGCATAAAGCTGAGAGCTAGTCTAAATAGTCTGGGAATGGGGCAATGAACAAGAATTTCCCAGACTATTAATATTAGCTCACAGGTGTTCACTTAGCCTTTACTTGCTATTAAAAAGGGGGAACCCAAGAAAAAAATGACTAGGGGTACTCCCTATTTTTAATAGCAGACAGCTGTGGGCTGACATGAATAACCTAGGAAGATGCCATAGATATTGCCCCCTCCCAGATTAATAACACCAGCCCTCAGCCGCCCCATAAATGGCACATCCATTATATGCGCCAATTCTAGTCCTTAGCCTAGGTTCTTTCCCTCTTGCCCTGGTGCATTGGCAAGCGGATAATGGTTTTGGAGTTGATGTGAGCTTTGTAATGTAAGCTAACTTTGAGCCCGGGGATTACTAATTGAGAAGCTTCATTGCTAACCCTGTTGGTTTAACCCCTTCACTCCCAAGCCTGTTTTCACCTACATAACTGGGTTAAAGTTTACAATTCTGACCAATGTTAATTTATGTGGTAATAACTTTGGAACGCTTCAAAGGATCCCACTGATTCTGAGAATGTTTTTTCATGACATATTATACTTTATGACAATGGTAAAATTTCTTCGATATGACTTGTGCTTATTTATGAAAAAAAAATCAAGGTTTTCAAACTTCAAATTTTAATGCCCTTAAATCAGAGTTATATCACACAAAATACTTAATAAATAACATTTCACACATGTCAACTTTACATCACCACAATTTTTGAAACTAGTTTTTTTGTCAGGAAATTAAAGGTTACATATTGACCAATGATTTATCATTTATCCAACAACATTTACAAAATCATTTTTTTAGGGGCCACATCACATTTGAATTGAATTTGAGTGGCCTATATGACAGAAAATACCCAAAAGTGACACCATTCTAAAAACTACACCCCTCAAAGTGCTGATATATACATTCAAGGAGTTTATTAACCCTTCTAGTGCTTCACAGGAATTTTTGGAAAGTGGAAGGAAAAAGTTAACAGTTAACTTTGTCACAAAAATTTTACTTTAGACCTTTTTTTTGATTTTTGCAAGGGTAACAGAAAAACTGGACCCAAAATTTGTTGTGCAATTTGTCCCGAGCATGCTGATATCCCTTATGTGGAGGAAAACCACTGTTTGGTCACATGGGAGGGCTCACAAGGAAAGGAATGTCATTTGACTTTTTGAATATAAAAGCATGAGTATTGCTATACCTTATAACTGACAGTGCAGGAGGCACAAGTTAATTAGATCATGATCTGACTAACGTGCTAGAGCCTGGTGATCCAGATGTCATCATGACAACATTGGGTCAGCATGGCAACGATCGGAACCCTGCAAAGCGTTATGGGGTCACTGATCCAATGGCAGAGGGGCTTTCTTCTCTCTTCCTAGTCCCTAAATGCTGCGATCGCAACTTTTAGGGAGTTACAGTGCACTGCGAGCTCGGTGTCAGCTGTCACAATCTGCTGACCACCGGTACACAGCACATGTACTGCAAATGTTGGAAATGGGTAATAGCAAAAAACACAGAGAGCAGTCTTTTATTTCTACAAAGCACTCCCCGATGCTCTTTTACTCATTTATTACCTTTAAAAAAATCAAATATTCCAGAGGAGTCCACTGTACATCCCACTCACGTTACCAACTCCGCTACATCCGCATGGTGTGTTGAGTGGTGGCATGTAATGCAGCCGCTCTGCAAACCAGCCGGAACACACTAACAGTAACATGAGAATGCACCTGCAGTGATGAACGGTTACATCACTAAGGTCATTGCAGTCCATAGCTGATGAACTCCGGTAACCTTACTGATGTCACCACTCGCATTTGTACAAATAAAGTACTTTTCCTGATTGGGCTTGATGTCAGCTGACATCCACCCGAAAACTATTACCTCACTTGCCTATGCACCAGGAGAAGCAAGGAGAGCCAAGTGCCATAATTGGCATCATTTCAGGGGCGGCAGAGGGCTGGTGTTATTAGTCTGAGAGGGGGCCAATATCCATGGCCAGCGCTTGCAAACTGTCAGGTTACAATGGCTTCAATGGAATGGGCATAAGGGGAGTATAATTTTGTTTTTATTTTTAATTCAGATAAATTAGTCACATCAGTGACCGCTCTCCCGCCAGCCGGCACACACTGACACTCTATCAGTGTCTAGCACTGAGCTCCTGCCATGAGAAAGTTCACCAGAATTGATAGGTAAAGCCCGGTGAACTCACTTTTGTCCCCACAAGCGGTGTAGTGAGTTGATCGGGGTTCAGCTATGAATTTCTGTGAATGTTCTCATGGCGGAAGCTCAGCGGTAGACACATATAAGAGTGATTATGCTCCTGTCAGTGTGTGTCGGCTGGCAGGAAGAGGGGTCACTGATGTGACTGCTCTCTAAATCATCCGAGTCATCATGGGACAGTATGGGTTAGCTGCACTTCTGACAGGTGAGGAATATGATTGTGTATTTTTACTTTTTTCTTGAGATCATAGGCAGCAGTGAATTATGAAGTTAAGTAAAATCATCTCCAGGGACATGTACCAAGGTTTTATTTTTTAAGAGATCAAAATTGTTAAAGGTGGTCCTACCACCAGAACACATTTGGCCTTTAAACAACTGTATTTTGGCTGCCTGTGAATAAAACAGCACTTTTTTTTTTCACTGACCGAATCTGCATTTGAAAAAAATCACAGCATGCACTAGTTTCTTCCGTAAATTGCATTAAATTCACTCATTCAAGTCTCTGAGTAGTGAAGCAAACCATATGCCATACAGAGCCACAATATAGCAATCGATTTTTATGAACACTTTGCAATTCTGTAACATAGGAAACTGTAAATTATTAATAGCTGCTGCTATAAAAAAAAAACATATTGCATGCGGACTGCACGTGGATGAAAAGTGAGAAAAAAATCATCCCACTTTTCTGGATGAAACTCTTTGTGTGAACCTACCATCAGAATAAACTTGTTTCCACTGAAAAAAGTAAAAGGCATAAAATAAAACATACAGGAAAAACAAGAGCGCTTCACCAAGATGAGTTTCTTGGATATGCAGAAGTCGCGAGAGATAGATGTTAGCTGTTTTGATTTGTTTTTATTAAAAACCACTTTCATCCCATTCCGACTTCTGTTTTCCCCTTTACACATTTGGATGTTTCTCACAATACTCAGTAATCACTTTAGCTTTATTTACTGTTTTCTTTTAACTTTAAGGCTAGTTTCACTCAAATGTAACACAGCCATAACCATGATTAAGGCATCTTAAGTCGAAACGCGTGGGTTAGTGTGCCGCTTGTGGTCCTGCCATCATAACAAGTTTGATTTTTGACTAATTAAGTTCTTCTTGGATTTTAATACGTTTGTCTCCCTGGAATACCACTCCTCCTTTTACAGGCATAAAACAGACCTCTTTGATGCTGTCTGGCTGGGTCAATAAACCAGTTGTTTGGTCACTATAATTGACTGTAATACAAGTTTCCTATACCGCAGTTTATTGGAGTGGCCACTAAGCAATGTGGGGATCTGCAATGTTTCACATGAGGCAGCGCTTTCAACCCACAGCCAGAGCAAATGTCAGCTGATCAGCGGACATACTAGGTGTCAGATCTCCTCCAATCATGTTAGTCCCAGACAACCTCTTTAATATTTGCCCTTTGAAAAATTCTCTTTTACCTGTGAAATAAAACTACTATAGCTAATGCAGAAAATTCGCATGACATTTTCTTCAATAAATGCTCAGCATTTCTCACAGTTTTCAATACGATGACATGTCTTATATTATATTAAAAGGTTATTTTCCCAGCTCTAAATGCCAGCGTACCTATTTTGTCAATAAGAACTGTGTGCATCTCAACAAGGCATCTGTTGTAATGAACTCAAACAACCCAACAAGCTGTAAAGATGAGGTATCGAGGAATCAAATCAACGTAATCAACGTAATAAACCTCAAATCAAATATGTAGACATGTCTCCATCTGCTGTGACCGATAGCTGAAAATTACAGACACCGTTGCTGTGTGAAGCCCTGGCTTTAATGAAGGGCTTAACGTAGGTTCAAATTATAAAGGGATATATCTAAAGAAACCTGCATTTTTATCAGTTTTTTTTTCTTAATGAACAGTACCACACATGACCGTCACTTATACTTCTCCGTTTATTTTTATAATGCGGAATGAAAAAACTAACATAACTTTTTTGTTTATTAAAGAGAACAAATAGATGCAAGTTCCATTTGTGGGACTTATACTTTAAGGAAATGTACCTTGAAAGTATTTATTAATAATAATAATAATAATAATAATCTTTATTTATATAGCGCCAACATATTCCGCAGCGCTTTACAGTTTAACAGCTTCAAACATAACATTTATTGTTGTGTTATGCAACTTTCCAACAGGCCCTGAACAAGACATAAGTGTTTCCTTTTTGCCTGCCGTGTTTCTTTAGTTTGTTATTTATATATTACGGTAAGTTAAATTGGTTATTTATTGGCTAATTCTTCTTATTATTATTCGCTATTATAGTGCCATTTACTCCATGGCGCTTTACATGTGAAAAAGAGGCATACATAGACAAGTACAATAAACATGAGTAATACAAGGCAGACACAAGTACAGGAGGAGAGAGGACCCTGCCCGCGAGGGCTCACAGTCTGCAGGGGATGGGTGAGGATACACTAGGTGAGGGTAGAGCTGGTCGTGCGGCCGTTCAGGAGACTGAGGATCACTGCAGGTTGTAGGCTTGTCAGAAGAGGTGGGTCTTCATGTTCCTTTTGAAGGTTACCTTGGTAGGCTAATAAACACTTTGTTTGATATTACCTCATTTTGTAACAGAATTGGTATTATTTCTATATAGCTGCAAGGTGGGCCCAAAGAATGATTTTTCTCTGGTGGGCCCAAGGTACTCCAGTCCAGCGCTGCTTGTGGGGAGTTGCCACTGTTAAGGCACATCAGGGGCTCTGCAAAAAGTGGCATGGCATTGACTTTATATTCCAGCAAATTTTGCACTCCAAAAGTCAAATGATTCTTCTTCCCTTCTGAGCCTAGCAGTGCACCATAACAGTAGTTCACCACCATATATAGGGTAACTGCATACTCAGGAGAAATTGCACAGCAAATTATATTGTCAATTTTCTCCTGTTACCCTTGTGAAACTGACAAATTTGGGGCTAAAGCAACATTTTTTGTGGGAAAAAGTAACATTTTAATTTTTTCCTACTACATAGCTTTAATTCCTGTGAAGCACCTGAAGGTTTAATAAATGTCTTCAATGTGGTTTTTTAGCATTTTGAGGGGTGGTTTAAAATGGTGTCATTGTCTGTCATATAGGCACTTAAAAGTCACTTCAAAGGTGATGAGGTCCCTAAAAAAATTGGTTTTGTATTTTTTGTTGGAAAAAATGAGAAATTGCTGATAAACTTTGAACCCTTCTAACTACCAACAGAAATAATAATTTTGTTTAAATAATGATGCTGATGTGAAGTAGACCTGCCAAATGTTATTTTTCAATTATTTCATGAGGTATAACTATATGGTTTAAGGGCTTAAAAGTTAAAAGTTTGAAAATTGCGAAATTTACAAAATTTTGAGTCAAAATTCTGATATTTTCCCAAATTAAAGCAAAAAATATTGTCCTAAATTTATCTCTAACATAAAGTATGTGTATAAATAAATGTGTCATGAATAGTGATGAGCGAATATACTGGTTACTCGAGATTTCTCGAGCACGCTCGGGGGTCTTCCGAGTATTTTTTAGTGCTCGGAGATTTAGTTTTTCTTGCCGCAGCTGAATGATTTACATCTGTTAGCCAGTATAAGTATATGTGGGGGGTTGCCTGGTTGCTAGGGAATCTCCACATGTACTTATGCTGGCAAATAGATGTAAATCATCCAGCTGTGGCAAGAAAAACTAAATCTCCGAGCACTAAAAAATACTCGGAAGACCCCGAGCGTGCTCGAGAAATCTCGAGTAACTAGTATATTCGCTCATCACTAATTATGAAAAATCATTTTCAGAATCACTGGGATATGTTGAAGCATTCCAGAGTAATTAAGCAACACTGGACAGGATTGTAAAATATGGCCTGGTCAGGTAGGTGAAAAAAGGCTCAGGGGTGAATGGGTAAAATGCCTTTTTTGATGTACAGTATCTACAGCAGTCTCCTTCTGTAATTCTATATACATCCCTATTGAAGTTTCAGTACTAAATACATAAATCATTAGAAATATCTGCACATAATTCATAGACACCCTTAAACCATCCTTCCTCTGAAATAAAGAACTACATTTGATTCATCGTTCTTGGTACTGCAGTACCCCACATTAATTTACTTACCCATTTCTGAACTTTTACTTGATGTCTCCTAGTGAAAGGACTGACGATTAACACTAGGACTACTGGTATAGTCATTTTGACTACTTGCACTTCAGTAGTTCTATTCGGGGTCACGAGTCCAGTAGTCCTAGTGTTAAAGTGCCTAATAAGCTGGCCTCGGTGGGCTTTATCAGCATGTAGATATAGTTCCATTTAGTATAGGACCTGAAAGTTCACATACACATTTAAGTGAATGGTGATCATATTAGACATAACAAGTATTACACATTCTCCAATAAGTAAAAAAAAAATACTACTAAATCATAGAATGAAATGCAGGCGCACAGAGAAAATGATTTTCAGGCTGGACAGTTTGAATAAATATCAAATACGTTAAATTGTTCTCTCACTCATAAGTAAAAGCCTTCTGAAAAGGAATTGTCTGCTCCATCACATCAACAGCTATGAATTTCTGCTTCAGCCCCAACCATTAATGAGAAAAACAGAATCTTGTGTCTTCTCCTGTGTCTTCAAGTAACTGCAGGGAATTATCTGACATCTTTTTGTGCTATGCGTGATGACAGTGCTTGCCTTGAAAATGCTTTTTTTTTTTTAATACAGATATCCTGGTACAAGGTGGTTTCATTATTCTAGAGATTACAGTAAAATGACAGAAACTTTGGAAATTTACTTGAAAATTACCTTCCAATTTTACTTCTCTTCCCTAACGGAGACCTCACACTTATCTCTTTAATTGCCCCAGCTCTGAAAATGGGAAAATGAACAGTTTTTTTAATGTATTCAGATTGACCTTCTTGCCTCTGCTTTCTCACACTAGATCTACATGCCTGTGGCTTTTTACTGAAAGTTTTTCAAGGTTCCAGGTCTCCCCATACACTTCAGGGAAGCAATGATTAAAGAAGCACTCACACAGACACATTTAATGAATAAAAAACGTAGTGGATTATTATTTATTATTTATTATTGTACATTTTTATAGCGCCATTTATTCCATGGCGCTTTACATGTGAATACGGGGCAAATATAGACAAATACATTAAACATGAGCAGATAAGGCTACGTTCACACTAGCGTTGTGCGCCGCTGCGTCGGTGACGCGACCCACAACGCACCGAAAAACGCGTGCAAACGCACGCAAAAACGCTGCGTTTTTCGACGCGTGCGTCGTTTTTTGACGAAAATCAGACGCAAGAAAAATGCAACTTGTTGCGTTTTCTTGGTCCGACGCTAGCGTCAAAAAAGACGCACGTGTCGGAAAATGCAACAAGCAAAAACGCATGCGTCCCCCATATTAAACATAGGGGCGCATGACGCGTGCATCGCCGCTGCGTCGCCCGACGCTAGCGCGACGCACACTAGCCGAACACTAGTGTGAACGTAGCCTAACAAGGCACACGAGTACATAAGGAGGGAGGACCCTGCCCGCGAGGGCTCACAGTCTGCAGGGGGTGGGTGATGATACACTAGGAGAGGGTAAAGCTAGTTGTGCGGTGGTTCAGTAGGTTGAGGATCACTGCAGGCTGTAGGCTTGTCGGAAGAGATGAGTCTTCAGGTTCTTTTTGAAGGTTTCTATGGATGTGGATGTAATGTAGTGCGAGTGTGTCAACATATTCCCCTACGGCTGCGCTCTCTGTTCTTCTCCGTATCTCAGTGATATTACAGCTCTGTGTGACCCTGAAGTGGCTTTTACACCGTAAACCTATGGAGCTTCAGAATTGGCTTCATAGTCTTTCATTGTAAGACACTCCGGGACATCACTGAGAAGAAGGATGCTGAATGCCAGAGAGCAGCGGGAGTATCTTTATACGTTCACACGACCTTACATGTCCATACACACATTTATTGAATAAAAGCTTAGTGGGAGTGCTTATTTGATAGTGCTGCACGACAAAGGCCAATTTCCCTCGGGATTCACCCCTCACTGCTGCATATGACTTAAAAATGGTTGCTCACCAACAACAACTGTCTCATCAGAGCTTCTCCCAATAACTACATTTCTTTCATCACAGAGGCATAGCTAGGAGTTCAACTAAGGACGTTGAAGAATCTGAGTGGGCTCCTAACCAAGTAACCCTGATTACAACTATGGTGGCACATCCTAATTGTAGGTATAGGAGAATCTTAGCAGATGACCATGCTGTTACTGAAAATAAATCGCTGTACAAAGACCAACACCGATATTCCTGCCATATAGTGACCATATAAGGGTCAAACATGTAAGAGATTACAATACAGTTATAGATAGTGACTTATATATGATGTTCTTTCTGATGGAGCCCCTCACTTCTTCCTATTTTCCATCTGCTCAAGACTGTATGTACAGTATGAGTAACGAGGGGAAAATGTATGCGGACACAGTATGCGGTGTGATGGTGATGGGATGTGTGCAGACGGTATAGGGAACGAGGGTGATGGGATGTGTCCAGTCTCATTATGGAAAGTTGGGGCGGGAAGTGTGAGGCAGCAGAATGGAGAGTGAGGGGGTTAATATATGAGGAGACAGTATGGTTAGAAGAGGGTATATGGGAGGAGAGCGTATGGGTTGAGAGGGGGAAATGTGTGATGAGACTATTATAGAGAATACTGTGAGGTGACTGTATGAGGGGAGAAAAGTGTGAGTGGGCACAGAATAGAGACTGAGTAGTGTAGGGGGATAGCATGGGGGGCAGTGTAAGGGCACAGCCATGAGGGAACAGTATGCCAAGGAGGAGAGTATGATGAAGCAGCACAGTATAGAGATTGGGCCCTCTATGGAGGACACAGTGTGAGAGGACATTGTGAACAGGGGCCTAGTATAGGAAGTAGGAGCAGTGTGGATGGTATGTAGCATAAGAGTGAGAATTTGAAGTCATATTTTGTGCAGGGAATATAATAAGGGGTAATTATTTATTCAGGAGCTCAGCATAGGGCTGATATATTTATTCAGGAGCATTATAATGGCCCTGTTATTTTTTAGGGTATCATGTGGTGATGTGCTGCAGAAGACTGGAGAAGATGGAAGTCTACAGACACAAGTTGTGATTGAAAAAAGTCATCATGGCATCAGGTACCTGGATGTAAAAAAAATGTTATATGCCAATTCTCATATTTTTATTAATATTAGGAGCATTAAAGGGGTTGCCAGAGTTTGTGATGAGTCTGCAGTCATTCTATGTGACTGCAGACTTCTGAAGTCTCACACTGCACACTGCATGCTGTCAGGATTCTCTGGTACCATCAATTTACATACATGCAGTCACTTGCCGACTAGACATGTGTGGCCTCACTCCATGTAAACGAATTGAGGGAGGGTGGACACATCTAGCTGGAATGTGGCCAGAAGTATACAAATCACATACTTGTATCCATTCTTGCCACCGGCAAGGGAGAATCCTAAAAGTGTGCAGTGCATGGGCTGTGAGCATTCAGAAGCTTGCAGTCATCTAGAGTGAGTGCAGACTTTAATCTTAAACCTGGACAAGCCCTTTAATTATAAAATGAAGCCCTGTAGCATGCCCAGTCCTAACAGCGTGAAAAATACTGTATTCACTGTCAGAATTCAGCTCTGAGCAGTGATCGCATTTCCACTTTACTCATATCTTACTTATTGTTATGTGACAACTAGCTTTTCTTCCTGATTTTCTCAGTTTTTCACAGAACATTAAAAGAATTAGGAAGAACATCTAGTTTTCACATGACTAAGTGTGCAAATCGCATATGCGCATGGGGGGCGCCAAACTGAATTGTTGCCCCTGGTGGTGGGAAACCTATATGTCATAGGTTTACAGCAACAGAGGGGGGCCAGAAGATCATAGGGTATGATTTAACGTACTCCTGCATGGAATAGAAGCACTTCATCATCATATTAAATGGATCAGATTTATTCCGCCTTGGTTCAGGAGTGTGGAAGAGTTTGTTGTTCGAGGAGTCGTTTGCAGTGTTGTTCTTAAAACTGTCGGTTGGTGTTTTGTCTGTATGTACAGTGCCTTACGAAAGTATTTGACCCCCTGGAACTTTTCAACCTTTTCCCACATATCATGCTTCAAACATAAAGATACCAAATGTAAAGTTGAACGAAATTTATTGGTTATTTTAAATTTTTGTGGAAATGCAAAAGCTGAAAAGTTGGGCGTGCAATATTATTTGGCCCCTTTAACTTAATACTTTGTTGCACCACCTTTTGCTGCGATTACAACTGCAAGTCACTTGGGGTATGTCTCTATGAGTTTGCACATCGAGAAACTGAAATTCTTGCCCATTTTTCCTTGGCAAACAGCTCAAGCTCAGTGAGGTTTGATGGAGATCGTTTGTGAATAGCAGTTTTCAGCTCTTTCAACTGATTCTCAATTGGATTGAGGTCTGGGCTTTGACTTGGCCATTCTAACACCTGGATACGTTTATTTGTGAACCATTCCATTGTAGATTTTGCGATATGTTTGGGATCATTGTCTTGTTGGAAGACAAATCTCCATCCCAGTCTCAGGTCTTTTATGGACTCAAACATGTTTTCTTCAAGAATGGTCCTGAATTTGGCTCCATCCATCTTCCCATCAAATTCCCTGTCCCTGCTAGAGAAAAGCAGGCCGAAACCATGATGCTGCCACCACCATGTTTGACAGTGGGGATAGTGTGTTCAGGGTGATGAGCTTTGTTGCTTTTACGCCAAACATATTGTTTGGCATTGTTGCCAAAAAGTTTGATTTTGGTTTCATCTGGCCAAAGAACCTTCTTCCACCTGTTTGGTGTGTCTCCCAGGTGGCTTGTTGCAAGCTTTAAACAACACCTTTTATGGATATCTTTGATAAATGGCTTTATTCTTGCCACTCTTCCCTAAAGGCCAGATTTGTGCAGTGTACGACTGATGTCCTATGGACAGACTGTCCCACCTCAGCTGTAGATCTCTGCAGTTCATCCAGAGTGATCATGGGCCTCTTGGCTGCATCTCTGATCAGCCTTCTCCTTGTTTGAGATGAAAGTTTAGAGGGACAGCCGGGTCTTGGTAGATTTGCAGTGGTATGATACTCCTTCCATTTCAATATGATCGCTTGCACAGTGCTCCTTGGGATGTTTAAAGTTTTGGAAATCATTTTGTATCCAAATCCGGCTTTAAACTTCTCCACAACAGTATCACGGACCTGCCTGTTGTTTTCCTTGTTCTTCATGATGCTCTCTGTGCTTCAAACAGAACCCTGAGACTATCACAGAGCAGGTGCATTTATAAGGAGACTTGATTACACACAAGTGGATTATATTTATCATCATCAGGCATTTAGGACAACATTGGATCATTAAGAGATCCACAATGAACTTCTGGAGAGAGTTTGCTGTACTGAAAGCAAAAGGGCCAAATAATATTGCAAGCCCCACTTTTCAGTTTTTGAATTTCCACAAAAATTTTAAATAAGCAATACATTTAGTTCAACTTCACTTCCGCTTGTTGTTGATTCTTCACCAAAAATTTACATTTGGTATCTTTTTGTTTGAAGCATGATATGTGGGAATAGGTTAAAAAGTTCCAGGGGGCCGAATACTTTCACAAGGCACTGTATATCCTCATCCTCTCCCATTTGCTTTTTTCCTTCCTTTACTTTCTGGTATTCCTCTGTTGTTTGTGAACACATATTTGTGTGATTGATATCTTTAGTTATCCCTGTACATATTCTCTTTTAAGAGAACAATAGGAGAAAAGGGAG
Source organism: Ranitomeya imitator (assembly GCF_032444005.1). Lineage (NCBI taxonomy): Eukaryota > Metazoa > Chordata > Amphibia > Anura > Dendrobatidae > Ranitomeya > Ranitomeya imitator. Next base: position 609,300,080 of record NC_091283.1, on the reverse strand, counting down.
CAGCAAAGCGATAACATTTAATAAGATCAACAAGTCAATTTTATTTATTCACTATATTGTGATAAAATATACATTAACCTTCACATCAATGTTATGACCTGGTGGTAAGGACAATAATGGACCTAGTGGGTAAGAGCACACGGAATGACCTGATAGTTACTAATAATATAGGACGAGCTCTGAGACGTGGGAACTCTGCTGACCGCAATCCCTAATCCTATCACACACACTAGAAATAGCCGTGGATTGCTCCTAACGCTCCCTATGCAACTCGACACAGCCTAAGAAACTAGCTAGCCCTAGAGATAGAAAAATAAAACCTACCTTGCCTCAGAGAAATTCCCCAAAGGAAAAGGCAGCCCCCCACATATAAAGACTGTGAGTAAAGATGAAAATTACAAACACAGAGATGAAATAGATTTAGCACAGTGAGGCCCGACTTACTGAACAGACAGAGGATAGGAAAGGTAACTTTGCGGTCAGCACAAAAACCTACAAAAAGACCACGCAGAGGGCACAAAAAGACCCTCCGCACCAACTCACGGTGCGGAGGCGCTCCCTCTGCGTCCCAGAGCTTCCAGCAAGCAAGAAAAAAATCAAAATAGCAAGCTGGACAAAAAAATAGCAAACCAGAGAAAAACAAGCAGTAACTTAGCTTCAGCTGGGAAGACAGGTCACAAGAACGATCCAGGAGAGAGCTAGACCAATACTGGAACATTGACAGGTGGCATGGAGCAATGATCTAAGTGGAGTTAAATAGAGCAGCCAGCTAACGAATTAACCTCGTCACCTGTAGAAGGAAACTCAGAAGCCGCAGCTCCACTCACAACCACCAGAGGAAGCCCAAGGACAGAACCAGCCGAAGTACCATTCATGACCACAAGAGGGAGTTTGACAACAGAATTCACAACAGTACCCCCCCCTTGAGGAGGGGTCACCGAACCCTCACCAGAGCCCCCAGGCCGACCAGGACAAGCCAAATTAAAGGCACAAACCAGATCGGCAGCATGAACATCGGAGGCAAAGACCCAGGAATTATCTGACCATAACCCTTCCACTTGACCAGGTACTGGAGTTTCTGTCTCGAAATACAAGAATCCAAAATCTTCTCCACCACATACTCCAACTCCCCCTCAACCAACACCGGGGCAGGAGGATCAACGGATGGAACCACAGGCGCCACGTATCTCCGCAACAATGACCTATGGAATACATTATGGATGGCAAAAGAAGCTGGAAGGGTCAATCGAAATGACACAGGATTGAGAACCTCAGAAATCTTATACGGACCAATGAAACGAGGCTTAAACTTAGGAGAGGAAACCTTCATAGGAACATAACGAGACGACAACCAAACCAAATCCCCAACACGAAGTCGGGGACCCACGCAGCGCCGGCGGTTAGCGAAACGTTGAGCCTTCTCCTGGGACAATGTCAAATTGTCCACCACATGAGTCCAAATCTGCTGCAACCTATCCACCACAGTATCTACACCAGGACAGTCCGAAGACTCAACCTGCCCTGAAGAGAAACGAGGATGGAAACCAGAATTGCAGAAAAACGGCGAAACCAAAGTAGCCGAGCTGGCCCGATTATTAAGGGCGAACTCAGCCAAAGGCAAAAAGGACACCCAATCATCCTGATCAGCAGAAACAAAGCATCTCAGATATGTTTCCAAAGTCTGATTAGTTCGTTCGGTTTGGCCATTTGTCTGAGGATGGAAAGCCGAGGAAAAAGACAAATCAATGCCCATCCTAGCACAAAAGGCTCGCCAAAACCTCGAAACAAACTGGGAACCTCTGTCCGAAACGATGTTCTCCGGAATGCCATGTAAACGAACCACATGCTGGAAAAACAATGGCACTAAATCAGAGGAGGAAGGCAATTTAGACAAGGGTACCAAATGGACCATCTTAGAGAAGCGATCACAAACCACCCAAATGACCGACATCTTTTGAGAGACAGGGAGATCCGAAATAAAATCCATAGAGATATGCGTCCAGGGCCTCTTCGGGACCGGCAAGGGCAAAAGCAACCCACTGGCACGAGAACAGCAGGGCTTAGCCCGAGCACAAGTCCCACAGGACTGCACAAAAGAACGCACATCCCGCAACAAAGACGGCCACCAAAAGTATCTAGCCACCAAATCTCTGCTACCAAAGATTCCAGGATGACCAGCCAACACCGAACAATGAACCTCAGAGATAACTCTACTAGTCCATTTATCAGGGACAAACAGTTTCTCCGTTGGGCAACGGTCAGGTCTATCAGCCTGAAATTTTTGCAGCACCCGCCGCAAATCAGGGGAGATGGCAGACAAAATTACCCCCTCTTTGAGAATACCCGCCGGCTCAGGAACACCCGGAGAGTCGGGCAAAAAACTCCTTGACAGGGCATCAGCCTTCACATTCTTAGAGCCTGGAAGGTACGAAACCACAAAATCAAAACAGGAGAAAAATAGCGACCAACGAGCCTGTCTAGGATTCAACCGTTTGGCAAACTCGAGATAAGTCAAATTCTTGTGATCCGTCAAGACCACCACACGATGCTTGGCTCCTTCAAGCCAATGACGCCACTCCTCGAATGCCCACTTCATGGCCAACAACTCTCGATTGCCAACATCATAATTGCGCTCAGCAGGCGAAAACTTTCTAGAAAAGAAGGCACATGGTTTCATCACCGAGCCATCAGAACTTTTTTGCGACAAAACAGCCCCTGCTCCAATCTCAGAAGCATCAACCTCGACCTGAAACGGAAGCGAAACATCTGGCTGGCACAACACAGAGGCAGAAGAAAAATGACGCTTCAACTCCTGAAAAGCTTCCACAGCCGCAGAAGACCAATTGACCACATCAGCACCATTCTTGGTCAAATCAGTCAACGGTTTAACAACACTAGAAAATTTACTGATGAAGTGACGATAAAAATTAGCAAAGCCCAGGAACTTTTGCAGACTCTTCACAGATGTCGGCTGAGTCAAATCATAAATGGCCTGAACTTTAACAGGGTCCATCTCGATAGTAGAAGGGGAAAAAATGAAACCCAAAAATGAAACCTTCTGAACTCCAAAGAGACACTTTGACCCCTTCACAAAAAAAAATTCGCATGAAGGACCTGGAACACCATTCTGACCTGCTTCACGTGAGACTCCCAATCATCCGAGAAGACCAAAATATTATCCAAATATACAGTCAGGAATTTATCCAGGTACTCTCGGAAGATGTCATGCATAAAGGACTGAAATACTGATGGAGCATTGGAAAGCCCGAATGGCATAACCAGGTACTCAAAATGGCCCTCGGGCGTATTAAATGCTGTTTTCCATTCATCGCCCTGTTTAATACGCACAAGATTATACGCACCACGAAGATCTATCTTGGTGAACCAACTAGCCCCCTTAATCCGAGCAAATAAATCCGACAGCAACGGCAAAGGGTACTGAAATTTGACTGTGATCTTATTAAGAAGGCGGTAATCAATACAAGGTCTCAAAGAACCATCCTTCTTGGCCACAAAAAAGAACCCTGCTCCCAATGGTGATGACGACGGGCGAATATGACCCTTCTCCAAGGATTCCTTTACATAACTCCGCATAGCGGCGTGCTCTGGCACAGATAAATTGAACAGTCGGCCCTTAGGAAACTTACTACCAGGAATCAAATTGATAGCACAATCGCAATCCCTATGAGGAGGTAGGGCACTGGATTTGGGCTCATCAAATACATCCCGGTAATCCGACAAAAACTCCGGGACTTCAGAAGGGGTGGATGACGAAATAGACAAAAATGGAACATCACCAAGTACCCCCTGACAACCCCAGCTGGACACAGACATAGATTTCCAATCCAATACTGGATTATGGACCTGTAGCCATGGCAACCCCAAAATGACCACATCATGCAGATTATGCAACAGCAAAAAGCGAATATCCTCCTGATGTGCAGGAGCCATGCACATGGTCAATTGGGTCCAGTACTGAGGCTTATTCTTGGCCAAAGGTGTAGCATCAATTCCTCTCAATGGAATAGGATACTGCAAGGGCTCCAAGAAAAAACCACAGCGCCTAGCAAACTCCAAGTCCATCAAATTCAGGGCAGCGCCTGAATCCACAAATGCCATAACAGAATAGGATGACAAAGAGCAAATCAGAGTAACGGACAAAAGAAATTTCGACTGTACCGTACCAATGGTAGCAGACCTAGCGAAACGCTTAGTGCGCTTAGGACAATCGGATATAGCATGAGTGGAATCACCACAGTAAAAACGCAGCCCATTCCTACGTCTGTGTTCTTGCCGTTCAGCTCTGGTCAAAGTCCTATTACATTGCATAGGCTCAGGTCTATGCTCAGATAATACCGCCAAATGGTGCACAGCTTTACGCTCACGTAAGCGTCGATCGATCTGAATGGCCAAAGACATAGACTCATTCAGACCAACAGGCATGGGAAATCCCACCATGACATCCTTAAGAGCTTCAGAGAGACCCTGTTGTGAATTCTGTGGCTGAATTCACTTCTGTGGTCACAAGTGGTATTGCAGTCTCTGGGCTTCCTCCCTCAGGTGTTTTGGTGAGCTCGTTGGCTGCCTTGCTATTTAGCTCCACCTGAGTCTGTCTTCCTTGCTCCTTGTCAATGTTCCAGTGTTGGATCTGAGCTACTGCATCTTTCCTTGGGCCTGCTGCTCTGCTAGATAAGTGCTTCTAGTTTGTTTTCTGTTTTTTCTGTCCAGCTTGCTATTATCTTTTGCTGGAAGCTCTGAGAAGCAAAGGAGTGCACCGCCGTGCTGTTAGTTCGGCACGGTGGGTCTTTTTGCCCCTTTGCGTGGTTTTCGTTTTAGGGTTTTTTGTAGACTGCATAGTTCTCTTTGCTATCCTCGCTCTGTCTAGAATATCGGGCCTCACTTTGCTGAATCTATTTCATTCCTACGTTTGTCTTTTCATCTTGCTAACAGTCATTATATGTGGGGGGCTGCCTGTTCCTTTGGGGTATTTCTCTGAGGTAAGTCAGGCTTGTATTTCTATCTTCAGGCTAGTCAGCTCCTCAGGCAGTGTCGAGTTGCATAGGTAGTGATAGGCGCAATCCACTGCTGCTTATAGTTGTGTGAGGATAGATCAGGTACTGCAGTCTACAGAGATTCCACGTCTCAGAGCTCGTCCTATTGTTTTTGGTTATTGCCAGATCTCTGTATGTGCGCTGATTACTGCACGCTGTGTTGCCTGATTGCCAGCCATAACAGTACAAGGAGCCAAACCAATGATTCCCAATAGAGGGAAAAAAGAAATCCTGACAGCATTTTTTTTTCTTAGCTCTGTCTTCAGTCTTTTTTTTCCCCTAGACATTAGAGTGCTTCAGGACACAGCTGTGGACATGGATATTCAGGCTCTGTGCTCCTCAATGGATAATCTCATTGTAAATGTACAAAAGATTCAAGATACTATTGATCAGAAATCGATGCTAGAACCAAGAATTCCTATTCCTGATTTGTTTTTTGGTGACAGAACTAAGTTCCTGAGCTTCAGAAATAATTGTAAGCTATTTTTGGCCTTGAAACCTCATTCTTCTGGTAATCCTATTCAACAGGTTTTGATTATTATTTCTTTTTTGCGCGGCGACCCACAGGACTGGGCGTTTTCTCTTGCACCAGGAGATTCTGCATTGAGTAATGTTGATGCATTTTTCCAGGCGCTGGGATTGCTTTACGATGAGCCTAATTCAGTGGATCAGGCTGAGAAAAATCTGCTGGCTTTATGCCAGGGTCAGGATGATGTAGAAGTATATTGTCAGAAATTTAGGAAGTGGTCAGTACTCACTCTGTGGAATGAATCTGCACTAGCGGCTTTGTTCAGAAAGGGTCTCTCTGAAGCTCTTAAGGATGTAATGGTGGGATTTCCTATGCCTGCTGGTTTGAATGAGTCTATGTCCTTGGCCATTCAGATCGGTCGTCGCTTGCGCGAGCGTAAATCTGTGCACCATCTGGCGGTATTGTCTGAGAGTAAACCTGAGCCTATGCAGTGCGACAGGACTATGACTAAAGTAGAACGGCAAGAACACAGACGTCTGAACAGACTGTGTTTCTATTGTGGTGATTCTACTCATGCTATTTCTAATTGTCCTAAACGCACTAGGCGGTTCGATAGCTCTGCCGTTATTGGTACTGTACAGTCCAAATTCCTTTTGTCCATTACCTTAATGTGCTCTTTGTCATCGTATTCTGTCATGGCGTTTGTGGATTCAGGCGCTGCCCTGAATCTGATGGATTTGGATTATGCTAAACGTTGTGGATTTTTCTTGGAGCCTTTGCGGTGTCCTATTCCGTTGAGAGGAATTGATGCTACACCTTTGGCCAAGAATAAGCCTCAGTACTGGGCCCAGCTGACCATGTGCATGGCTCCTGCACATCAGGAAGTTATTCGCTTTCTGGTACTGCATAATTTGCATGATGTGGTCGTGTTGGGGTTGCCATGGCTACAAACCCATAATCCAGTATTGGATTGGAACTCTATGTCGGTAACCAGCTGGGGTTGTCAGGGAGTACATGGTGATGTTCCATTTTTGTCTATTTCGTCATCCATTCCTTCTGACATCCCAGAGTTCTTGTCGGACTTTCAGGATGTATTTGAAGAGTCCAAGTCTGATGCCCTACCTCCGCATAGGAATTGTGATTGTGCTATCGATTTGATTCCTGGTAGTAAATTCCCTAAGGGTCGTTTATTTAATTTGTCCGTACCTGAACACACCGCTATGCGCAGTTATGTGAAGGAGTCCCTGGAGAAGGGACATATTCGCCCATCGTCGTCACCATTGGGAGCAGGGTTCTTTTTTGTAGCCAAGAAGGATGGTTCGCTAAGACCGTGTATTGATTACCGCCTTCTTAATAAGATCACTGTTAAGTTTCAGTATCCCTTGCCATTGATTTCTGACTTGTTTGCTCGGATTAAGGGGGCTAGTTGGTTTACTAAGATTGATCTTCGTGGTGCGTATAATCTGGTGAGAATCAGGCAGGGAGATGAATGGAAAACGGCATTTAATACGCCCGAGGGTCATTTTGAGTATCTGGTGATGCCGTTCGGACTTGCCAATGCTCCATCTGTTTTTCAGTCTTTTATGCATGACATTTTCCGTGAGTATCTGGATAAATTCTTGATTGTTTACTTGGATGACATTTTGATCTTCTCAGATGATTGGGAGTCTCATGTGAAGCAAGTCAGAATGGTTTTCCAGGTACTGCGTGCTAATTCCTTGTTCGTGAAGGGATCAAAGTGTCTCTTCGGTGTGCAGAAAGTTTCATTTTTGGGGTTCATCTTTTCCCCTTCTACTATCGACATGGATCCGGTTAAGGTTCAGGCCATCCAGGATTGGACTCAGCCGACATCTCTAAAAAGTCTGCAGAAATTCCTGGGCTTTGCTAATTTTTATCGTCGCTTCATCTGTAATTTTTCTAGCATTGCCAGACCATTGACCGATTTGACCAAGAAGGGTGCTGATTTGGTTAATTGGTCTTCTGCTGCCGTGGAAGCTTTTCAGGAGTTGAAGCGTCGTTTTTGCTGTGCCCCTGTGTTGTGTCAACCTGATGTTTCTCTTCCGTTCCAGGTCGAGGTTGATGCTTCTGAGATTGGTGCAGGGGCGGTTTTGTCACAGAGAGGTTCTGGTTGCTCAGTGTTCAAACCATGTGCTTTCTTTTCCAGGAAATTTTCTGCTGCTGAGCGTAATTATGATGTGGGCAACCGAGAGTTGCTGGCCATGAAGTGGGCATTCGAGGAGTGGCGTCATTGGCTTGAGGGTGCTAAGCATCGCGTGGTGGTTTTGACTGATCATAAGAACCTTACTTATCTTGAGTCTGCCAAGCGCTTGAATCCTAGACATGCCCGTTGGTCGTTATTTTTTGCTCGTTTTGATTTTGTGATTTCATACCTTCCGGGCTCTAAAAATGTGAAGGCGGATGCTCTGTCTAGGAGTATTGTGCCCGACTCTCCGGGGTTATCTGAGCCGGCGAGTATCCTCAAGGAAGGAGTCATTGTGTCTGCCATCTCCCCTGATTTGCGGAGAGTGTTGCAGAAATTTCAGGCTAATAAACCTGATCGTTGTCCGGCCGAGAAACTGTTCGTCCCTGATAGGTGGACTAGTAAAGTTATCTCTGAACTTCATTGTTCGGTGCTGGCCGGTCATCCAGGAATCTTTGGTACCAGGGAGTTGGTTGCTAGATCCTTCTGGTGGCCATCTCTGTCGCGGGATGTGCGTGCTTTTGTGCAGTCCTGTGGAATTTGTGCTAGGGCTAAGCCCTGCTCTTCACGTGCCAGTGGGTTGCTTTTGCCCTTGCCGGTCCCGAAGAGGCCTTGGACACATATTTCGATGGATTTCATTTCTGACCTTCCCGTTTCTCAAAAAATGTCGGTCATTTGGGTGGTCTGTGATCGCTTTTCTAAAATGGTCCATCTGGTGCCCTTGGTTAAATTGCCTTCCTCCTCTGATTTGGTGCCTTTGTTCTTCCAGCATGTGGTTCGTTTACATGGCATTCCTGAGAATATTGTTTCTGACAGAGGTTCCCAGTTTGTCTCGAGGTTCTGGCGAGCCTTTTGTGGTAGGATGGGCATTGACCTATCTTTCTCCTCGGCCTTCCATCCTCAGACTAATGGCCAGACCGAACGAACCAATCAGACCTTGGAAACATATCTGAGATGTTTTGTTTCCGCTGACCAGGATGATTGGGTGTCATTTTTGCCGTTGGCTGAGTTCGCCCTTAATAATCGGGCCAGCTCGGCTACCTTGGTCTCTCCATTTTTCTGCAATTCTGGGTTCCATCCTCGTTTCTCTTCAGGACAGGTTGAGTCTCCGGACTGTCCTGGTGTGGATTCTGTGGTGGACAGGTTGCAGCAGATCTGGACTCAGGTAGTGGACAATTTGACCTTGTCCCAGGAGAAGGCTCAGCTTTTCGCTAATCGCAGACGCCGTGTGGGACCCCGACTTCGTGTTGGGGATCTGGTTTGGTTATCTTCTCGTCATATTCCTATGAAGGTTTCCTCTCCTAAATTTAAACCTCGTTTTATTGGTCCGTATAGGATTTCTGAGATTCTCAATCCGGTGTCTTTTCGTCTGATCCTCCCAGACTCCTTTTCCATACATAATGTATTCCATAGGTCGTTGTTGAGGAGATACGTGGCACCTATGGTTCCATCTGTGGAGCCTCCTGCCCCTGTTTTGGTGGAGGGGGAATTGGAGTATATTGTGGAGAAGATTTTGGATTCTCGTGTCTCTAGAGGGAAACTCCAGTATCTGGTCAAATGGAAGGGTTATGCTCAGGAAGATAATTCCTGGGTTTTTGCCTCTGATGTCCATGCCCCAGATCTTGTTCGTGCCTTTCATGTGGCTCATCCTGGTCGGCCTGGGGGTTCTGGTGAGGGTTCGGTGACCCCTCCTCAAGGGGGGGGGTACTGTTGTGAATTCTGTGGCTGAATTCACTTCTGTGGTCACAAGTGGTATTGCAGTCTCTGGGCTTCCTCCCTCAGGTGTTTTGGTGAGCTCGTTGGCTGCCTTGCTATTTAGCTCCACCTGAGTCTGTCTTCCTTGCTCCTTGTCAATGTTCCAGTGTTGGATCTGAGCTACTGCATCTTTCCTTGGGCCTGCTGCTCTGCTAGATAAGTGCTTCTAGTTTGTTTTCTGTTTTTTCTGTCCAGCTTGCTATTATCTTTTGCTGGAAGCTCTGAGAAGCAAAGGAGTGCACCGCCGTGCTGTTAGTTCGGCACGGTGGGTCTTTTTGCCCCTTTGCGTGGTTTTCGTTTTAGGGTTTTTTGTAGACTGCATAGTTCTCTTTGCTATCCTCGCTCTGTCTAGAATATCGGGCCTCACTTTGCTGAATCTATTTCATTCCTACGTTTGTCTTTTCATCTTGCTAACAGTCATTATATGTGGGGGGCTGCCTGTTCCTTTGGGGTATTTCTCTGAGGTAAGTCAGGCTTGTATTTCTATCTTCAGGCTAGTCAGCTCCTCAGGCAGTGTCGAGTTGCATAGGTAGTGATAGGCGCAATCCACTGCTGCTTATAGTTGTGTGAGGATAGATCAGGTACTGCAGTCTACAGAGATTCCACGTCTCAGAGCTCGTCCTATTGTTTTTGGTTATTGCCAGATCTCTGTATGTGCGCTGATTACTGCACGCTGTGTTGCCTGATTGCCAGCCATAACAAGACCCTTTCTGAAAATTGCTGCCAGGGCACATTCATTCCACTGAGTGAGTACAGACCACTTCCTAAACTTCTGACAATATATTTCTACCTCATCCTGACCCTGACACAGAGCCAGCAAGATTTTCTCTGCCTGATCCACTGAATTAGGTTCATCATAAAGCAATCCGAGCGCCAGAAAAAACGCATCAACATCACGCAATGCCGGATCTCCTGGCGCAAGGGAAAATGCCCAGTCTTGAGGGTCGCCACGTAACAAAGAAATAATGATTTTCACTTGTTGAACAGGGTCACCTGAGGAGCGAGGTTTCAAAGCAAGAAACAATTTACAATTATTTTTGAAATTCAGAAACTTAGATCTATCCCCAAAAAACAAATCATGAATAGGAATCCTAAGCTCTAACATCGGATTCTGAACCACAAAATCTTGAATGTTTTGTACCCTTGCAGTGAGATTATTCATACAAGAGGACAGACCTTGAATGTCCATATCTAAACCTGTATCCTGAACCACCCAGAGGTAAAGGGGAAAAGAGAGACAAAACACACTGCAAAGAAAAAAAAATGGTCTCAGAACTTCTCTTATCCCTCTATTGAGATGCATTAATACTTTGGGCCACCTGTACTGTTATGACCTGGTGGTAAGGACAATAATGGACCTAGTGGGTAAGAGCACACGGAATGACCTGATAGTTACTAATAATATAGGACGAGCTCTGAGACGTGGGAACTCTGCTGACCGCAATCCCTAATCCTATCACACACACTAGAAATAGCCGTGGATTGCTCCTAACGCTCCCTATGCAACTCGACACAGCCTAAGAAACTAGCTAGCCCTAGAGATAGAAAAATAAAGCCTACCTTGCCTCAGAGAAATTCCCCAAAGGAAAAGGCAGCCCTCCACATATAATGACTGTGAGTAAAGATGAAAATTACAAACACAGAGATGAAATAGATTTAGCACAGTGAGGCCCGACTTACTGAACAGACAGAGGATAGGAAAGGTAACTTTGCGGTCAGCACAAAAACCTACAAAAAGACCACGCAGAGGGCGCAAAAAGACCCTCCGCACCGACTCACGGTGCGGAGGCGCTCCCTCTGCGTCCCAGAGCTTCCAGCAAGCAAGAAAAAAATCAAAATAGCAAGCTGGACAAAAAAATAGCAAACCAGAGAAAAACAAGCAGTAACTTAGCTTCAGCTGGGAAGACAAGTCACAAGAACGATCCAGGAGAGAGCTAGACCAATACTGGAACATTGACAGGTGGCATGGAGCAATGATCTAAGTGGAGTTAAATAGAGCAGCCAGCTAACGAATTAACCTCGTCACCTGTAGAAGGAAACTCAGAAGCCGCAGCTCCACTCACAACCACCAGAGGAAGCCCATGGACAGAACCAGCCGAAGTACCATTCATAACCACAGGAGAGAGCTTGACAACAGAATTCACAACACATCAATACATAAAGTGCCAATCCAATGCAGACAACTAAACCACCCACCCCCTCTGATCCCCACACAAAATAACCCCCCATACAGTATATAACCACATAAGTCAAGTGACTATAGAAGGGGGAAATAACATAGTCCGGGTAAGTTTTGAAAGATATACGCTAATAGATCAAATGGCTATGAGAGCTCCAAAAGGATCCGTAAGCATCATATTAAAAGTGCAATTATGAACAGTATAAACGTACGGTGCTTAATGCTAGATAAGTGGAGAAGAGAGGGGTCAGAGAGAAGATCCCGATGTGCGTTTTGTGGCAACACAGGGCCGCTTTCTCAAGGGAATGTGTCATGAGTAGTGTTGAGCGATACCGTCCGATATTTGAAAGTATCGGTATCGGATGGTATCGGCCGATATCCGAAAAATATCGGATATCGGTATCGGCCAATACCAATACAAGTCAATGGGACACAAATATCGGAAGGTATCCAATATGGTTCCCAGGGTCCGAAGGAGAGGAAACTCTCCTTCAGGCCCTGGGATCCATATTCATGTGTAAAATAAAGAATAAAAATAAAAAATATTGATATACTTACCCTCGGACGCACCCTGGTTGTAACCGCTGCAACTGCCATGATTCCCTTCCTAAGAATGAGCGTGTAAAGGACCTTCGATGATGTCGCGGCTTGTGATTGGTCGCGTGACCGCTCATGTGACCGCTCACGCGACCAATCACAAGCCGCGACGTCATCGAAGGTCCTTCACGCGCTCATTCTTAGGAACAGAAGCATGGTGGTTGCAGCGGTTACAACCAGGGCGCGTCCAAGGGTAAGTATATCAATATTTTTTATATTTATTCTTTATTTTTCACATCAATCTTCATCCCGATACCGATTCCCGATATCGCAAAAATATCGGAACTCGGTATCGGAATTCCGATACCGCAAATATCTTCCGATACCCGATACTTGCGGTATCGGAATGCTCAACACTAGTCATGAGCCCCACCAGGACCTTTAAATAACCCAGTGAACCTGGTCACATGGCCACACAATACACAATAACAAATAAATCATTTCGATCATATAGTTGTGATCCATGGTTGCTGTGAGGATGGTATATTCTTATCCATGTAATTTGGTTATGGCTCATTCTAGGGTCCAAAGGAGGGGCTCGATGGAAAATATAGTGAGACACAGAAGATCAGAAGGGTCACTAGTAGGGTTGAGCGAAACGGGTCGAACATTTTCAAAAGTCGCCGACTTTTGACAAAGTCGGGTTTCATGAAACCCGATCCGACCCCTGTGCGGGGTCGGCCATGCGGTACGCGACTTTCGCGCCAAAGTCGCGTTTCATTGACGCGAAAAGCGCCATTTCTCAGCCAATGAAGGTAAACGCAGAGTGTGGGCAGCGTGATGACATAGGTCCTGGTCCCCACCATCTTAGAGAAGGGCATTGCAGTGATTGGCTTGCTGTCCGCGGCGTCACAGGGGCTATAAAGGGGCGTTCCCGCCGACCGCCATGTTACTGCTGCTGATCTGAGCTTAGGGAGAGGTTGCTGCCGCTTCGTCAGAAGCAGGGATAGCGTTAGGCAGGGTCCATTAACCACCAAACCGCTTGTGCTGTAGCGATTTCCACAGCCCAACACCACCTTCGGTGTGCAGGGACAGTGGAAGCTACATTTTTTTTTTTCCTCAGCGCTGTAGCTCATTGGGCTGCCCTAGAAGGCTCCCTGATAGGTGCATTGCTGTGTGTACGCTGCTGTGCAAACCAACTGCTTTTTTCAAAGCACAAATCCTCTTGTTCCTTCCTTTCTGCACAGCTATCTTGTTTGTTTGTCCACACTTTTTATTTAATTTGTGCATCAGTCCACTCCTTATTGCTGCCTGCCATACCTGGCTGAGATTACTGCAGGGAGATAGTAATTGAAGGACAGTTCCTTTTTTTTTTTTTTTTTTTGTGGGAGATTAAGATTGACATTTCTGCTAGAGTGCCATCCCTGTCTGTGTCATCTCTCACTCAGTGGGCCATAGAAAGCCTATTTATTTTTTTGCTTGATTTGGGTTATAAAATCTACCTGAAAAAATCACTACATCAATCAGTGGGAGAAAAATATTGGCCTCAGGGCTTGTGTGCCACGCCTTACTCCTGTGTGTGCCATCTCTCACTCAGTGGGCCATAGAAAGCCTATTTATTTTTTTGCTTGATTTGGGTTCCAAAATCTACCTGAAAAAATCACAACATCAATCAGTGGGAGAAAAATATTGGCCTCAGGGCTTGTGTGCCACTCCTGACTCCTGTGTGTGCCATCTCTCACTCAGTGGGCCATAGAAAGCCTATTAATTTTTTTGCTTGATTTGGGTTCTAAATTCTACCTGAAAAAATCAATAAATCAATCAGTGGGAGATTAATATTGGCCTTTGGGCTTGTGTGCCAGTCCTAAGCGTGCCATCTCTCTCTCTCAGATAGTGGGCCATAGAAAGCCTATTTATCATTTTTTTTATTGGGTTTATAAATTTTCCCTGGAAAAAAAAAAAAAAAGTGGGAGATTAATATTGGCCTCTGGGCTTGTGTGCCAGTCCTGAGCGTGCCATCTCTCTCACAAATAGTGGGCCATAGAAAGCCTATTTTTTTTTTGGGTTGATTTGGGTTCTAAATTCTACCTTAAAAAATCAATAAATCAATCAGTGGGAGATAAATATTGGCCTCTGGGCTTGTGTGCCACTCCTGACTCCTGTGTGCGTCATCTCTCACTCAGTGGGCCCTAGAAATCTTTTTTTTTTGTTTCATTTGTTTTCTAAATTCTCCCTGAAAAAATCATTTTATTGTAATTGGTTTCTAAATTATTCCTGAAAAAATCATTTTTTTTGGTATTTTTTTTTCTAAAGTCTCCCTGAAAAAAATAAATAAAATAAAATCAGTGGGAGATTAATATTGCCCTTTCTGCTTGTGTGCCAGTCTTGACTCCTGGGTGTGCCATCTCTCTCTCTCTCTCCAATTGTGGGCCATAGAAAGCCTATTTATTTTTTTGCTTGATTTGGGTTCCAAAATCTACCTGAAAAAATCACTAAATCAGTGGGAGATAAATATTGGCCTCTGGGCTTGTGTGCCACTCCTGACTCCTGTGTGCGTCATCTCTCACTCAGTGGGCCCTAGAAAGCCTATTTTTTGATTTATTTGTTTTCTAAATTCTCCCTGAAAAAATCATTTTATTTTATTTGGTTTCTAAATTATTCCTGAAAAAATCATTTTTTTTTGTATTTTTTTTTTCTAAAGTCTCCCTGAAAAAAAAAAAAAAATCAAATCAGTGGGAGATTAATATTGCCCTTTCTGCTTGTGTGCCAGTCTTGACTCCTGGGTGTGCCATCTCTCTCTCTCCAATTGTGGGCCATAGAAAGCCTATTAATTTTTTTGCTTGATTTGGGTTCCAAAATCTACCTGAAAAAATCACTAAATCAATCAGTGGGAGATAAATATTGGCCTCTGGGCTTGTGTGCCACTCCTGACTCCTGTGTGCGTCCTCTCTCACTCAGTGGGCCCTACAAAGCCTATTTTTTTTTAATTTGTTTTCTAAATTCTCCCTGAAACAATCATTTTATTTTATTTTGTTTCTAAATTCTTCCTGAAAAATTCTTTTTTTTGTATTTTTTTTTTCTAAAGTCTCCCTGAAAAAAAAAAAAAATCAAATCAGTGGGAGATTAATATTGCCCTTTCTGCTTGTGTGCCAGTCTTGACTCCTGGGTGTGCCATCTCTCTCTCTCCAATTGTGGGCCATAGAAAGCCTATTCATTTTTTTGCTTGATTTGGGTTCCAAAATCTACCTGAAAAAATCACTAAATCAATCAGTGGGAGATAAATATTGGCCTCTGGGCTTGTGTGCCACTCCTGACTCCTGTGTGCGTCCTCTCTCACTCAGTGGGCCATAGAAAGCCTATTTTTTTTTAATTTGTTTTCTAAATTCTCCCTGAAACAATCATTTCATTTTATTTGGTTTATAAATTCTTCCTTAAAAAATCATTTTTTTTTATTATTTTTTTTTTTCTAAAGTCTCCCTTTTAAAAAAAAAAACACAAATCAGTGGGAGATTAATATTTACATTTGCGCTTCAGTGACAGTCCTGCGTGTGTGGCATCTCTCTCATTTGTTGCCACCAACAACAGAGTGTGTAACATTGTGCCTGATTTTTGTTGTGGTCTCACCCACCTGTAAAGGGGTAGCTAAATCATACTGAAGTTATAGCTCACCGTGTAAGTTGTGTGACAGCAACAAATACCGTTAGTTTGGTAACGTTTTTAAAACAATGAGGAAGTCTGGTGGAAGAGGTCGTGGCCGGGGGCGTTCATTGTCAGCTGGTAATGAGGGTAGTGGTAGTGGTGGAGCATCAGGTGGTCGTGGGAAAAAAAATATTGCACCTAAGTCTGGAGCTGTGGAGCCAGGTTCGTCGTCTGGCTACACAAGGCCTCGAACGCTCCTTTTTCTGGGAGTAGGAAAACCGCTTTTAAAGCCGGAGCAGCAAGAGCAAGTTTTGGCTTATCTTGCTGACTCAGCCTCTAGCTCTTTTGCCTCCTCTCGTGAAACTGGTAAAAGTAAAAGCAGCGCGTCGTTAGTGGATGTTCACGGTCAGGGAGAAGTCGCTTCCTTGTCCTCTTCAGCAAAAACAACAACAGAGAAGAATGCAGCAGGCGACACAACGGGTTACTCCATGGAGCTCTTTACACATACCGTCCCTGGCTTAGAAAGTGAAGCAGTTAACAGTCCATGCCCATTACAAGTTGAATCTGACATGGAGTGCACTGATGCACAGCCACAGCCAGACTACTATGCTGGTCCTTTGACTCAGACCACAACATTGCCCTCGCAGGGTGCTGATCAAGAATCAGACCCTGATGAGACTATGTTGCCCCATCATGAACGCTATACCACCGACCGACACGGTGACACAGACGAAGTTGCACACGAGCTACAAGAAGAGGTAATAGATGACCCAGTTCTTGACCCCGATTGGCAGCCATTGGGGGAACAGGGTGCAGGCGGCAGCAGTTCTGAAGCGGAGGAGGAGGGGCCGCAGCAGGCATCAACATCGCAACAGGTTCCATCTGCCGGGCCCGTATCTTGCCCAAAACGAGTGGCAAAGTCAAAACCTGTTGGAGGACAGCATGGCCATCCGGTTAAAGCTCAGTCTGCAATGCCTGAAAAGGTATCCGATGCTAGAAAGAGTGCAGTCTGGCATTTTTTTAAACAACATCCAATTGATCAGCGCAAAGTCATCTGTCAAAAATGTTCAACTACCTTAAGCAAGGGCAGAATCTGAAAAGTCTCAATACAAGTTGCATGCATAGACATTTAACCACCATGCATTTGCAAGCTTGGACTAACTACCAAACGTCCCTTAAGGTTGTAGCACCCTCGGCCAATGAAGCTAGTCATCAACGCAACATCCTTTCCGGCAGTGTAGGGCCACCATTTTCTGCACCACCTGCAGTATCTGTGCAGGTTTCTTTGCCAGGCCAAAGAAGTCAGGGTCAGGGAATCACCAGTTTCGTAGTAGGAAACACTGCATCTAGGGCACCGGCGGCAACAATACCATCTCCCACCGTCTCTCAGTCTGCCATGTCCACCGGCACCCCCGCTAGTTCCACGATCTCCAGCTCTCCAGTCCAGCTCACCCTACATGAGACTATGGTTAGAAAAAGGAAGTACTTAGCCTTGCATCCGCGTACACAGGGTTTGAACGCCCACATAGCTAGACTAATCTCGTTAGAGATGATGCCCTACCGGTTAGTTGAAAGCGAAGCTTTCAAAGCCCTGATGGACTACTCTGTACCACGCTACGAGCTACCCAGTCGACACTTTTTTTCCAGAAAAGCCATCCCAGCCCTCCACCAGCATGGAAAAGAGCGCATCGTCCATGCACTCAGGCAATCTGTGAGCACAAAGGTGCACCTGACAACAGATGCATGGACCAGTAGGCATGGCCAGGGATGTAACGTGTCCATCACGGCACACTGGGTAAATGTGGTGGATGCAGGGTCCACAGGGGACAGCAAGTTTGGGACAGTTCTGCCTAGCCCACGGTCTAGGAAACAGTTGGCTGTAGCCGTTCGCACCCCCTCCTCCTCCTCCTCCTCCTCCTGCAGAAGCAAGACCTCGTCCACAGACCGCAGTCGCACAACCACTCCATCCGCAGCTGCCACTGTTGCACACCAGGTCTCCCATTATGGGGCAGCTACTGGCAAATGTCAGCAGGCTGTATTGGCTATGAAGTGTTTGGGCGACAACAGACACACCGCTGAAGTTCTGTCTGAGTTCTTGCAGAAAGAAACGCAGTCGTGGCTGGGCACTGTAGATCTTGAGGCAGGCAAGGTAGTGAGTGATAATGGAAGGAATTTCATGGCTGCCATCTCCCTTTCCCAACTGAAACACATTCCTTGCCTGGCTCACACCTTAAACCTGGTGGTGCAGTGCTTCCTGAAAAGTTATCCGGGGTTATCCGACCTGCTCCTCAAAGTGCGTGGACTTTGCTCACATATCCGCCGTTCGCCCGTACACTTCAGCCGTATGCAGACCTATCAGCGTTCTTTGAACCTTCCCCAGCATCGCCTAATCATAGACGTTGCAACAAGGTGGAACTCAACACTGCACATGCTTCAGAGACTGTGTGAACAGAGGCGGGCTGTTATGTTTTTGTGGGAGGATACACATACACGGGCAGGCAGTAGGATGGCAGACATGGAGTTGTCAGGTGTGCAGTGGTCGAAGATTCAAGACATGTGTCAAGTCCTTCAGTGTTTTGAGGAATGCACACGGCTGGTTAGTGCAGACAACGCCATAATAAGCATGAGCATCCCCCTAATGCGTCTGCTGATGCAAAGTTTGACGCACATAAAGGATCAGGCGTCTGCAGCTGAGGAAGAGGAAAGCCTTGATGACAGTCAGCCATTGTCTGGCCAGGGCAGTGTACAGGACGAGGTAGCGGGCGAAGAGGAGGAGGAGGACGAGGAGGATGATGGGGATGATTATATTTTTAATGAGGAAGCTTTTCCGGGGCCAGTGGAAATTGTTGGCGCGGCAAGGCCAGGTTCTGGTTTTTGGAGGGACACAAGTGACGTGGATTTGCCTGAAACTGCCCCTCAACCAAGCACAACCACAGATTTGAGAACTGGAACTTTGGCCCACATGGCGGATTATGCCTTACGTATCCTCAAAAGGGACACACGCATAATAAAAATGATGAACGATGACGATTACTGGTTGGCCTGCCTCCTTGATCCTCGCTATAAAGGCAAATTGCAAAATATAATGCCACATGAGAACTTGGAACTAATATTAGCAACCAAACAATCAACTCTTGTTGACCGTTTGCTTCTGGCATTCCCTGCACACTGCGCCCGTGATCGTTCTAACACGAGCTGCAGGGGCCAGCAGACCAGAGGTGTTAGAGGGGCAGAAATCAGAAGTGGCGTTGGCCAGAGGGGTTTTCTGACCAGGTTGTGGAGTGATTTTGCTATGACCGCAGACAGGACAGGTACTGCAGCATCAATTCAAAGTGACAGGAGACAACATTTGTCCAGTATGGTTACTAACTATTTTTCATCCCTTATCGACGTTCTCCCTCAACCGTCATTCCCATTTGATTACTGGGCATCAAAATTAGACACCTGGCCAGAATTGGCAGAATATGCATTGCAGGAGCTTGCTTGCCCGGCAGCTAGTGTCCTATCAGAAAGAGTATTCAGTGCTGCAGGTTCAATACTAACAGAAAAAAGGACTCGTCTGGCTACCCAAAATGTAGATGATCTAACCTTCATTAAAATGAACCACAACTGGATTTCGAAATCTTTTGCCCCACCTTGCCCAGCTGACACCTAGCTTTCCTATGTAAAGGTCTTGCCTGTGGACTATTCTGAATGACTTTTCCAATCTCGTAATTTGCAGCACCTGATTGTCCAGCATCCGACATGTTAACACCTCCCTAAATGGCCAAAGTCCCCACACGGGGCCGTGGTATCGCCACTTGGCGCCAGCACCCGTGAGAGTACTGTTTGTCTGAAGAGGTGGGTGTGCCCGCTTTTGGTCGACGGCACTGCCACTAGGTCCCTCATAGTACAATAAAGTGTCTGGCGGTGGTGGTGCGCACCCAACGTCAGACACACCGTTGTAATATGAGGGGCCCTGGGCCTGTACCGCCGGCCACAAGACAGTCCCCCCCCCAGCTCAAACAGTGCTCTACCACTTGCAAAATTTTCTCTCACAGCTCCACCAATGTTTAGTCTATGCGCTGACATCCTTCAATGCCTGGCACTGTCAATACCATTGTATTGACATTTTTCTTATGTTAGGCCTTCGAAGCCTGTCTGCGGTCCCTCCTTCCACTAGGCCTCCACTGACCTGTCTACTGCTGCCCGTGTACCCCTTGAACCAACATCAGAAAATATAAAAATAAGTATTTTGCTTATAAAAAAGAAAATACTGGAGAGATATCAAATGCAGACATTTTAACATTAAAAACAAACACATACAACAAAAATCTGGTACAGTACTAAAAATGGCCACCAGCTACAATAACTTTCTCCTGCAAGTAGTTAACTGAAAGTTTTTTTCAATTTAAAACACAGATATGGCATCCACCGAGTGTTGTCCTGTCGCGTCTTCTTTATATTATTGCCAAGAAGATGCAAAACAATGAAAATAATAAAATCATTATTTACCAAAAAAATAGAGTAAGTCAAAACCACATTGCAAATAAACATTCATTACAAATAAAGAAGCAGGGCGTGTCCGAGGGTGAGTATATACCTAATAAGAATATAATCACCCTCGGACGCACCCTGCTTCTTTCCGACAGCCTTCCTTCCTAAGAATCAGCCCTTCCGTGGTGTAGAGAGAGGGTGTGTTACACTCCAAGGTGTTCCCCAGGTTGCCTTTCCTGAGCTTCGATCTTCATGCTCTCGTTTAGTAGTTGTCGGAAAGTAGGCTGCATTAGGCCTACAAATTGAGTATGGGGTGGAGAGAGATGGTGTGTTACACTCTAAGGTGTTCCCCAGGTTTCCTTGCCATTGCTTCGGTCTTCCGACTCTCGTTTAGTAGTTGTAGAAAACTACACTGCATTAGGCCTACAAAATGGGTATCGGGTGGAGAGAGATGGTGTGTTACACTCCAAGGTGTTCCCCAGGTTTCCTTGCCATTGCTTCGGTCTTCAGACTCTCGTTTAGTAGTTGTAGAAAACTACACTGCATTAGGCCTACAAAATGGGTATCGGATGGAGAGAGATGGTGTGTTACACTCCAAGGTGTTCCCCAGGTTTCCTTGCCATTGCTTCGGTCTTCAGACTCTCGTTTAGTAGTTGTAGAAAACTACACTGCATTAGGCCTACAAAATGGGTATCGGGTGGAGAGAGATGGTGTGTTACACTCCAAGGTGTTCTCCAGGTTTCCTCGCCATTGCTTCGATCTTCCGACTCTCGTTTAGTAGTTGTAGAAAACTACACTGCATTAGGCCTACAAAATGGGTATCGGGTGGATAGAGATGGTGTGTTCCACTCCAAGGTGTTCTCCAGGTTGCCTTTCCTGAGCTTCTATCTTCAGGCTCTCGTTAAATTGTGGTTAAATGGAACAACTGCATTTGGCGTACTAGTTGGTTTGGGGCCTACTAACAGTGTCTGCCGCTCCTTGCTGTTCTCCTGGTTTCCTGTCCTGAAATTCCGTTTTCAGGCGCTCGTTAAGTAGTTGTTAATGTTAGACTGCATTTGGCCTACTAGTTGGGTTGGGGCCTACTATCGGTGTCTGCCACTCCTTGCTGTTCTCCTCCAATGAACAAAGCTGTGCCGCCTGTTTACTACGGTTGCCAATTTTGAACTGCATTTCGACTACTTACTGATTTGGGCCTACTCTCTGTGTCAGCCTCTCATTCCAGTTGTCCTCCACTGCAATGCCCCCTGGTTATTCCTGTGTTACCAATTTTGAACTGCATTTAGCCCACTTTATTATTTGGGCCTATATCTGTGTTTCCTCCTCATCCTGCCCATTGCCCAGCCAGTGATAGATAAGTCTGCTGGTACATTGACCCATAACGCAACATTCCCCGTGCACGCTACACAACAACATTGTGACCCTGCTGAAATTCAGGTTGCTCTTCCCGCATACCATACCATCTTACACGGGGACAAAGAGGAAGGTGCAGATGAAAGTGCAGGTTCCTTCATCAGGTGGGGGGAGGAATACTAGTTGGCGACGTCACTGGCACAGGGCCTCTCATAGTACGCAAAAGTGTTGCTGCCGGTGGGAGGCGCCCCCGCCGTGCAAACACACCGCTGTACTTTGAGGGGCCCTGTGCCAGTGCCAATGCCAACGAGTGGGCCCCCCCTGCTTGCTCAGGTTCACAGCACTTGCAAAGTTGAAATACTTACCTCTCCCTGCTCCACTGCCGTGACGTGGTCCAGATTTCCTGGGCCCACTAATTACTTGAACCAGCCCTACCCACCACAACTTTAGCCAAATGACCCCCAATTTCAAATGCCTTCCAATTATTATAAGGTAAATTACGCTTGACAAGCTTCATTAAGAAGAATGGATGGTTTTGACATTAAAATGGGCACTCTAGGTGTTTTCCTGGCCCCCACTCACTGCCGACTATGCTGCCCCATTGACTTACATTGGGTTTCGTGTTTCGGTCGATCCCGACTTTACGTCAAAATCGGCCGATTCCACTCGACCCGACTTTTGAGATAGTCGGGTTTCGCGAAACCCGGTTCGACTCTAAAAAGGTCAAGGTCGCTCAACTCTAGTCACTAGCAATAGATGAACAAAACAATTAAAACATAATTAAAAGCAACACTAACACATATCCAAGGGGATGTGAGGGGTGGGAAAATATGGGAACAAGAGGCAAAACGCCATAAATCATGTTGCAAGAATACTATAGGAAAGGAGCAAAATTCAGGGATTCATTGAGGCCCCTTGGTGTCACGGTGTCCAATTGAACAATCCACCTAGTTTCAAGTTGTGTGAGGAGTTTCCCATCGGGCCCCTCCTTTGGACCCAAGAATGAGCCATAGCCAAATTACATGGATAAGAATATACCATCCCCATAGCAACTATGGATCACAACTATATGACCCAAACTATTTATTTGTTATTGTGTATTGTGGTATATTTTACATTGACAGTTGAGTACATTGGTGTGGTGTATTTTGCATACTGCACTTCTTCTGTGATGTGGACCATATTTCTCCTATTGTTCTCTGATGTATACTGGAGCTGGTGCAGTTTGACTGGGGGTTGACAATAATCCTCGTCACCATCCTGGTCTATAAATATGTATGCAGGATTTCTGTTGCTGTTCTGCCTTCATACATGTTGATACGGTGTGTGATCCAACATACAGCATAAACCACTTCTGTCCTCCAAATAAGCAGACTGTTCTCTGTAGTCTAACTTGTTTATTGGTAAACAGGTATTGTAAACGCGGTAAAACTATAAGAATACAAATTACATAAATAAGTATTGGGCCAAATAATAGCACAGCTGACACTTTACAACTAACAGAGAAATGATACAGTATGATGCACCTTGTGTATATAACTACATACAGTAAGTCTCTGATAATACATTTCCTCTGTACTAGCTGCTATACAGTAAATCACATTCTGTACAACACTATATTACAAGAACAGAGGTAATAATCTTACCGGATAAACTTAACCAGGATGGCAAGTAAGTGAGATGGTTCCAGCACAGCACATCAGCACGTGTGTCCCAGGAAGTACACAGAAAATAATTGAGTTTCCCTCTCCCAGCATACCTTGGTACAATCCCACAAATGCAACACTCTAATTGTTACTAAGGCACAGATTATAAATTTAACCACCACTAGATGGTGCTATAACACAACAAACCAAACACTATAGTACTAAAGTTCAATGCATAATATGAGCCACACTGACCTTCCTAGAATGGACAGAACACTCCCTGCTTGGCATCAACTGATGCCACCTACAGCTCTTTTGTTGAAAACAGTAAGACAAGTTCCGCAACCGGTCTGAGGAATAATCTACTCTCCTCTGACTTGCCTACTTTGACCTCGACCTTACGCACCTTCCTGTCTTTGCTTGGTAATATTTTAGTGATGAGCCCTAACGGTCACTCATTGCGGCGAGACTGGCTGTCTTTCATGAGAACGACATCACCGGTTTTGATGTTTGGTTTGTCAGTCTGCCACTTCTTCCTTGGTTGTAAGGTGGAGAGGTACAGCTTCTTCCATCTGTCCCAAAAGGTATTGGAGAGACTTTGTACTTGTCTCCATTGTCGTCTGTAGAGGTCCTTGTTGCTAAATTCTCCAGGTGGAGTGCTGAGAACGCTGGCTTTCTGAGTAAGTAACATGGCAGGAGTGAGAATGGTCGGATCCCCAGAGTCACTAGAAAGTGAAGTCAATGGTCTAGCATTAATGATAGCCGAAACTTCTGCCAAGAATGTGGTCAAACTTTCATGTGTGAGTCTTGCGCTACCTGCTTGCAAGAAAATGGAGTCACGGATTCTGCGTGCCATTCCTACCATCCTCTCCCAAGCACCTCCCCTGTGAGAAGAGTGTGGCAGATTGAAAGTCCAGGTGCATCCCTGCTCATTCAAGTATCTTTCCACACTGGTGGTGTCTAGGTTGGAAGGAATTTGAAGTTCTTTAACTGCTCCTACAAAGTTGGTACCTCTATCGCAGCGTCTGTGCTTCACGTGGCCTCTGGTGGCGATGAAACGTCGGAGTGCATTTATAAAACCTTGGACTCAATTACTTCAATGTGGACTGCTCTGATGGACATACAGGTGAACATAACTGCCCAGCATTTGGAGTTGGCTTGGACTCTTCTAGCGTGCCGTGCAACCACAGACCATGGCCCGAATACGTCCTGTCCGACGTTGGTAAAGGGTGGTTCTGTACTAAGTCTGTCTGATGGGAGATTGGCCATCTTTGGCTTTTGAGTCACACCACGAAGTTTGCGACAAATCATGCAGCTGTAAATGAGTCTACTTACGCATCACTTTGCTCCAACTATCCATAGTCCAGCAGTTCGTAGATTTCCTTCGGTGAACATGGTGGAAACATGGTGGTGTTGCACAAGCAAGGTCATGACATGATCATGTCCGGGAATTATTATAGGGTGTTTCTCTCCAAATTTCACTTCAGCTTCTTGTAGACGACCTCCAATTCTTAACAGCCCATCTTGGTCGATGATTGGATCAAGCTTCTTCAAAACACTGTCTTTAGAAACAGGTTGGCCTTTATTGAAGTATTCTAATTCTTTGGCGTAACATTCACGTTGTATGGTGCGAATTTTAACGTTCTTGGCATTTTCCATGTTTGGAACAGTAAAGGCAAGCTTGCAGTGGTGCCAACCCTTGCAAGGTTTCTGAATGGCGGTTGATGTTGACTGATAGGATCGAGCCACATGAATTAAACAAACGAGGGCACGAACAATCGAGTTCCAAGTTGAGAACCTGTTGAAATGGTGGGATTTGAGGTGATTGTCTTCAGTTACCGCACGTAGAACGGATACCCGAGGGCGGATTTTCTTATCTGCCTCTGGATCCACCAGTTCAAAGGTGTTTGACCCGTCAATGTATGGCGTCGAACAGTATAAGAATGTAGGGCCAGTAAACAAGGTTGTGTCCTCAAGGTGTCTTGCTTCAACAGATCTGGTTGCGTGGTCCGCAGGATTATGGTGTGTGGACACATAGTGCCACTGTTTAGGGTAGGTGAATCTTCTGATCCTCAGCACCCGATTGCTGACATAGACATAAAAGCAATGAGTTTCATTGCCAATGTACCCCAGCACTACATTGCTGTCAGTGTAGAACTCGACTTTAACTTCCAGGTCAATTTCCGTTGAGATAAGTTCAGCTAACTCTACTGCTAGCATATCTGCACAAAGTTCCAGTCGGGGTACTGTGTATTCACGGAGTGGGGCAGTTTTGTCCGGCTCATAACAAGCCTTACATGGCATTGTTCGTTGATGTCGGTAGTTTTCAAATACACTACTGCTGCAATTGCTTTGGTTGAGGCATTGCAGAAGATACAAAGCCTCTGCATCTTGACTTTAGTTGATGGCACGGAAGCATATGGTCGTGCCACGTAGAGACTTGACAGGGCTTCTAAAGAGTTCTTCCATCTTACCCACAAGTCTCTTTTCTTGCTGGGAAGTGGATCATCCCAATCGGTCGTCTCTTGGGTGAAGTCTCTCAACATCCTTTTACCTTGGATAGTTACAGGGGTTACAAATCCTAGAGGATCGTACAAGCTGTTTACAATGGACAGGACGCCTATACGCGTGAAGGGTTTCCCTTCTTTGCTGATCTGGAAGGTGAATGCATCCTTTTTCAAATCCCAGAGTAAACAGAGGCTCCGCTGCATGGGAAGGGAGTCCATGCTTAAATCCAAGTCTTTTAAATCAGTTGAGTAATCTTGAGAGGGAAAGGCTGCCATTAGTTTTTGGCAGCCTTTAGTCAAATTGGACGAAGCGAGCATTTCTTGTGCCCTTTTAAAGAGAATGACTGCCGACTCATCTGTGGGTGTGGATTTCAGGCAGTCATCTATGTAGAAATCCTATTCCACAAATGATCTTACATCCAATCCATACTTTGCCTTAGACTGAAAGTCTAAGGGCATAGATAGCGACAGCAGGAGAGGGGCTGTTCCCGAAGATGTGCACCTTCATACGATATTCCACGATTGTTAGGACTGGCGGAACACACCAAGACAGATGATAAAGGTGCGTTCGCAGTCCGGGGTCCACCGTGCAGGTGAGAACCTGCTGCTAGCAATTAGCAGACAATATGGCGGTACACTAAAGTATACACGCGTGGGTTAAACCTCACCCAGCGTGAAGAAAGCGATCCTGTTAATTCACAGGACCGCAGCACCGCACTAGTGCGCGAGCAAGTGGTCAGCGGACTTAACCCCAGAAGGGATTGGAGCCCGATTAGACCCTTGCTGGCGTAACACCGCAACTGGGTGTGTAGAGAACCTTAAGCAATCTATGTGCACAAGAGTGCGAGCGATGCCGCACTAACGGACGCCACTAACCACCCAGACTCGGGTATGGAAAGCGCAAGGCAGGCGCACGGCGCCGTACTGGCAGGCACAGCTACAGGACGCTGTGATGTGTGTTAGTGCTGTAGGCTAAGTCGGGCGCTAGGTAGCAGCCATACACCTTCCGCGAACAGACATTCAATAGGGTAGGGGTTTCCAAGGACGACTTGCACTCACAACATACACACATAAGCAATTGTAAGACAATACTAGCGCATGGCCGTGCGGTCATGCGCAGTTTATATAGCAGCAGCACAGGAAGTGGCCACATCACTTTTGCCCTTCTAGGACCTGCCAAGAGGACCAATGGAATGTGCTGCAGAGCCTGAGCACATGACCCTCGATCTCCAACGGGAGACCTTACGCTGGGCATGCTCAGTACATGCAGACAAGGACTTAGTCCCAGAGAAGTCCGCTCGCTGCTGACCAGCACTGACTTTAAAGGCAGAGACTGGAGAAGCAGCACTAACTCTCAGAACAGAGTGAGAATGAGCAAGACGCTGGGACCGACGTCCTTGCTGAGCAGGCTCCACTGCGGCTGGACAAGAATGGGAGACCACAGCGGAAGTGGCTCGAGATTCCCCCTGTGCAGAAGCGGGAACTCGACCCCTAACATTACCCCCCCTCCTAGGGCCCCCCCTCCTTGGGCCTCGCTACGTTCGAAGGCAGCAATGAGCTGCGGAGCCCGAATGTGCTCAACAGGCTCCCAGGACCTGTCCTCGGGGCCATAACCCTTCCAGTCCACCAAGTAAAATTTTTTACCACGCACCACCTTGCACCCCAAAATAGCGTTCACCTCATAATCGTCCGTAGACGAACCCGATGTCCCAGCAGATGACTCGGAAAAGCGGGACATATACACGGGTTTCAAGAGGGACACATGAAAGGTGTCGGTGATACCCAGGCGTGGCGGAAGGGCCAAACGATAGACCACAGGATTAACCTGCTCGAGGACCTTGAATGGACCCAAGTAGCGAGGAGCAAATTTAGCGGACTCAACTCGCAGCCTGATGTTCGGGCGGAGAGCCACACCAAGTCGCCAGGAGCAAAGGTCGGGGCGCCGATGAGCATCAGCGGAGGACCTCATTCTCTCCTTAGAGGCCCGAATGGCATCCTGAGTGCGGTCCCAAATATCCCGTGCCTCCACAGCCCAGTCTGCCACCCTGGAGTCGGCGGAAGACACGGGCATAGGCACAGGTACCCGTGGATGCTGACCATAGTTGAGGAGGAATGGGGTTTGTCCAGTGGAGTCGGCAACGGCGTTGTTCAGTGCAAACTCTGCCCATGATAGCAAGGATGCCCAGTCATCCTGCCTGGCTGAAACAAAATGTCGCAGGTATGTGACCAAGGTCTGGTTGGCCCTCTCTACCAACCCATTCATCTCGGGATGATAAGCGGAAGAGAGATTCAACTCAATACTGAGAAGACGACAGAGCTCTCTCCAGAACCGAGACGCAAACTGGGGACCCCGGTCACTGACAATTTTGTCTGGCATACCATGTAGGCGGAAGATATGTCTGATGAACAACGCTGCCAAGGCCCGTGCAGAAGGTAACCGCGGCAGCGGCACCAAATGCACCATTTTTGAGAAATGATCGGTGATGACCCAAATGATGGTACAGCCGCGAGACTTGGGCAAACCCACAACAAAGTCCATCCCGACCATCTCCCAGGGCCTATCTGCCACCGGCAAGGGATAGAGCAAACCAGCTGGCCTTTGACGCGGAGATTTATTTTTGGCGCAGGAGACACACGCCAGAACATAATCCCTGACATCCCGGACCATATGCGGCCACCAGTACGTCCTCGCCAGTAGCTCAGATGTCCTCTTTGTCCCAAAGTGTCCACCCACCCTGGACGAATGAGCCCAGGAGAGAACCTCCGGTCGCAAATTAATGGGCACAAAAGTCTTGCCCGGAGGCACAGACTCTAGCGAAACCGGCGCCACGGTTCTCAGGCTCTCGGAAGGGACAATAAGCCGAGGCTCCTCTTCCTCCTCCTCAGTTGACATAAGGGAGCGAGAGAGAGCGTCAGCACGGATATTCTTCTCCCCGGCGAGATAATGAAGGGAAAAGTGGAACCGGGAGAAGAACAGGGACCATCTGGCCTGGCGAGAATTTAGCCGCTGGGCTGTCTGCAAATAGACCAAATTTTTGTGGTCCGTGTAAACTTGGAAGGGAAACCGCGCACCTTCCAGAAGATGTCTCCACTCCGAAAAGGCCAACTTCATTGCTAGCAACTCCCTGTCCCCGATGGAGTAGTTCCTCTCCGCTGGCGTGAAGGTCTTGGAGAAGAAGAAGCATGGATGCTTCCGACCTTGAGCATCCTTTTGGTAGAGGACTGCTCCAGCACCAACGGACGAGGCATCCACCTCCAGTAGGAATGGCTTATCCACATCGGGACGATGTAAGATGGGAGCGCTAGCAAAGTGGGACTTAATAGAAGTGAAGGCCTTGGAGACCTCTTCCGACCACAATTTGGGATTCGCTCCCTTCTTGGTGAGGGCTACCAAGGGAGCCACCAGAGTTGAGAAGTGGGGAATGAACTGGCGGTAATAGTTTATGAACCCCATAAAGCGCTGCACCGCTTTAAGAGAATGGGGCTCTTGCCAGTCCATCACAGCCTGTAGTTTGGCAGGATCCATAGCCAATCCCTGGGCGGAGATGATATAGCCCAGGAAAGGTAAGGACTCCTGCTCAAACACACACTTCTCCAACTTTGCGTAAAGAGAGTTTGCCCGTAGGAGGTCGAAGACTCTGCCAACATCTCTCCGGTGGGAGTCAATATCTGGAGAAAAGATGAGAATATCATCCAGATAGACTACAACCGAGGTGGAAAGGATATCCCGGAAGATGTCGTTGACAAAGTCTTGAAAAACGGCAGGTGCATTACAGAGCCCGAAGGGCATCACCAGATACTCATAGTGCCCATCTCTGGTGTTAAATGCCGTTTTCCACTCGTCCCCCTCACGGATGCGAATCAGGTTGTAAGCACCCCGCAGATCTAGTTTCGTAAACACTCTAGCTCCCCGAAGCCTATCGAAAAGCTCAGATATCAACGGCAAAGGGTACTTGTTCTTAACTGTGATAGCATTAAGACCCCTGTAGTCTATGCATGGACGTAGTTCTCCATTCTTCTTCTGCACGAAGAAGAACCCTGCCCCAGCAGGTGACACTGACTTCCTAATGAACCCTCTTGCCAGATTCTCTTGTATGTACTGAGACATTGCCTCCATTTCCGGGAGAGATAACGGATAGACTCGACCCCGGGGAGGCTCAGCACCAGGCAAGAGATCGATAGGACAGTCATAGGGGCGATGGGGCGGAAGGGTCTCCGCCGCCCTCTTGGAGAACACGTCTGCATAAGACCAATATTGCTTGGGGAGAGAGGATAGATCTGCGGGTACCTCAGTAGTAGCAACCTGAACGCACTCTCGGTGACACCTACCCCCACATGATTCACCCCATCCCAGAATTCTGCCTGAGGACCACTCGATGTGAGGAGAGTGGTACCGTAGCCAAGGTATCCCCAACAGGACCTCATCAATACCCTCAGGAATGACGAGCAGAGAAATAATCTCCTGATGGGATGGCGACAGGGACAGAGTAACAGGGATGGTCTGATGTGTTATCTGTGCGGGGAGTGTCGACCCATTCACCACTCGTACCGTTACTGGTTGGGATAGCATAACCAGGGGTATTGCGTGACGTTGGGCGAAGGCAGAAAACATAAAATTGCCCTCCGCCCCAGAATCCACGCAGAGGTCTACCGAGTGGGAGGATGAGCCAAAGGTAATTGTCCCCTTAAAGGACAATTTGGAGGCAAACGTCGCAGTGTCTAGTGCACCTCCACCTACTACCACTAGACGCTGACGTTTCCTCGACCGCTGATGACATCTGGTGGCAAGATGTCCTGACTGTTGGCAAACCTGGCAACCCTGGAGTGCACGAGCAGTCTGGGACTTAGATCCCGCTCGTGACACCACCTTAGGTTCCTGGAACTCAGGAGCCTGAACTGGAGATTCCAAAGGTTTGGCGAAGGTGGGAGCCAGCCGAAACCTCTGCCTACACTGGGCTCGCTCTAACCTCCGCTCGTGAAAACGGAGGTCAATGCGAGTAGATACTGCTATTAACTCCTCCAGTGTGGCGGGAATCTCCCTAGTGGCCAGAGCGTCCTTAACGTGGTCAGCCAGCCCCCTCCAAAATATAGGGATAAGGTCTTTATCTGACCACTCCAGCTCAGATGCCAGAGTGCGGAAATGGACGGCAAAAAGGCTGACCAAGGACGAGCCCTGAGTCAGTGCCAACAGTTGGAGCGCCGTGTCATGGGTGACATGAGGTCCTAGAAAGACCTGTTTCAGAGTGCTCAGGAATAACGGAGCACTCTGCACCACATGATCGCCACGCTCCCACAGCGGCGTAGCCCACTGCAACGCCCTGTCCGACAATAAGGAAATTATAAAGCCCACCTTAGCCCGCTCTGTAGGGAAACGAGAGGCCAGAAGCTCGAGATGTATTGAGCACTGACTCACGAAACCCCTACAGGACTTACTGTCACCAGAAAATTTCTCTGGTAGCGGGAGGCGAGATAGCGTCGGTACAGGAGCGGCAGTGGACAAGGTAGCTGCAGCCACACTTGCAGCCTGAACAGCGACAGCAGTAACATCCACAGCTGAGGTTGAACGCTCAAAAGCCGCCAACCTTCCCTCCAGCTGCTGGATGTACCGCTGTAAACGCTGACCGTCCGCCATTTTACTAGCCAGACCCTGGCGCTAGTATTCTGTTAGGACTGGCGGAACGCACCAAGACAGATGATAAAGGTGCGTTCGCAGTCCGGGGTCCACCGTGCAGGTGAGAACCTGCTGCTAGCAATTAGCAGACAATATGGCAGTACACTAAAGTATACACGCGTGGGTTAAACCTCACCCAGCGTGAAGAAAGCGATCCTGTTAATTCACAGGACCGCAGCACCGCACTAGTGCGCGAGCAAGTGGTCAGCGGACTTAACCCCAGAAGGGATTGGAGCCCGATTAGACCCTTGCTGGCGTAACACCGCAGCTGGGTGTGTAGAGAACCTTAAGCAATCTATGTGCACAAGAGTGCGAGCGATGCCGCACTAACGGACGCCACTAACCACCCAGACTCGGGCAAGGAAAGCGCAAGGCAGGCGCACGGCGCCGTACTGGCAGGCACAGCTACAGGACGCTGTGATGTGTGTTAGTGCTGTAGGCTAAGTCGGGCGCTAGGTAGCAGCCATACACCTTCCGCGAACAGACATTCAATAGGGTAGGGGTTTCCAAGGACGACTTGCACTCACAACATACACACATAAGCAATTGTAAGACAATACTAGCGCATGGCCGTGCGGTCATGCGCAGTTTATATAGCAGCAGCACAGGAGGTGGCCACATCACTTTTGCCCTTCTAGGACCTGCCAAGAGGACCAATGGAATGTGCTGCAGAGCCTGAGCACATGACCCTCGATCTCCAACGGGAGACCTTACGCTGGGCATGCTCAGTACATGCAGACAAGGACTTAGTCCCAGAGAAGTCCGCTCGCTGCTGACCAGCACTGACTTTAAAGGCAGAGACTGGAGAAGCAGCACTAACTCTCAGAACAGAGTGAGAATGAGCAAGACGCTGGGACCGACGTCCTTGCTGAGCAGGCTCCACTGCGGCTGGACAAGAATGGGAGACCGCAGCGGAAGTGGCTCGAGATTCCCCCTGTGCAGAAGTGGGAACTCGACCCCTAACAACGATATCCTTGTAGGGGTCATTATCGCGGTACCAGAAGAACCTCAAGTAGTTTCTGTGTTCTTCTTTAACAAGGAAGCAGTGGAACATCTGTTGTATGTCGGCCATAAATGCTACTGCATCTTTGCGGAAACGAAGAAGTACTCCCAGAAGTCTGTTATTGAGGTCTGGACAAGACAGAAAGACGTAGTTTAAAGAAACACCTTCATATCTGGCACTTGAGTCAAATACCACTCTTATTTGACCTGGTTTCTTTGGATGATACACGCCAAAAATAGGGAAGTACCAACATTCCTCGGAATCTTGAAGTACAGGTGCAATTTCCGCGTGGCCACTCTGGAATATTCTCTCCATGAAGGTAAAGACGTGTTCTCTTGTTTCTGGTGTCTTCTGCAGTTTGCGTGTAAGGGAAACAAATCGACTGTAGACAAGTTCTCTGTTGTTGGGTAAGCGTTGCCTCTGTGGTTTGAATGGTAAAGTTGCAACCCAACTCTTTGATTCATCTCTTACTATCGCTCCATCCATGATGCCCAAGAACAGTCTGTCCTCTATGGACATTGCTACCTGGTTGTCTTCTCTTGTCCTGTGGAAAACTATGCATCTATAAGATCTTGCTCACCGTCACATGCATGGTCTTCATAGGAAGGATCAGCTAACGGACAAGGTGCAGGGGCGTTGTGTGGCAATTCTTTAATCAGGAAACTGCTCTCACATGGCTGGAAGAGAGATGGACGTCCATTTTTGAGAGTATTGGGGAGCATGTTGTTGACTGATGTTGGCCTGTGTGCTCCACCCAAACAGACGTCTCCCACAATGACCTTTCCTAGGTCAAGCCTCTGAGTATATGAGGGGCATTTTGTGGGCCGTTAATCTGTCCTCTAACCTTGTGGACCCAAAGTATGTCTCTTCCGAGGAGTAAGACGATTGAAGCCCCTTGGTCCAGTTCCAGTATCAGGTGAGCTATACGTTTCAAGTGGGTATGATGAGCTGCTACCTCTGGTGTAGGTATCTCAGACCTTTTGTCGGGGATCTGGTTGCACTCCAGTATAGATGGCAAGGATAAGCAGGTTTGACCATCTACAGACTCTACTTTGAATCCGGTCACTTTCCTCCCCGCCGTCTCGACAGTACCTGTACATGTCTTCAAGGAGTACGGAGAGCCGGGACCAGCAATGTTTTAGGTGTCGAAGAGAAATGACTTAGCTAGAGACCTGTTGCTCTGATCATCCAATATTGCATATACCTTGATTGCCTTATCCCGTTGGCTCGCTGGGAATACTCAGACAAGACAGATCTTCGAGCAGGATCTACAAGTTCCTTGCAGATTTCTGACACTGAGAAGTAACCACTGGGGTGTCTATGTCAGGGTCCATCTGTATTTCGGCAGACTTTTCTACTCGCGACGATACCACTGAGGGTGGTCCAGGGTGTAAGGCCGTGTTGTGCTCCACACTACTACATTCTGTGCATTTTACACTGGTTTCACAGTTCTTGGCGAAGTGTGAGGTCGTCGCGCAGCATCTGAAGCATATCTTGTTTTCCTTTATGAAGCTTACGGTCTTCTAGAGACTTCTCCCTGAAGGCTCTACATTTTAGTAGAGGATGAGGTTTCTTGTGCAGGGGGCAGTGTTTGCCGAGAACCTGAGGTTTGTCCTCTTCAGGAGAGGACTTACTTGCCCTGTAAAGAAAACCTATGGAGGTAACATTATTTTTGTGGACTGCTACAGGTGTTTTACAGGGTTTTACACCAGAGGCAGTGGTACATGACACAGTGAAATCGAAACTGGGGTAATTTCTACCTTTAGCCTGCTGAGTAGTGTTGAGCATTCCGATACCGCAAGTATCGGGTATCGGCCGATACTTGCGGTATCGGAATTCCGATACCGAGATCCGATACTTTTGTGGTATCGGATACATAGAGATGTGTAAAATAAAGAATTAAAATAAAAAATATTGATATATTTACCTCTCCGGCGGCCCCTGGACTCAGCGCGGGTAACCGGCAGGCTTCGTTGTTCAAAATCAGCGCTTTTAGGACCTGAGAATCACGTCCCGGCTTCTGATTGGTCGCGGGCCGCCCATGTGACCGCCACGCGACCAATCACAAGCCGCGACGTCACCGCAAGCTATTAGCGCGCTCATTTTTGAAAAATGAGCGCGTTAATGACTTTCAAAGACGTAGCGGCTTGTGATTGGTCGCGTGGCCGCGACCAATCACAAGCCGCGACGTCACCGCAAGCTATTAACGCGCTCATTTTTAAAAATGAGCGCGTTAATGACTTTCAAAGACGTAGCGGCTTGTGATTGGTCGCGGCCACGCGACCAATCACAAGCCGCGACGTCACCGCAAGCTATTAACGCGCTCATTTTTAAAAATGAGCGCGTTAAAGGCTTTCAAAGACGTAGCGGCTTGTGATTGGTCGCGTGGCCGCGACCAATCACAAGCCGCGACGTCACCGCAAGCTATTAACGCGCTCATTTTTAAAAATGAGCGCGTTAATGGCTTTCAAAGACGTAGCGGCTTGTGATTGGTCGCGGCCACGCGACCAATCACAAGCCGCTACGTCTTTGAAAGCCATTAACGCGCTCATTTTTAAAAATGAGCGCGTTAATAGCTTGCAGTGACGTCGCGGCTTGTGATTGGTCGCGTGGCCGCGACCAATCACAAGCCGCTACATCTTTGAAAGTCATTAACGCGCTCATTTTTCAAAAATGAGCGCGCTAATAGCTTGCGGTGACGTCGCGGCTTGTGATTGGTCGCGTGGCGGTCACATGGGCGGCCCGCGACCAATCAGAAGCCTGGACGTGATTCTCAGGTCCTAAAAGCGCTGATTTTGAACAAAGAAGCCTGCCGGTTACCCTGCTGAGTTCAGGGGCCGCCGGAGAGGTAAATATATCAATATTTTTTATTTTAATTCTTTATTTTACACATCCCTATGGATCCCAGGGCCTGAAGGAGAGTTTCCTCTCCTTCAGACCCTGGGAACCATGAGAATACCTTCCGATACTTGATGTCCCATTGACTTGTATTGGTATCGGATATCGGTATCGGCGATATCCGATATTTTTCGGGTATCGGCCGATACTATCCGATACCGATACTTTCAAGTATCGGACGGTATCGCTCAACACTACTGCTGAGCAACACAGTCTACAAACACCCTGAAAGGAGGAAATGGTACCTTATGAGCGTGCTTGTAACGGGACCCGTGACTGACCCACTTTTCTTGTAAGTTGTAAGGGCGCTTTTGGACAATTGGGATGACACCTCTGGCGGTGTCCAGGAATGCCAACCCTGGTAGGTCACCTTCTGCCTGAGCAGCATGTACGTCCATTAACAAGTCGCTCAGTTCCCTGAGCCTTTGATAACCCTTATTTTCTATCTTGGGAAATTCATCAATTCTTTTATACAAAGCATTTTCTATAGCTTCTATTGACCCATAACATTCTTCGAGTCTCTCC
Source organism: Ranitomeya imitator (assembly GCF_032444005.1). Classification (NCBI taxonomy): domain Eukaryota; kingdom Metazoa; phylum Chordata; class Amphibia; order Anura; family Dendrobatidae; genus Ranitomeya; species Ranitomeya imitator. The sequence continues at coordinate 609,264,174 of NC_091283.1, read as the reverse complement.
CACACCATACAAAGTCCTGTGTGTGGGTACTTTATGTTAATGCTCCTGATTCTTTTGGCATGTTCAGCTGACTCATTCCCAAGCCACTTTACCAGTAGATCTAACTCTTCACTACTGGAAAGATCCAAGTCTCTGATGGGGTTCTGGAAGGAGGCTCACCATGCTCTATAGCTTTCAGCTTGATCAGTGAACTTTACAAGTCCCTTAGTCGCCAGGTGGGTAAAGAATCTTGCAAAGTTCATAGTGGCTGAGTCAGTGCCGACATGAGCTGGTGTGCTCTTGTCATGCGGTGTGTGTGGTGCGTCCTCATACCTGGTAGGAGCTTCTGGCTTAGGAAAGTCTCTATAAAACCGTTCCGAAGCGAAGGGTGTCCCTCTCAGTCTGGGAGGAGGCCGTACCTTCTGTTCTGTAAGATGGTACCTTCCTGCTTCCAGTACGGCATTTGGAGGAAGGATCTCTGGTAATCTGTATAGGCTGGTTGGTGTAACGGATCAGAGTTATCGTCTATTCTAGGATGTTGGTGGACATTTTCTGAGGCGCATTGAGCTGGGTCCTGTCGATTAAGGTCTGGTCCACGTACGTCGCTCAGATTCAGGAAACTCTACAGCTTCTAGGAACTCAGCTTTGGCTATTGTGGCTGCTGCTTCTTTTTCAGCAGAAAGCCTTTCCAAAGTCGCTCGCAGGCGTGCTGTATCTGCGTCTCTATCTGTTTGCAGGCAGGCTCTTTCTGCTTCTCTATCTGCTTGCAGATTGGCTCTTTCTGCTTCTCTATCTGCTTGAAGGCAGGCTCTTTCTGCTTCTTGCTCTGCTTGTCTTAACTTTAACTGCATCTCTTGTGCAGTGAAGGAGGATCTTACTTTCGTCACCTCGGCTTCTGCACGGGTGAGGGCGGCAGACCTTTTCGATGACGACTTGCTAGAGCGGCTTGTTTGGGACCTCGTCCCGAGTGAAGATGCTCGACTTGCAGACATTTCGTGTCTGTTTGCAGACTGTAGGACGTCTCAGAGCGGGTAGAAATGAACTTCAGCGTGGACTGAGACGTGACGCGCTTGGTGGGCTGCACTCTCGGTACTTGTGACTGTATGGCGGCCGCTGCGGTATCTGCAGGCAGTGCAGTGTGGTACAAACGGCTGCGTAAGTGGTATTTCCTATCGCTGGCATCTAGCCTCCGTTTTTCTATTCTGTCTTCAAACACGTTGATACGGTGTGTGAAAGATATCCATAAAAAGTGTTGTTTAAAATTGCAACAAGCCACCTGGGAGACACAGCAAACATGTGGAAGAAGGTGCTCTGGTCAGATGAAACCAAAGTCGAACTTTTTGGCAACAATGCCAAATAATATGTTTGGCCTAAAGGCAAAAAAGCTCATCACCCTGAACACACCATCCCCACTGTCAAACATGGTGGTGGCAGCATCATGGTTTGGGCCTGCTTTTCTTCAGCAGGGGCAGGGAAGATGGTTAAAATTGATGGGAAGATGGATGGAGCCAAATACAGGACCATTCTTGAAGAAAACCTCTTTGAGTCTGCAAAAGACCTGAGACTGGGATGGAGATTTGTCTTCCAACAAGACAATGATCCCAAACATAAAGAAAAATCTACAATGGAATGGTTCACAAATAAACGTATCCAGGTGTCAGAATGGCCAAGTCAAAGTCCAGACCTCAATCCAATTGAGAATCTGTGGAAAGAGCTGAAAACTGCTGTTCACAAACGATCTCCATCAAACCTCACTGAGCTTGAGCTGTTTGCCAAGGAAGAATGGGCAAGAATTTCAGTCTCTCGGTGTATATAACTGATAGAGACATACCCCAAGCGACTTGCAGTTGTAATCGCGGCAAAAGGTGGCGCAACAAAGTATTAAGTTAAAGGGGCCGAATAAAATTGCACGCCCCACTTTTCAATTTTTGAATTTCCACTAAAATTTAAAATAACCAATACATTTCGTTCAACTTCACAATTGTGTTCCACTTGTTGTTGATTCTTCACCAAAAATTTACATTTGGTATCTTTATGTTTGAAGCATGATATGTGGGAAAAGGTTGAAAAGTTCCAGGGGGCCGAATACTTTCGCAAGGCACTGTATGTAAGGTCAAAAGTGGCTCGGTCACTAAGGGGTTAAACTTTTGCCTTGACCAACAACACTGTAATTATTCAATAATTAAATTAATAATCAAAAATTCAAAATAACCAGATAATTGTGCAAACAATGTAATCCCCTTTCTCTTTACGTTGTTCTTATAAATGCTGATACATATACAAGCGTGGAATTCCATTAGGTGCATCATTACAAACCAGGGTATCCTCTAACAACTCTATTTTTTGGGAAATCCAGGAGTGCGTCATTTGCCACATAACCAAAAAGTATTGCTCGCTTAAATTCAGGATGTGAGCCATGCATGAAATCTTTTACTTTTCCTGACCACAAGCCAGCCAGAATGTTCTGGGCATTGTCGCTCACAACAATTTTGAGTTGCAGTCCATGGAGAGCTAGCCTGCGGTTGAGTTGTCACTTGTTGAGCAGCAGCAAATTGTTCGCTATATGGATTTTATTCCCTAATCTTTAAATCAGTAAAGCTTTTTAGCAAAGCTATGCCTTGAATGAACTTAAACAACTCCCCACCTCTGCTTGCAGTCTCATCTGCTGCAATATATTCTAATTGTACAACTCCCCACCTCTGCTTACTGTCTCATCTGCTGCAATATATTCTAATGGTACAACTCCTCGCCTCTGCTTGCTGTCTCATCTGCTGTAATATATTCTAATGAACTCTGCTTATTGAATATTTGCTATAATTCATTTGTAGCATTGTATTCAGTCCACTATACTTTGTCTCTCCCTGTGGGTGTAACAACCTGTACTGTTTCCTGACTGTAATACTAACACCTTGACTGTAACTTTAATAATAAACACCTTGACTGTAACAACCATTAATACTTCACTCAACAATACACACATGTTTAAATAAAGAGATAAAGAAAACACAGGGAGACAGGTATTGTGAAACAAAATAACTTTTACTAACAAAAATAAAAACAATTGGAAATTTAACAAACAAATCAATAAATAAAAAAGAAAAATAATGTGATTTACTTTCGGTGTCTGTGGGAGGGAGTCACATTGTGGACCTGGGGGGTGTCGGGCTGTGAAGGTAGGCTAGGAGTGGTTGGGGAAGTTGTTACAGGGGTAGTGGCAGTTAATTGGAGAATTAGGTCAAACACATTGGGGGAAGAGGACACATTAGGAATGGAAAACAAGTTGGAAGGGATTGACACATTACAAGGGAGAGAACTAAGGGAAGATGTGGACAAACTTGAAAATAAATACACATTGTTTTGCTGCTTCTTTGACCTTTTGGTTCCTGGTGCTGCATGATGGGAGTGGAAGGCTGAGCTGCTGCACTTGGCTGTGTCGTTGAAGAGGAAGGCTGAGCTGCTGCACTCTGCTGCATGGTGTAGCTGGGTACTGTTGGACTAGTTCTAATGTCCAGCGGTGATGGTGGTAGTGGTGGTTGTGGATAGGTCACTTGGTGAGCTGACTGGTATCCAAGTCCTTTTGGTGTTGGGAAAGGTGCTGGCGGATTCTACCACTGATGCTGTGCTGGAGCTTGTTGCCCTGTAGGGAATGAAGTTTGTGCCTGCTGGTGATATCGGGATCACTGCATGGCCTCAGTGTAAGCAGCCTGACAGGCATTCGTCACATACAGCTGGAGATCAGGAGTAGTGTTGAGCGATACCGTCCGATACTTGAAAGTATCGGTATCGGATAGTATCGGCCGATACCCGAAAAATATCGGATATCGCCGATACCGATATCCGATACCAATACAAGTCAATGGGACATCAAGTATCGGAAGGTATTCTCATGTTTCCCAGGGTCTGAAGGAGAGGAAACTCTCCTTCAGGCCCTGGGATCCATAGGGATGTGTAAAATAAAGAATTAAAATAAAAAATATTGATATGCTCACCTCTCCGGCGGCCCCTGGACATCACGCTGGCACGCGACCAATCAGAAGCCGCGACGTCATTCGCAGGTCCTTAATTCCGAGAATTAGGAGTTTTGTGAATGAGAATGATTGGTCGCGTGCCGGTCACATGGGCGGAACGCGACCAATCAGAACCCGCGACGTCATTCGCAGGTCCTGAAGGCGCTCATTTTAAACAAAGAAGCCGGCCGGTTACCAGCGTGATGTCCAGGGGCCGCCGGAGAGGTGAGCATATCAATATTTTTTATTTTAATTCTTTATTTTACACATCCCTATTGATCCAATACCGATACCCGATACCACAAAAGTATCGGATCTCGGTATCGGAATTCCGATACCCGATACTTGCGGTATCGGAATGCTCAACACTAATCAGGAGTAAGGTTTTCCATCATGCCCTGTTCTATGAAGAAAAAAATAATGTTGCACCGCTCTAAAAAGTTCAGCTTCCAGGCGGTCAAGACGTCTGTGGACTTCCTGGAAAAGTGTGTTCACCTGAGTGAACCCACTGTCCAGTTTTTCTACTACCGCTTATAAAACTGAGCTTAAGTGAATAAACTTGGGCATGACTGACCTCTCCCAGGCCCTCTGCCGCTGGCGAGCAGACTCAAGTAAAGTAGTGGCAGAGGGATAGGAGAGAGGAAACAAGATGGACCAGCTTCATGTTCCCCAACCTGTGAAGCCTGCCTGGTTGCTCCATCGCTGGTGGATAATTGAGATTGGGCCAGTTCATTGGCTGGTCGATGACGGGCCCCTCCAACAGAGGACGATCCAAGTTGTGTGGTGCTGCTCCAGGTTCTGTGTGGAAAATAAATGAAAAACACTAGTAAAAAAAATTAAAAGTTTAAATAATAGTAAGACAGCACAAAAAATACTCACGCTCGCTGAGCAACTGCAGGCTTCAGAAAAGAAAGCTGATGATGGTACTTATATTTTATGATTTTTTGAGCAGCACCACTTCGAACCCGTATCTTCTTTCTCATGTCCTTATTGAAGCGATCCTTCATCAAACGCCAACGGACTTTTATTCTATTCACTGTGAAGGGGGAAAAAAATGAAAAAAGTAATTGTAAAACAATGCACCTACAGTAACAGGTTCACTGCCGCGTCAGACCACATTGCAATACTTATGAAAATCCTTTCTGGCATGTGGCGTGGCATGGTCCCAATCAGCCAGCAGTGATCTGGCCACTTCTTCCCAGAGTCATCGGATCAAGGCTGAGTCGGAATGATTCCGATCACGGGGGTCCCACAACGCTGCTCGCTCTTGCACAGCTTGAATAAGTAGGTCGTTATCTATGTCACCTTGTCATTCCTCACATTGTGGAACCTATAGATGAAATACAAAAAAAGAATTTGTAAGTAAAACTGAAAATAAAATTCAATTACAACTCTGATAAAGGCTGTCTTTCCTCCTCAGCAACTTGAGGCTGACGACCCAGGGAAGAATCATTTCCACTCGACTGCTCCTGCTCTTCTGCACTGTCAGGTACCTGTAAAGAAGATACATGATTTACAACATAACACATAAACTGTTGTGGTAGGATGCCATAGCAGTACGGGCAGCACGGTGGCGCAGTGGTTAGCACTACAGCCTTGCAGCGCTGGGGTCCTGGGTTCTAATCCCACCCAGGACAACATCTGCAAAGAGTTTGTATGTTCTCTCCGTGTTTGCGTGGGTTTCCTCCGGGCACTCCGGTTTCCTCCCACATTCCAAAGACATACTGATAGGAATTCTAGATTGTGAGCCCAATCGGGGACAGTGATGATAATGTGTGCAAAACTGTAAAGCGCTGCGTAATATGTTAGCGCTATATAAAAATAAAGATTATTAAAAAATAAAGATTATAAAGTGACTGAGAGAATGAGAATGAATTAAAAATGTATTCTTTATTTATTATTATTATTATTTATTGCACAACATGTAGAGACAGCTGTACGGCACCACCGCTCTCAAACACAGTGTGAACCGCTCACCTGCAATGGAGGCTCAGACTTCTGATCATGGGTGCCTTGGCAGAAGCAGCAGACAATCAACGTGGTATGAGGAAGAAAAGAGCCGGCACTCACCGATCGTCCGGAACAGGTACCTTTATTGAAGTACAGATAAAACATCTTCACGGGGTTCTAAATGAGGAGAGAGGCAAGCTAAATGAGGAGAGTGGTCATGCTTGCCGCTCTCCTCATTTAGCACCCCGGCCATGAAGATGTTTTAACCGCACTTCAATAAAGGTACCTGTTCCGGACGATCGGTGAGTGCCGGCTCTTTTCTTCTTCATACCACGATTATTATTTATTGTTATATTGTTAGAGCGCCATTTATTCCATGGCGCTTTACATGTGAGGAGGGGTATACATAATAAAAACAAGTACAATAATCTTAAACAATACAAGTCATAACTGGTGCAGGAGGAGTGAGGACCCTGCCCGCGAAGGCTCACAATCTACAAAGGATGGGTGAGAATACAGTAGGTGAGGATAGAGCTGGTCATGCAGCGGTTTGGTCGATCGGTGGTTACTGCAGGTTGTAGGCTTGTCAGAAGAGGGGGGTCTTCAGGTTCTTTTTGAAGGTTTCGATGGTAGGCGAGAGTCTAATGTGCTGTGGTAGTGGGTTCCAGAGTAGGGGTGATACGCGAGAGAAATCTTGTATACGATTTTGGGAAGAGGAGATAAGAGGGGAGTAGAGAAGGTTGCGTGTAGGTAAGTACCGGGAGATGAGGTCACAAATGTATGGAGGAGACAGGTTGTGGATGGCTTTGTACGTCATAGTTAGGGTTTTGTACTGGAGTCTCTGGGCAATGGGGAACCAGTGAAGGGATTGACAGAGGGGAGAGGCCGGGGAATAGTGGGGGGACAGGTGGATTAGTCGGGCAGCAGAGTTTAGAATAGATTGGAGGGGTGCGAGAGTGTTAGAGGGGAGGCCACGGAGCAGGAGGTTGCAGTAGTCAAGGCGAGAGATGGTGAGGGCATGGACTAGGGTTTTTGCAGATTCTTAGTTGAGGAATGAACGGATTTGTGAAATATTTTTGAGTTGAAGTTGGCACGAAGTGGAAAGGGCTTGGATATGTGGTTTGAAGGAGAGATCAGTGTCAAGGATTACGCCAAGGCAGCGAACTTGTGGGACTGGGGAGAGTGGGCAGCCATTTACTGTAATGGATAGGTTTGTTGGGAGGGTCGCGTGAGATGGGGAAAGATGATGAATTCTGTTATTTAATATAAAAAGTTAAAATTTAAATTAAAAAGACAGGGGAAATGGGAATAAACCTCCAAAGAATTCAGGGAAGGGTACAGCAGGTCAAAAAAGATGAACACTCCTGAACTATAAACCAAAAGTGAATGGATATATATAGCATTTATTTGTAGCAATTACAACACACCTACCCCATCACCAGACCTTTCAGGTGCTGTAGAACTTTCACTATCAAAAGCTTGTGCTATATCACCTTTTCCAAAGCAGACAACAGAAAAAGTGGGTATTTTTGATGCACATTGCCTTTGCTGTATATTGCCAATAGCATCAACCTGCTCTTCTGATTAACTCATCTCCTCATCACGCCTGTCAGATTTCAATGTTTTGTCTACCATAGGATCATCATGACCTTCATCGTATGGGAAACAGCATTATTTAAAGCAAATTTTTCCACTTTCCAATGAATATCTCCAATGAATCTCTACAGCTGCTGTAGTTTATAGACCATGGTGGTGCAACAAAGATGCTTCCTTGAACCCTGTAAAGAACATAATTAGTATCTTGCTTTATACAATAACTGCTCCTATTGCGTCCGTACATATAAATGGAGCTAACATCATATATTCATTGCAAGTGCATACAAGACACATCATATCCCAGAGACTAAACAATAAATCTATTCATTCTTTTCATATTTTCTTTTAAATTGGTAAGTAGAAATCAATTGTTTCAGTGAATGTACCTATATTGAGCTTTCAGCATTTGCTTTCACCAGTGTTCATCTCTTGTGTTATCTTTAGCACTTCACACGCGATTGTAAATGGTCTTCATAGCAGTTCCATTAAAAATGCATTAAATATATCTATTAAATATAAATGAGCTTACTTTTTAATTAAAACTATTAATTCTGGAATTGTTCTGATCTCCCTTAGAATGTTGATGGTAAGCCAAGGCTGGAAAAGCAATAGTACAGTGCAGTATAGTAAAGTATCCATAGTGTGGGAATGATTTATATAAGATCCTGTTGGTATATTGAGATCATTATATATTCATGACCTATGGTATGGCATTTCCAAGTAACAAGAAAACTGTTTTAAGATTCAAGTATTATACTATACTTTCCACCTCTTCAACCAGAAGAGAAACCAATGGTATGTATAAATAAATTATGTCTAGCACTAATTAACTAAAGATCCTCCTAAAAATTTGTGCAATAAGCGACAATGTTCTAATAAAATTAATTATTTTATTGATAAATTATATGAATAAAATTTAACATATAAAAACAGTTAACAGCTGATAATAGAAGCACATATGATCATGTATGATACAGGTATAGGAAACTCAATAATTCATAATATATTATGACATACTAGGTAATCGTACAAAAATTATAAATAAAACTAAACTTTTGTATATGACTTTTTTAGGGAATCTTTCACGGTTTTATTTATAATTTTTGTAAAGAGAAAACTAAAAAGACTAAAGAAAGACCCCAACTAACATTACTACCATATAGTAACCATAGAGTGGTAGATAACGGTTCTACATCTCATATAGGGGATCATAGTAGAGTTAAATCCAATTATTCAGTTATCATTTATTTATCACATCTTTTTTATTTGGTACAGACCATCATGAAGGCTTCTTCCAGCCCCGATTTTCGACTTCTCACATTTCTAGCACTATTCCAAACATTTTCCCGCCTTCGCAAACTTCGAAACTTGCTGATACCCCAATCCTAAATTTGTTGTTGATCCTTTACTGTGCCTTATATGTTGCCCTAAATTCTATATTTTACTGAAATAATGTTGTCATTCCTATAATTACACCACCAAATATTGTGCCACACAGACAGAAAGCAATAGTGCTCGCTAGTTAGTGCACAAACTAATAATGGTGACAACTACCAAACGGTGCCCAATATTGTGCTGCAGCCACAAACACTAAAATTGCAATGTTTTGTTCTCACAAATACAAAAATATTATATTCATCATAGATCTTCTTTGTGATTGACTCTAAACAGCAATGTTGTTCTGTTAGTGACCCATTAGAAATAATGGCTATCATTATACCCTGCCAAGTATTAATGCCTTTATTGTGCCCTCCAAATAGTAATATTAACTCCTAAAACAAAATAAAAATGTACCTAGATAGTATTAATATCCCCTTTGCTCCTAAAAACTAATAATGTCTCAAGAGTTATGTATAAAGCCCCTGTTAAACCAGGTCCCTGTCCCGTACCTTTGCGGGGTCGCCGGCGGGACTCCTGCTCTGTGCCGGCCCCGCACCATCATGCTGCAGCCCCTGCTTCCTCTATTTCCCCTGCTTCCTGGCATGCAGCCAGCAGGTCCTCGGGTAGAGTGCTTAGGTCGCGTGTGCACTCTCCCGGTCTCTTTAAGAGACAGCGCATATTTTTCAAAAAGTACTTCTGACCAATGGCGTGCTAGTGATTACTATTTCTAGCCCCTCCGCCATAGGGAGGGTGCCAGAGCATCAAGTATCCTCTGTTGCTAGCTTCCGGTTTAAGCTAGTGTGTGCTAAGCTTCTGAAATGTTTTGCCAGTACTTCGCTTACACTGCTTACACTATCATCAGCCTGCTACCGACTATCCTGGAAGACATCCTTTCTGTCTACGCCAGTTCCATCACGTTCTGCCATTCAGCCATCCATACCTCTGGACAACACCTGTACCACCGTTGTCAGCTCCTACCTATACACGCAGAATCCACCAGTCAGCTCCACGACATCTGCTACCTCTGCTTGTCCATTTGTCCTGCTGGGACAGCTGCCACGTGTCCAGGGTCTAACTGGAGGTAGCACCCATGTCCTGGAGGCATTCCATTCTGACCCCGCTCAAGGGGACTTACCACGGGTGTCTGAGGCTCACGTAGTTATGTCCCCTTCGGAGCTCCCCGGACCATGGTCCCGATGTTCCACAGACTTATCAATAAAAAGTGAATGTGAACTTCACCACCTGTGCTTCCGCTTCCGTTCATTACAGCCCCATTACAGCACACTCAAGAAGTAATATTGTCCTCTTAAGTGCCTCCTTAAAAAGTAATAATGCTATGTAAGTGTCTTTTTAAAAGTACCGTGGCAGGATTAATGGGCTCAATACATAATTAAGATACATTCATATTTAGTGATATATTGTTATATTGTATAGCTACTGTACTAAACTGTCTACAGAAGTACTTGCGCTTTAACCATTTTTTCTTTACTTTTTACAATTATTTCTATAACTAACAACTTTCTGAACAGCAGTTGATGGATCTATAAGCTAATTGTATTTTCATTGTATTTTCTGTTGACTTCACAAAAAACGCTTTACAATTTCAATAAGCTCCAATAATGGAAGTCGGAAGGGATTTTCAAACTCTCAAGTGCCGCTTGGCAAGCTACGGGAATTATTAGACAAAAAATTACCCGACTGATGATTTTGCCCACTTATAATATGTAAATCGGACTTGTTGAATACTTTTGTGCTGAGGGGCAATTTCATTTATGTTTACAGCTCCGCTAAAGGGGGAGGTTCAAACGTCATTTGCAAGATTTGTTCTGCTTCTTTTTCTCTTATTATTTACGGTGTTATGAACTGCTATTTTTTGCCAAATGTCTTGCCTTCGAAAAGATTTCAGCACTTCCCCAATGGACAGCTTGTGTACAATTGCACTCAACCACAACATTTTTGTAGTATGTAAGGATATTACTGTTGCTTGCCAGTCAGGGCTTCTGTGAAGTTGTAAATGCTAGCATGACAAATAGGAAATGCGGGTTCATTGTTCTGCTTTGTACCTTTTATCAAGTCTGACCTCTTCCGGTCTCCCCAGAGCCCCATCTTGCTATCACTTGACAGTCCTATGTCTATTGTATTCGGCAGCCAGAAATCTAAGAGCCAGCATGAATGTGAGAAGCCTTCTCATCCCTGCTAGAGGAGCAGCAGAACTCCGCTAAAACATAAACGAGTCACAGAATATCAGGGGAATATAAGAGAAAAGCAGCCCTGGAGTAGAAGAAAGAAAACATCTTTGCAGATGAACATCAACTGCACAGCAAATGCAGCAGGATATAGAGTGTAGTCCCTAGACAAGGCACTGTTCTGTAAGTACTATGTTTTATCATTGCCATTTTTTTCAAATTACTCCTTGCTACTTAACTTAATGTAAATTACAACTTGAAAACTTGGATTATATTTGATTATTACCCCACTATATCGACTATTGTATGATCCGTCTAGATTGTAAACCGTGTGTAGTATGTGGTTAGTGTACTTTTGTGTCCTATAGGGGTAGGACTGACTTTGCTACATGCCAATCTCCTGTTGGTCACCATTTGGTTATTTGTTACAACTCTTCTTTGTGAATCAATATGTAGTCTTCAGTTTTGCATTGTGTAGATCTACAGATAAACATACTGTATTCTGAACCCAGCCTTGTATTCACAATGCGTTAAGAAATTCAGGTCTACCCTTACTGCTGCTAGTTTATGAGATGTGATGTAATGTGAGTGACATTATGCTTTTACACATGGCTCCAAATAATAATATTGTTTGCCTATTTGGCTTTGCATGCTTTTAAAACTCTTGAGTGTTCATACAATTGAAAGTGATTGGAAGGGAGAACATAAAGCCTGAATCATGCATGTTGACTTCTTCGATTTATTATGGTTTACAAAATTATTGTTACCTACAGTATCTAACTAGATTTATAAACTGGGCTTATTTGGGGCAGAGGTCAAGATGCAGATATCCCTTAAGTTTGTGCTTTTAGAGAAAAGGGATCAATCCTACAAGCACTATAATTATGACACCCAGATAAGTTTCTCTTTTAGGAGTTGAACTATTAGAAGTGGGTACAGTAGATTGATAACTCATGTCATTAAATTGTTACAGGGGTTGTTTGGAGTTAATATTTATTTCAGTCAAGCTTACAGATGTAAAAAAAAATTCCCCCCATCTTTCCTGTATCCAGTGCTGCCTCTGTACCGCTGTCCCGAACTCTGTTGGTAAGCTGCAGTCATCACTGTGTCATCACTGCAGCCAATCACTGGATGTAATGCTAATGTAGACTACTTGATTGACTTCAATACTTCAAGTTATTTATAATATAAATATTCTTTCTCATTTATCAAAATGGTTTCAACAAAAAAATATGTATGCCTCTATCTACCAATCACAGCTCGGCTTTAAATTCTTAAATAGGACATCCCATTTGCTTAAAAAAATTACTTAAATTCCTTGCAAAAATTTCAGAGCTACCATAATTCTGCTACTTGTTTTCCTTATTATGTTGCATTTCTCTATTGCAGAGACAATCACATTTATTGCTTTTAGATCAAGGTAAGTGAAACATCTGCTTGCAGACCAACTAGGCGTTTCTTAAGGCTAGGTTTCCATTGCGTTAATGGGACCGCGCTAACGGACAGCGTTGCGTGGCGAAATTAACGCCGTTCAACGCGTCCGTTAGCGTGCCCATTAACAGCAATGGGGACGCGCATCACTAGCGCGTGCCATTTTCGGCACGCGCTAGCGATGTGCCGGTGTTTTGTGGCGTGCCGCGGACGCTACTTGTAGCGTCCGAGGCGCGCCCGCGGTCCGTTCCCCGCTCTTTCAGATGGGAGATCTGCGAGAGCGGGGACGTTTAACGCGACCCCTTTACAACACATTGCGTTAGCGCAATCCGCTAGCGCTAGGCGTCAAACGGATTGCACTAACGCAATCTGAACCTAGCCTTAGAGTCTTTTTTGGAGCATGCACTTTTACTTCTCCCTACACTCTACTAATCAGAGTTTGGCATCTGATCTAGTAATCCCAAACACTGCCAAGCTCTGATTTTCAGAGTCTTGGAGGGAGAGGTGAATGCACATGCTCCTAGAAAGGACTCTGAAGAAATGCCCAGTTGCACTAAAAGCAGAAACTTCACATACTGTACTCCAAAAGCAGCAAATGTTTACATCACTGCAAAAGAATGACAAAACACAACATAGAACATAATGGCAGAATCAGTATAGCTCAGGGATTTTTACAAGTTATGTTCCTCAATTTTTTTGTGATCATGTTTAAACTGCTCTGGAAAAATGAGAATTCATTTTTCCACATTCAGTATCATGCATGCATGTGATATTGACACATTTGGAAGATTGAAGTGGTAGATAGATTTTCCTTGATTTTATATTTATGTTCTATTCTTAAGAATGCATAATCTGATCATCGGAGGTTCCACCTCTAAGACACCTACCTATTAATAAACTGAACAAGTAGCAGTGCTTAGTTAAGTGTTGACATATCATTATTGAAGAAAACTTTTGGCATGACAAATGATGATTCTCTAGTAATGTAGTGCTCATATTATTAAGGAAAGAAATTATTGTTTGCAAACATGAGATACAATTTGAAGCAAAATATATTTTCTACCTACAAAAAAGAGAATAGATCTCCATTTTCTTGGATGAGCCCAATATCGATTAGCGACAAAAGAACTTAACTGATTCGGTTCTGACTGCCTGATAACAACATCAACTCAAAAGACATCTGACTTACACATGAATAAAGTAATTAAGTATCTCATAGATACATCATCATTTCATTGTCCGCAATAATGTTTCAATGTGTTTCACTATTCTTGTGACAAACTGACATGTTAGACATACAAAAATGTGAACTTGTTGGTACACTAATTATTTGTACCCTTGGCATGTCCACTACAAAATGCCAGATTACCAAATGGATTGTAATAAACTGTTGATGAATGTCATCCACTAAATATTAGTCTACTGGGAAATTATCAAATGTAGGCAAAACAATAAAGATTCCAATTTGATGCACACAGGCTCCAAAAAGGTTGGCTGAAGCTGGCCATACACATTAGATGGTGGTTGACCGAATAATGCTCTAGTGGATCATTGGGCAACAGCTACTGTATCTCAGTTGACTTTACCATACACTAGAGTGCTTTTGCGGCCGAGCACTCCTGTGTTTTCTATGAGAATGCTGCAAACTAACACTTCCACTAGGGGCCTATATCCGGGAGTACAATGCAAATGGCAATCCAAAATTGGACATGTGAGATCGACATCTCTCCTGAGTCGGCCAGCACCATGGCCCAATATCTCTCCTGAGTCGACCATCAGTTTGCCAACACCTCATACATATCAGATTGTCAGCTGAACCTGCTGATATTGACGCTAATTAATCTAATGTCTATGGGGGCACAGAGTTTATGTTATATCTAAAAAAAACACAAAAGTAATACTGCAGTAGATTAATGTGAAGGCAGTTTATTGGCTTAAAATTAGTGCAGGGACATGCAATTATTATTATTTATTATTCTAGCGCCATTTATTCCACAGCGCTTCACATGTAAGAAGGGGTATACATAATAAAAAATAAGTACAATAATCTTAATCAATACAAGTCATGACTGGTACATTAGGAGAGAGGGCCCTGCCCGCGAGGGCTTACAATCTGCAAGGGATGGTTGAGAATACAGTAGGTGAGGGTAGAGCTGGTTGTGCAGCGGTTTGATCTATCGGTGGTTACTGCTGGTTGTAGGCTTGTCGGAAGAGGTAGGTCTTCAGGTTCTTTTTGAAGGTTTCGATCGTAGGCAAGAGTCTGATATGTTGTGGTAGAGAGTTTCAGAGTAGAGGGGATGCACGGGAGAAATCTTGTATTCGATTTTGGGAAGAGGAGATAAGATGAGAGTAAAGAAGGAGATCTTGTGAGGATCGGAGGTTGCGTGTAGGTAAGTACCGAGAGACGAGGTCACAGATATATGGAGGAGACAGGTTGTGGATGGCTTTGTATGCCACGGTTAGGGTTTTGAACTGGAGTGTTTGGATAATGGGGAGCCAGTGCAGGGATTGACAGAGGGGAGAGGCTGGGGAATAGCGGGGGGACAGGTGGATTAGTCGGGCAGCAGAGTTTAGAAGAGATTGGAGGGGTGCAAGAGTGTTAGAGGGGAGGCCACAGGAGGAGGTTGCAGTAGTAAAGGTGGGAGATGAAGAGGGCATGGACTAGGGTTTTAGTCCCTCCATGGAGTCCTTTTAATTCCCACAAATCTAGTAAATGGCAGCTTAAAATACTCGCAAATTCCTTGTTTTAGCTATTTAACAATTACTGTATGCGATAAATATATTATTAAGAGAGGTTGTATTAAAATTAAACTCTTTTTCACTAGATTTGCGTGCGTAGAAATTTCTCCATTGAGAGGCTGAAACGTTACATGCTTCTGTACTAATTTTTAAGAAATAAACCACCATCTATTCACCATCTATTGGAGTGCTTCTTTTTTGTTTGTATTTGGCTTCCCAATTTCACTAAAAGCCAGAGAAATGAAATACATATTTGTGAGGTGGTGTTATCCCTAAGAAATATTTAATTCTTCTCTTTAGAATATATTTGGTCAACTGAGGCAATCATTGCTGCTACCCTTAGTACAACTGCTCCAGAATGAAATGGGCTTATAGTTACCTTTGAAAATATGAGAGTATATTGGCCAATCTTGATAATAGATGAATACATTTGAGATTTTCCATCTCTTATTTATTATTTTGGTTGCACATTACGACATACGTGGCTCCAGGCCTAATATGCTTCTTGGATGACACATGTTGTAAAGTCATGACATCTTATGCAATGGTCTAGTGCACAGTGACATCAGAGGCTTAGTCGGTTGCAGAAGCCCTGGTAAGTTAAGCAGGCAGAACAAGATGCATGAGAAGTGTGAAGGAGAAAGGAAGAGATGCCGATGACTGGAGAGCAGGAGGATGAGAGTGGATGGGTGAGTGTCAATAAGAGTATTGCACAGAAGAGTGAGGATATAAATAGTGTTGTGATAATCTTATAAATGCAGAATATTGGAGATGCTGAAAAAACTTATTTCTTAAACGGTGGTGCAATGGCCAACAATGCAGTAAATAGCCATAAGAGAAAATGTGAAAGGTGGCACTCTCCAGTTTAATCTGTGATTTAACAGTCTTGTATTTTAAATAATCCAAACATCCATCAAGCGGTAGTGCAGCATGTAAGGGGATACATGCGGGGAAACAGGTGGACGAAGGCCGTTTCACGCTCAGGTAGCGCTTGTACTTATAAGTCTCCTGTGCAAAAAGCATCCAGTTCCTGTAAATTCCTGGGCTGTCTAGCATGAACTGCGTGCTTGAGATCTCCCCAGAGTGGCTCAATAATATTGAGGTCAGGAGACTTAGATAGCTACTCCAGAACCTTGATTTTGTTCTGCTGTAGCCAATGACAGGTCGACTTGGCCTTCCATTTTGGATCGTTGTCATGTTGGAACGTCCAAGTATGTCCCATGCGCATCTTCTGGGCTGATGAGTGCAAATTTTCCTCCAGTATTTGCTGATAATGAACTGCATTCATCTTTCCTTCAACTTTGACCAAGGATCCTGTGCCTTTGTAGCTCACACATCCCCAAAACATCAGCGATCCACCTCTGTGCTTTACAGTAGGAATGGTGTTCCTTTCATCATAGGCCTTGTTGACCTATCACCAAATGTAATGTTTATAGTTGTGTCCAAAAAAGTTCATTTTTGGTCGCATTACTCCAAATGACCTTGCTCCAGAAGTTTTGAGGCTGGTCTCTGTGCTGTTTTGAGTATTGTAGGTGAGATACTTTGTGGCATTTGCGCATTAATGGCTTTCTTCTAGTGACTCGACCATGCAGCCCATTTTTCTTCAAGTTCCTCCTAATTGTGCAACTTGAAACAGCCACATCACTAGTTTCCACAGAGTTCTGCTGTATTTCAGCTGATGTTGTTTGTGGGTTTTTCTTTGCATCCCGAACAATTTTCCTGGCAGTTGTGGATGATATTTTTGTTGGTCTACCTGACTGTGGTTTTATTTTTACAGAGCTGTTGTGAATTCAGCTTTTGGGCTCCCTCCGGTGGTTGTAGAGGGTAATGCAGTTGTGACTGGACTGCAGGATTGGACAGGTGTATCTACTAACTGCAAAACTGACTGGGGTATATAGCCTTGCAGGACTCTTTAGTCCCTGCCAGTTGTCCATTGTTTTTGAAGGATTCACTTCCCTGCTGGTCTCTCCAGTTTGCTGTGCTTTTCTACAAAGATAAGTCCTGGCTTTGTTTTTGCTGTCCACCTGCAGTGGACATTACAGTTTTGTGCATATTCATGTTTTTGTCTTGTTCAGCTTTGTCTGTGAAGGATTTTTTACAGCTAAGCTGTGTCTCTGGAGATACAGATATACCCCCCATGTCTTTAGTCAGATGTGGTGAATCGTATTTTCTGTGGTGGATATTTTCTAGTGTTTTTATACTGACCGCATAGTACTCTGTTCTATTCTTTCTTTTTAGCTAGTATGGCCTCCTATGCTAAAATCTGATTTCATATCTGCGTGTGTTATTTCCCTTTCCTCTCACCATCAATATTTGTGGGGGGCTATCTATCCTTTGGGGATTTTCTCTGAGGCAAGATAGGTTTCCTGTTTCTGTCTTTAGGGGTAGTTAATTCTTAGGCTGTGTCGAGGGGTCTAGGGAGCGTTAGGTACCCCCCACGGCTGCTTCTAGTTGCGCTGCTAGGTTCAGGGTTTGCGGTCAGTACAGGGACCACCTTCTCCAGAGTCCGTCTCATGCTGCTCCTAGGCCACCAGATCATAACAGTACAACTGGCCATCAATGAGTTAATTGCATCTCAGAAGAAGGGAGAGAAGCTTTTGAGCCATTTTTTTCCTTAGCCTGTTCCTCCCTCTTTACCTCTGGGTGGCTGCGGAACCTAGTAATAACATGAGTGTTCAGGAGTTAGTTTCTCGTGTGGATCAAGCTTGCTGCTAGGGTACAGGGTATTTCAGAATATATTGTTCAGACTCCTGCCTTAGAACCTAAAATTCCCACTCCTGTTTTATTCTTTGGTGACAGATCCAAATTTTTGAGTTTCAAAAATAATTGTAAACTGTTTTTTGCATTGAGACCCTGTTCTTCTGGTGATCCCATTCAGCAGGTTAAAATCATCATATCTCTGCTGCGTGGTGACCCACAGGATTGGGCATTTTCCCTGGAAACTGGCAATCCTGCTTTGCTTAATGTTGATTCGTTCTTTCAGGCATTGGGGTTGTGATGAGCCTAATTCTGTGGATCAGGCTGAGAAAATCTGGTTGGCCCTGTGTCAGGGTCAAGAAGCGGCAGAATTGTATTGCCAGAAATTTAGAAAATGGTCTGTACTGACTAAATGGAATGAGGATGCCTTGGCGGCAATTTTCAGAAAGGGTCTTTCTGAATCCGTTAAAGATGTTATGGTGGGGTTCCCCACGCCTGCTGGTCTGAGTGATTCTATGTCTCTGGCCATTCAGATTGATCGGCGCTTGCGCGAGCGCAGAGTTGTGCACACTATGATGTTGTCCTCTGAGCGGAGCCCTGGGCCTATGCAGTGTGATAGGATTTTGTCTAGAGCTGAACGTCAAACATTCAGGCGTCAGAATAGGTTGTGTTTTTACTGTGGCGATTCTGCTCATGTTATTTCTGATTGCCCTAAGCGTACAAAGAGAATCGCTAGTTCTGTTGCCATCAGTACTATACAACCTAAATTTCTATTATCTGTGACCTTGATCTGCTCATTATCATCATTTTCTGTCATGGCGTTTGTGGATTCAGGCGCCGCTCTCAACTTAATGGACTTAGAATTTGCCAGACGTTGTGGTTTTCCCTTGCAGCCTTTGCAGAACCATATTCCTTTAAGAGGCATTGATGCTACACCGTTGGCTAAAAATAAGCCCCAGTTTTGGACACAGCTGACCATGCGCATGGCGCCAGCCCATCAGGAAGATTGTCGTTTTCTGGTGTTGCATAATTTGCATGATGATATTGTGCTGGATTTTCCATGGTTGCAGCTACATAATCCGGTGTTAGATTGGAAATCCATGTCTGTGACTAGTTTGGGTTGTCAGGCGGTTCATGATCAGGTTCCTTTGATGTCAATTTCCTCTTCCCCCTCTTCTGAAATTCCTGAGTTTTTGTCAGACTTCCAGGATGTATTCGATGAGCCCAAATCCAGTTCCTTTCCACCGCATAGGGACTGTGATTGTGCTATTGACTTGATTCCAGGTTGTAAATTCCCTAAGGGCCGACTTTTCAACCTGTCTGTGCCTGAACATACCGTCATGTGGAGCTATATTAAGGAGTCTTTGGAGAAAGGACATATTCGGCCATCTTCTTCACCATTGGGAGCGGGGTTCTTTTTTGTTGCCAAGAAGGATGGCTCCTTGAGACCCTGTATTGATTATCGCCTCTTGAATAAGATCACGGTCAAATTTCAATATCCTTTGCCTTTGCTTACTGATTTGTTTGCTAGGATTAAGGGGGCTAGCTGGTTTACTAAGATTGACCTTCGAGGGGCATATAATCTTATTCGTATTAAGTAGGGTGACAAATGGAAAACTGCATTTAATACGCCCGAAGGCCATTTTGAATACCTTGTGATGCCATTCGGGCTCTCTAATGCCCCATCTGTGTTCCAATACTTCATGCATGATATCTTTCGGAGTTATCTTGATAAATTCATGGTTGTATATTTGGATGATATTTTGATTTTTTCCAATGATTGGCAGTCTCATGTGAAACAGGTCAGGATGGTATTTCAGATCCTCCATAATAATGCTTTATTTGTGAAGGGGTCAAAGTGCCTCTTTGGAGTGCAGAAGGTTTCTTTTTTGGGTTTCATTTTTTCTCCCTCATCTATAGAAATGGATCCGGTTAAGGTTCAGGCCATTCATGATTGGATTCAGCCCACATCTGTGAAGAGCCTTAAGAAATTCTTGGGCTTTGCTAATTTTTATCGTCGTTTCAATGCCAACTTCTCCAGTGTGGTTAAACCTCTGACCGATTTGACCAAAAAAGGCGCTGATGTGACGAATTGGTCCTCCGCGGCTGTCTCTGCCTTTCAGGAGCTTAAACGCCGATTTACTTCTGCCCCTGTGTTGCGTCAGCCAGATATTTCTCTTCCATCTCAGGTTGAGGTTGACGTGTCTGAGATTGGGCAGGAGCCGTTTTGTCTCAGAGGAATTCTGATGGTTCCTTGATGAAACCGTGTGCCTTCTTTTCTCGAAAGTTTTCGCCTGCGGAACGCAATTATGATGTCGGCAATCGGGAGTTGTTGGCTATGAAGTGGGCATTTGAGGAGTGGCGACATTGACTTGAGGGGGCCAAGCACCGTATTGTGGCCCTGACCGATCATAAGAATCTGATTTACCTCGAGTCTGCCAAACGGCTGAATCCTAGATAGGCTCGATGGTCCCTGTTTTCTCCCATTTTGATTTTGTGGTCTCGTACATTCCTGGTACTAAGAATGTTAAGGTGGATGCCCTCTCTAGGAGTTTTTTTCCTGATTCCCCTGGGGTTCTTGAGCCGGTCGGCATTTTGAAGGAAGGGGTGATTCTTTCTGCCATCTCCCCTGATTTGGGACGGGTTCTTCAGGAATTTCAGGCTAATAAACCTGACGCTGTCCTGTGGGGAAACTGTTTGTTCCTGATAGATGGACTAGTAAAGTGATTTTTGAGGTTCATTGTTCTGTGTTGGCTGGCCATCTTGGGATTTTTGGTACCAGAGATTTGGTTGGTAGGTCCTTTTGGTGGCCTTCTTTGTCGCGGGATGTGCATTCTTTTGTGCAGTCCTGTGGGATTTGTGCTGGGGCTAAGCCTTGCTGTTCCCGCGCTAGTGGGTTGCTTTTGCCATTACCGGTTCCCAAGAGGCCCTGGACACATATTTCTATGGATTTTATTTCCGATTTTCCGGTTTCCCAGAGAATGTCGGTTATCTGAGTTGTCTGTGACCGATTTTCTAAGATGGTTAATTTGGTGCCTTTGTATAAATTGCCTTCTTCTTCTGATTTAGTTCCGTTGTTTTTTCAGCATGTGGTACGTTTGCATCGTATTCCGGAGAATATTGTGTCCGACAGAGGTTCCCAGTTTGTTTCTAGGTTTTGGCGGGCCTTTTGTGCAAAGCTGGGCATTGATTTGTCTTTTTCTTCTGCATTTCATCCTCAAACAAATGGCCAGACTGAGTGAACTAATCAGACCTTGGAGACCTATTTGAGATGCTTTGTGTCTGCTGATCAGGATGTTTGGGTGGCTTTTTTGCCATTGGCCGAGTTTGCCCTTAATAATCGGGCTAGTTCGGCACTTTGGTTTTGCCTTTTTTTTGTAATTTTGGTTTTCATCCTCGTTTTTCTTCTGGGCAGGTTGAGCCTTCTGACCTTCCTGGTGTGGATTCTGTGGTCAACAGGTTGCAGCAGATTTGGGCTCATGTGGTGGACAATTTGGTGTGGTCTCAGGTGGAGGCTCAACGTTTTGCTAACCGTCGTCGGTGTGTTGGTTCCCGGCTTCGGGTTGGGGATCTGGTTTGGTTTTCTTCCTGTCATGTTCCTATGAAGGTTTCTTCCCCTAAGTTTAAGCCTCGAATTATTGGTCCTTATAGGATTTCTGAGATTTTAATCCGGTGTCCTTTCGCCTGGCGCTTCCGACCTCTTTTGCTATTCATAATGTCTTCCATAGATCTTTGTTGCGGAAATATGTGGAGCCCGTTGTTTCCTCTGTTGATCCTCCGGCCCCTGTGTTGGTCGATGGGGAGTTGGAAAATGTGGTTCAGAAGATTTTGGATTCTCGTTTTTCGAGGCGGAGGCTTCAGGACCTTGTCAAATGGAAGGGTTATGGCCAGGAGGATAATTCTTGGGTTTCTGCCTCTGATGGCCATGCCGCTGATTTGGTTCGTAGCTTTCATCGGGCTCATCCTGATCGGCCTGGGGGCTCTGGTGAGGGTTCGGTGACCCCTCCTCAAGGGGGGGTACTGTTGTGAATTCAGCTTTTGGGCTCCCTCCGGTGGTTGTAGAGGGTAATGCAGTTGTGACTGGACTGCAGGATTGGACAGGTGTATCTACTAATTGCAAAACTGACTGGGGTATATAGCCTTGCAGGACTCTTTAGTCCCTGCCAGTTGTCCATTGTTTTTGAAGGATTCACTTCCCTGCTGGTCTCTCCAGTTTGCTGTGCTTTTCTACAAAGATAAGTCCTGGCTTTGTTTTTGCTGTCCACCTGCAGTGGACATTACAGTTTTGTGCATATTCATGTTTTTGTCTTGTTCAGCTTTGTCTGTGAAGGATTTTTTACAGCTAAGCTGTGTCTCTGGAGATGCAGATATACCCCCCATGTCTTTAGTCAGATGTGGTGATTTGTATTTTCTGTGGTGGATATTTTCTAGTGTTTTTATACTGACCGCATAGTACTCTGTTCTATTCTTTCTTTTTAGCTAGTATGGCCTCCTATGCTAAAATCTGATTTCATATCTGCGTGTGTTATTTCCCTCTCCTCTCACCGTCAATATTTGTGGGGGGCTATCTATCCTTTGGGGATTTTCTCTGAGGCAAGATAGGTTTCCTGTTTCTGTCTTTAGGGGTAGTTAATTCTTAGGCTGTGTCGAGGGGTCTAGGGAGCGTTAGGTACAGCCCACGGCTGCTTCTAGTTGCGCTGCTAGGTTCAGGGTTTGCCGTCAGTACAGGGACCACCTTCTCTAGAGTCCGTCTCATGCTGCTCCTAGGCCATCAGATCGTAACACAGAGCCCCTGTTTTCCATTTGTTAAGCACAGTTTGAACGCTACTGACTGGCATTATTAATTCCTTGGACATTTTTTTGTATCCCTTTCCTGTTTTATACAGTTCAACCACCTTTTCCCATAGATCCTTTGACAATTCTTTTGCATCCCCCATGACTCGCAATCCAGAAACGTTAGTGGCTGGATGAAAGATGCAAGAGTCTGTCTGGATCCCAGAAACTCACTCAGCTTTTATGCGCACACACTGATTACAAGTAAACAGTTCACATGTGAGGATGTTACCTTCAGTGGCCATTCAAATCTATTTGTGTCAACTTCTGTGCATGTTTTCAGGCCAAAACAATCAGGGTTCGTGAACTTTTGATCAGGGTCATTTGGATGTTTTGGGTTGTCATTATGATTTAAAAAGATAAAACACAGTAGTTTGACAATAAATTGCTTCACCCAACCACTAACCATGAGTGAAAAAAAGTTTTGGTGTTATCATTCATATTCTCTGAAAAAAGGCAAAGAAAGGAAAAATTCTGCTGGGGTATGTAAACATTTGAGCACCACTGTATATGTGTGTGTGATTTGAAGAATATTTCCTTTGAAAATGATGTATAAATGACATAGAGAATTGCTCTATATAAAAGCTCATGTTAAAATCGCATTGCAATTGGATAAGAATCGCACTGCATTCGGATGAAAATCGTTTAGTGTGACTCCAGCCTCACTCAGTGACTGGAGATGGAAAATGACTCTGCTGTACAAACTGTGTTCCATTGATAACAAGTGATCTTAGATTGCCCAGGTACCGTCCAACACTATACTAAGCTATGACAATCCGCTAGATGTTGGGAAGCCTGTGTAGCAATGTAAATTTACTTTAGTCTGCTCGCTGATGTTTCAGCAGTGTGGGAAATGGTGTCAAGCAATTTTGTTTTGATTTACAAACCATGAATCAAAGCTCAAAATTTTAGAATTTGCATGAAAAAGTGAATTTCAGGAAATTTGACACAAACTCGATCCTTTGCGATCTATCTTCTAAAATCAAATATCTTTAGTAGTGGAAATATGAAATAAAATACTGTATACCTTAGCTAGAGTGGCAGATAATAGGACATGAGCACATTAATAACAAAAATGTTAGACTGAGGCTGTAAGGGTATGTACCCACAATCCAGAATATCAGTGCTTTGGACACAGCTCACCTGCACTGCATCCAAAATGCTGCGTTCTAAGTTACTAGTACAGGGGATCAGATTTACAGAACTACCATGCCAACTGTTCTTCTATTTGAAGCTGCATAAATTCACCCCCGGCGCAGATTTCTGAGCCACAGCATGTCACTTATTTGCAGTGAAGAAGCAAGTTTCACACATAGCCATTCATTAGATGCAGTAAATCCGCATGGTTCAATGAACACATACAGAGTTACTTGCATGATTAGAACACAGTGTTTTGGATGCAACCAAAATTGGCTGCATCCCAAAGCACTGCTATATCCTGATTGTACGCACATAACCTAACAATAAAACAGTGGTCATTTGAAGAGATGTTCTTGATGAAAAAGCTGTTCATCAGCTTAGCTACACAATCACTGCAGTAAACGGTCCATGAATATATATTTATACTGTAGTTAAAATGATCAGTGTGAGGCCTGACACCTGATCTATAAAAACAATATCGCTGCTGAAACAATTTTTTTCATCATAAAAACTAATATACATTATATGTGATAGCAAAACTCTGAAATATTCAGTCATACACTCTATGACTGACAGTTAAGTTCAGCAGTATGTGTGTGTGTCTTATCCAGCTTGAGTAATTAGTTCCCCGCATTTCCCAATGCAACAGCAGCACACCCTTTTAAAACCCAGCATACTGCTAGGAGTTGCCAGTTACAGTTTTACTAGACATGGTTCACATCTCTAGTCCATCTCCTGTTTAGCATGTTATTCCCATACTGAACACAGCGAATTTTCTGATTATTCTTCTGTCCTTTGATTTTTTTCTTTGTCTGCTATCCTGGTTCTGACCCGGCAACCAGACCATTCCTGCCTGCCTGTTCAATAAGCTAGTGACTACTCCGAGTATTGAATCCATAGCCCTTGTATATGTCTACATCACTGTACAGCAGTTAAAGGGTAAAAGTCAGGGTATCACTAGAACATGATAGGTGGTGAAGTCAGTGCTAAGCCTATTCATAGATGCCCTATAAAGAGCTGCCAAGCGACCACAGAAAGAGCCATATTACTGTATGATTAAGTTCTTGTAATGTATATGCTACATTTTCTGGGACCTGTGGTACATCTGAGATTAGAAGATTGCAGTGGTTAGCTGAGTACAAGGCCTCTATAAATCTACATGGCCATTCATCAGTAAGCAAGTTTCTTGTAGCATGGAAAGGATTTAGATTTCCTTGTGGTCTATCGGCTGTGCTTCTTATTGGAACCCCACCCTTCCATTTAAAAAAAATAAAAACCTGTGTTGGCTTTCCCTCCATTCAAGGAAGAGAATCTTCATTTTGTTTCTGGCTTCATTGGAGAAAGTGTTCTGGAGAGTTGCTCTTGTTGTATGCAGTTTGTTGTGAATACCTCTATCTTCCCCTTTTGGCACACTTTTGTGTTGATTTTCTGCCTCTTTACTGTGCACCCAGTTTCACTTTGTTTTTCATCCTGTGTGCCTGTCATTTCATTGTACCTTGGTTACCCCTTGTCTGTTCAGCTAGTGTTATCTTTGCACTATTGCCCCTTTTCCTCCTGGGGAGAGAGAGGGAGCTGCTTGGGATTTTATAGGAATAAAGAGAGTTATAAGACCCAGGCATCTCCACTTTGAGGAGTAACCCTGGGGATAGATATAAACTAGGGACTCCCTAGATTAAGGGACAGTATAGGGTCCCCCTGGCATTCGTACAGTCACAGCATGACATTATTGCTCAACACATATTTTTTTATGGATCTGTTCACTGGCAAAGCATATGCAGACTTTGCCTTTGAAGGCGAAAAATCAGCAGGCTCTTTAGTTGTACATCACAAACTGCAAACTGTGGGTCTGGAAGTTCCTACTGTCATCCAGACCCAGCCTGAGTCCAAGGTAGCACTCCCCAACTGGTTTTCTCAGGGACGGGATACATTTCTGTCTTTCTGGGAAGCCTGTAAATTGTATTTCCGGTTATGTCCATGTTAATCTGGGAGTGAAGAATAACAGGTGGAGATTGCTGTCTTCCTACTTCAAAGGGATCCCCAATCTTAGGCCTTTTATCTTCCGGCTGACTCCCAGTCTCTGGTCGGTAGATGATTTTTTTTGCGGTCTTAGGCATCATCTATGATGACTCTGATGGCATCTCCCTCGCTGAGTCTAAGATACACAAGCTGCAGCATTGGTATTGGCCAGCAGAGGAGTTTTGTTCTGACTTCCGGAGATGGGTTATTGATCCCGATCTCAGAAGCCAGTTTTGTCAAGGACTGTTAGAAAGGCTAAAGGATGAGTTGGTCCTGTATTTGGAGGCTTCTATGTCATCTGGATTGATAGACACCTCAGAGATAGACCCATGATGACCCCTCCTCCCCATTCTGCAGATGTTGTTGCTGAAACAAAAACTGAAAGTATCTTTTCTTTTGGATAGTGGGGCGGGTGCCAAAATGGCTCATGCACGTTTTGCATAGACTCATGGCTCATCTTGTAGTGTTCTGGCAAAACCCATCCCCATATTTTCTATTGATTCTGTGCTCTTGTTAGGCATGTTTCACACAGGTGGTGCATAATTTGGGCCTTCACATTGTCCTTCATAAAGAATGCATTTCTTGGTATATGCTGGAAGACCTTACTACTCCAATTCTATTGGGTCTCCCGTGGTTAGATATGCATAATACTGTTGTAGATTGGCATTCTAGGAAAATAGCAAAATGGAGTGATTTCTATAATAATACAGTAACTTTCTTGATACTTCTCTCTCTACCGATTCCACCAACACGCTAGCATCTTTTCTGCCCAGATTTGAGTAGGTATTCTCTGAAGAGGGGTGCCAGGAATTGCCTCCTCATCAGGTCTATGACTGTCCCGTTAACTTGTTCCCTGGAGCAAAACTACCCAAATTCAGGTTATACAACTATTTGGGTCCTGAATGTCAGCCAATGAAGGAGTATATCGTGGAAAGTCTTGCCAAGGGACACTTCAGATCTCCTGTTGCTGCAGGTTTCTTTTTTGTCAAGAACAGAGTGGAGGTCTGCGGCATTGTCTGTATTTTCAGGAGTTAAATCGGATTACCCTCTGAGACCCTTATCCCCTTCCACTCATTTCAGATTTTGTTTAATCAAATTGTTAGACTAAACTGGTTAGGGGCCTGTAATGTGATTAGAATCAGAGAAGAGGTTGAGTGGAAAACGGCATTTAACACTCCTAAAGGGCATTTCAAAAACTGCATCGTACCATTTGATCTGACTAATGCCCCCCGCTGTTTTTCAGCATTTTATCAATGATATCTTCTGTCATATGGTGGGCAAATGTGTGGTGGTATACGTCGACAACATTTTAATTTACTCACTTGATTTTGGGACACATCAAGGGCACATTAGACAGGTACTATAGATAATGTAAGATAATAACCTGTATGCTATGCCTGAGAAATGTGTTTTTGCCATTCAAGAGGTACAGCTAGTATTGGCTTCGGGTTTCCAGATGGATGCTGAAAATATCTGCACAGTATTGCAATGGGACCTTCTGGAATGTCTTAAAGCCCTACAACACTTTCTGAGGTTTGCTAATTATAATAGGAAGTTAATTCGGAACTTCTCGTCCATTGTTAAACCACTCACGGACATGACCTAAAAGGGGTATAGATTTCCCTTAATGGTTTCATCTTGCCTGTGGAGTGCCCGCTAAGACCATGGGGTACTCGGTACTTGGCCGGTTCTGTTTTTAAAGGGGTGGTCACGGTGGCAGTGACCCGGTCCGTGGCCCTGGGCATCCAGTAAAAAGGGATAAATGGAAATGGGAATAAAGTCTAATGTAGTATGTACGTGACACCAACTGTGGTATTCGGCCAGGAGTGTCCGACGCTGCTTAAAGGGGTCCTCTAGGGCTGATGGTTTGGCAGCTTAGATGGTATAGCTCCCCACAGGTAAAGCTTGGTTCTCCAGGGCTCCCGATGTAGTTGGTAAGAGGTATGCTTGACGGTGGGGTGCAGGAATTAATTACAAAATACAAGGTTGCAGTCTCTTTACCTTTTACTGGTAGAATGCTGGCACAGTCCAGGGTACAAGTAACAGGTGATGATAAGGTCCAGGCAGTCTGGAAGCGATTCGGAATCACCCTTCAAGGTGGGGTTGGAAGCCTTCTTTCTGTGTTGTGTTCTAAGTTCCTTGCTGTCTGAGACTTCACACAAGGTCCTCTCTTTATTGCTGTCGTTTCAGGTGGACACTATCCGCATGGCAGGCAACTTGAGCCTTTTTATAGGTGTCCCTTCTCGTGGTGAATCTGGGCTGTATCTGCTGCTGTGCCTTCGGGTGTAATGGTGGCCAGGAGACTTGGAATCTCCTGCCCGCCAGTTTCTGATGTGGGGCATACAGTTACCCCCATAACCTTGGAATTCCAGCCTCCGGTTTTTGTGCTGATTCTGGAGTGAGCCCACTCGCAGCTCCACTCCCAGTATCATTCCTCTCCTTTGTCTATTCTCCCCTCATGGTGTCTTACAATCTGTCTCACTCTCTGCAGAACCTCGTGTCTGCACGGCTCCTGCTCTCTTCACAGACTCATCACTAACTCCTCCATCCAGAATATATAGGGAAGCTAACCTCAAACTGGGTCTAGAGCTTCCGCTTCTGGCCTGGAGTCAGAACAGTGTTGTGTGTGCATATTACCTGTTAAAGGGATCCTTGTCACTTCCAGGCATGGCATCACCCTCCGTGTGAGGAAGGCAATAGCACTGTAACAACCAGCTTCCTGGGGTGTTACACCTGTTAGATATTTTGTTCTTTAAAAAAATGTTTTGCCTAGGTGCAAGTTGTCACTCAGCCTTATGTTTCACATCAGTTTATTATGAAGGATGGGATGCATCAGAGGTGGGGGTTGGGGCCATCTTATCACAGGTATCTTCTCCTGGCAACTGGCGAATGTGCTCATTCTTTTCAATTAAACTGTCATCTGCTGAAATAAATTATTGCATAGGTAATATAGATCTTTTGGCCATTAAGTTGGCCTTTGGGGAGTGGGATCATTTTCTGGAGAGGGAAACTCACTCTGTCACAGTAATTACTGCCATAAAAATTAGTTATATTTAGAATCTGAGAGATTTCTCACTCCGAGACAAGTTAAGTGGTCTTTATTTTTTACCAGGTTGATATCTTGTCCCGGAGTTTTGTCCTGGGGGTGGTAGTTAGTGTTGAGCGATACTTTCCGATATTCTGAAATATCGGTATCGGATTGGATCGACTGATATTCAAAAAATATCGGATATCGCCGATACCGATACCAATGCAAGTAAATGGGACAAAAATATCGGAATTAAAATAAACCCTTTCTTTCCTTGTAGGTTAATACTACATGAAGGAAAACAACTAAGAATAATGTAGGATGTATTGGGGGAGTGGAGGAGACATTAAAGGCATAGAGGTTTAGCCCAATCAAATGGAATAGCAGGAATTAATTTATTTTTCAGACATTCGGAGTTACAAAGATATTGACTATGTTAAGCTTTTTTATATTTTGTCAGATATTTATGTTCCACGACTTCCATGCTCTTAACCTTCTTTTTTACTTCTCCCACACTTTCTTCTTCATCATCCTCAGCAGCAGCAGCATCTTTTTCATCAACTTCTTCTTCACCTTATTCATCTTCTTCTTCTTCACCTTCTTCCTATTATTCTTTTTTTTTAACATTCTTCATATTATTTTTATTCAACTATTATTCTTCTTCATATTCTACTTCTTCATCTTCTTCATATTCTCCTTATTCATCATATTCTTATTTGTGACAGGCATTCCTGCAGTTGTTATCTATAAAAGTTTGAAGATTACACCTTCCGTTCTGCCTGTCACAAAAGATTTACAACATGATTTGTCTGCGTTCAGTTTGGCCTGCAGCAGCAGGTTTTTTCCAGGAGCACCACGAGGAGGAATGGACTCACCCCCATACACTGCTTAGTCTTCTTCTGCTTATAATTTAGATAATATCTTTTGCTCAGATTTTTAGTCTTATACTCAATGTTTTTCTGATTTTTGTTCTGTAGCTTCTTGTTCTTCTGCTTCTTGGTCTTCAGGGTCCTCATCTCCAGGGTCGTCGTCTTCTTCGGGGTGGTCTTCAGGGTCGTCATCTCCAGGGTCGTCGTCGCCAGGGTTGTCATCTTCTTTGGGGTGGTCTTCAGGGTCGTCATCTTTAGGGTCGTCGTCAGGGAGATTCAGAGTGATTAGCAAAAACCATTTCCAAAAGCTTGACCTTGGAAATGTAGCAGAAGGTACAAGAAGGCTGAGGAACTGCCGAGAACCAGCTGACGGTACTGGAACCCGGATGGCTACCCAAAGGTACAAGAGCCAATGGAACTACCGAGGACCAGCTGACAGTACTGGAACCCAGTTACTAAGTAGGAGGTATCCGTGCCAGAAAGCACTAACAAGGACCACCAGACGTTGGTGGAACTCGAATACCCAGAAGGAGGCACCTAAGCCAAAAGCTCTGCCTGGAACCAGCTGACGGTACTGGAACCAGGATGGGGAGCAGAAGGTACAAGAGCAAATGACAATGCTGAGAACCAGCAGATGGTACTGGAACCCGGATGGGTAGCAGAAGGTACAAGAGCCAACGGAACTACCGAGGACCAGCTGACAGTACTGGAACCCAGACACTAAGCAGGAGGTACCCGTGCCAGAAAGCACTACCAAGGACCACCAGACGTTTGTGGAACTCGGATACCCAGAAGGAGGTACCTAAGCCAAAGGCTCTGCCTGGAACCAACTGACGGTACTGAAACCAGGATGAGGAGCAGAAGGTACAAGAGCAAAAGACAATGCTGAGAACCAGCTGAGGTACTGGAACCCGGATGGGTAGCAGAAGGTACAAGAACCAATAGAACTACCGAGGACCAGCTGACGGTCCTGGGACTCGGTTACTAAGCAGGAGGTACCCGTGCCAGAAAGCACTACCAAGGACCACCAGACGTTGGCGGAACTCGGATACTCAGAAGGAGGCACCTAAGCCAAAGGCTTTGCTTGAAACCAGCTGACGGTACTGGAACCAGGGGGACCTATTCAAGATTGTCTTCCAAAGAACCAGCTAATGGTGCTGCAACTCAGATAGGCTGCAGAAGATCCACAGGAAAAAAGAATTTCTAGGCCGCGAGCCAGCGGTAGTTACCAAAAACCCACAGTCCTACAGGGGGAGCTTGTCCTATTGGCACTACGGAACCAGCCTTGATTGCCAGTTCTCGAAGCCCACATAGGAAGCACCTAAACTGCAGGAACCATAGAGTTGGCTAACCCAACCGCAATCCGACAGGACAACTTATTGGAGGCAAAGTGACCTTGACAATACCCGGAAACAGCTGGTGTGCTGGAACTAGGCTGGGCAGGAGGGAGTACCGTGACACTTCTGAGCAGCAACTGGCGGTATTGGAGCCCTGGGATTACATGAGAAACAGAGTTTAGGCTGAGGCTTAATTGGATGAAGTTTAAAATCTGTAGTGGTGTCAATGTGGAGGGAGCAGGAGAAATTGCCGCACACACAGCTGGGAATCAGCTGATGTTGCTGAACCCCAAAACACTGGAGCATGTGTTGACTGTGCAGACGGCACTTCCGAGCAGCAACTGGCAGTGTTGGAGCCCAGGGATTACAGGAGAAACAGAGTGTAGGCTGAGGCCTAATTGGAGCAAGTTGAAAGGGAACCTGTAACCCCCTAGGCGTTTGAAACTAAAAGAGCCACCTTGTGCAGCGCTAATGCTGCACAAGGAAAAGGTGGCTCTTTTACTTATGCTCCTTGCACATGCTGAAGTTAACACTTATAAAATGTGACCCCTCATACTGTGAAACTGTCCCAGAGGCGGGACTTTCCTTCTTAATGAGATGCAGCACAGCCGTCTTTCATACTCCCTTGGCCCCGGGGGCCGCCTCCTCAGTGTTGTTTGAATCTGTCCCGGAGCCTGCGCTGTTATGTTATCCCTTGGGCATGCGCAGTTAGCGCTGCCCGTCTTCTGACATCATTTGTTGTCAGGCTGACTGCGCCTGTGCAGCCGCGCTGCCTGAGATCCCGCCCCGCAGTGTCTTCTGATTTATTCACACTGCGGGGCTGGGATTCTTGGACATGCACAGTGCATATCTTCGCCTCTCACTCTTCTCCTTCTGCCTTCTTCAGACTGTGCGGCGTCAGTTGATCCCTAAGAGCATTCCACGGCGATTAGGGATCAGCTGACGCCGCTCAGTCTGAAGAAGGCAGAGGGAGATGAGTGAGAGGTGAAGATATGCACTGCGCATGCTCATGAATCCCAGCCACGCAGTGTGAATAAATCAGAAGACACTGCGGGGCGGGATCTCGGGCAGCGCGGCCGCACAGGTGCAGTCAGCCTGACATCATATGATGTCAGAAGACGGGCAGCGCTAACTGCGCATGCCTAAGGGATAACATAACAGTGCATGCCCCGGGTCAGATTCAAACAACTCTCAGGAGGCGGTGCACAGTGCCAAGGGAGTATGAATGACGGCAGTGCCCCGTCTGATTAGGAAGGAAAGTCCCACCTCTGGGACTTTCACGGTATGAGGGGACACATTTTCTAAGTGTTTAGTTCAGCGTGTGCAAGGAGCATAACTAAAAGAGCCATCTTTTCCTTGTGCAGCATTAGTGCTGCACAAGGTGGCTCTTTTAGTTACAAACGCCTAGGGGGGGACAGGTTCCCTTTAATTTCTGTAGTAGTGTGAGTGTGGAGGGAGCAGGAGCATTTGCCGGATACACAGCAGGGGATCAGCTGACATTACTGAACCCCAATAACACGGCAGCAAGTGTTGACTGTGCAGACAGCACTTCTGGGCAGCAACTGGCGGTGTTGGAGCCCAGGGTCAATGCTAGAAACTGAGTGGAGAAATTGCCACACACACAGCAGGGGAGCAGCTGGCGTTACTGAACTCCAATAACAGAGGAGCAACTGATGACTGTGCAGACAGCACTTCTGGGCAGCAACTGGTGGTGTTGGAGCCCAGGGTCAATGCTAGAAACTGAGTGGAGAAATTGCCGCACACACAGCAGGGGAGAAGCTGGCATTACTGAACCCCAATAACAGAGGAGCAACTGTTGACTGTGCAGACAGCACTTCCAGGCAGCAACTGGCGGTGTTGGAGCCCAGGGTAAATGCTAGAAACTGAGTGGAGAAATTGGTGCACACACAGCAGGGGAGAAGCTGGCGTTACTGAACCCCAATAACAGAGGAGCAACTGTTGACTGTGCAGACAGCACTTCCGGGCAGCAACTGGCGGTGTTGGAGTTCAAGGTCAATGCTAGAATCTAAGTGGAGAAATTGCTGCACACACAGCAGGGGAGCAGCTGGCATTACTGAACCCCAACAACAGAGGAGCAACTGTTGAATGTGCAGACAGCACTTCCGGGCAGCAACTGGCAGTGTTGGAGCCCAGGGTCATGCTAGAAACTGAGTGTAGGCCGAGGCCTAACTGGAGCAAGTTTAATATCTGTTGTAGTCTTAGTGTGGAGGGAGCAGGAGACATTGCCAAACACACACCAGGGGAGCAGCTGGCGTTACTGAACCCCACTAACACAGTAGCTAGTGTTTTTCTCTGTGCAGACAGCACTTCTGAACACCAACTGGCAGTGTTGGAGCCCAGGCATTACAGGAGAAACAGAGTGTAGGCCGAGGCCTAATTCGAGCAAGTTTCAAATCTGTAGAAGTGTGAGTGTGGAGGTAGCAGGAGCAATTGCCGGATACACAGCTGGGGATCAGCTGACGTTACTGAACCACAATAACACGGCAACAAGTGTTGACTGTGCAGACAGCACTTCTGAGAAGCAACTGGTGAAGGCAGGGAATCCAGGAGAAGCAAAGTGTAGGCAGAGGCCTAATTTGAGCTAGTTTAATATCAGTTGTAGTGTGAGTAGTGATGAGCATTCCGATACCGGTATTTTTGCGATATCGGGAATCGGTATCGGAATGAAGATTGATGTGTAAAATAAAGAATAAAAAAAAAATATTGATATACTTACCCTCGGACGCACCCTGGTTGTAACCGCTGCAACTGCCATGCTTCTGTTCCTAAGAATGAGCGCGTGAAGGACCTTCGATGACGTCACGGCTTGTGATTGGTTGAGTGAGCGGTCACATGAGCGGTCACGCGACCAATCACAAGCCGCGACGTCATCGAAGGTCCTTTACGCGCTCATTCTTAGGAAGGGAATCATGTCGGTTGCAGCGATTACAACCAGGGCGCGTCCGAGGGTAAGTATATCAATATTTTTTATTTTTATTCTTTTTTTTACACATGAATATGGATCCCAGGGCCTGAAGGAGAGTTTCCTCTCCTTCAGACCCTGGGAACCATAGAGGATACCTTCCGATATTTGTGTCCCATTGACTTGTATTGGTACCGGATATCGGTATCAGCGATATCCGATATTTTTCGGATATCGGCCGATACCATCCGATACCGATACTTTCAAATATCGGACGGTATCGCTCAACACTAAGTGTGAGTGTGGACGGAGCAGGAGAAATTGCCGGATACACCTCTGGGGATCAGCTGACGTTACTGAAACTCTATAACATTGGGTCATGTGTTGACTGTGCAGACGGCACTTCTGAGCAGCAACTGGCGGTGTTGGAGCCCAGGGATTACAGGAGAAACAGACGGTAGGCCGAGGCCTAATTGGATCAAGTTTAAAATCTGTAATGGTGTCAATGTGGAGGGAGGATGAGGAATTGCTGCACACAAAGCTGGGGATCAGCTGACGTTACTGAACCCCAAAACACTGGAGCATGTGTTGACTGTGGATATGCACTTCCAAGCAGCAACGGTGTTGTAGCCCAGGGAATCCCAGAGAAGCACAGTGTAGGCCGAGGCCTAATTGGAGCAAGTTTAATATCTGAAGTAGTGCGAGTGTGGAGTAGCAGGAGCAATTGCCAGATACACAGCAGGGGAGCAGCTGACATTACTGAACCCAACTAACACAGGAGCAAGTGTTTTTCTCTGTGCAGATGGCACTTCTGAGCAGCAACTGATGGTGTTGGAGCCCAGGGAATCCAGGAGAAACAGAGTGTAGGTTGAGGCCTACACTCGAGGCAGTTTAATATCTGTTGTAATGTGAGCGTGGACGGAGCACGATAAATTGCCGGATACACAGCTGGGGATCAGCTGACGTTACCGAAACCCAATAACACGGCAGCAAGTGTTGAGTGTGCAGACGGGATGTCTGAGCAGCAATTGGCGGTGTTGGAGCCCAGGGTCAATCATGGTGTAGGCCGATGCCTAATTGGAGCAAGTTTAATATCTGAAGTAGAGTGAGTGTGGAGGTAGCAGGAGGAATTGCCAGATATACAGCAGGGGAGCAGCTGACATTACTGAAACCCTATAACACTGGGTCATGTGTTGACTGTGCAGACGGCACTTCTGAGCAGCAACTGGCGGTGTTGGAGCCCAGGGATTATAGGAGAAACAGAGTGTAGGCCGAGGCCTAATTGGATCAAGTTTAAAATCTGTAGTGGTGTCAATGTGGAGGGAGTAGGAGAAATTGCCGCACACACAGCTGGGGATCAGCTGATGTTACTGAACCCCAAAACACTGGAGCATGTGTTGACTGTGCAGATGGCACTTCCGAGCAGCAACTGGCAGTGTTGTAGCCCAGGGAATCCAGGAGAAGCAGAGTGTAGGCCGATGCCTAATTGGAGCAAGTTTAATATCTGAAGTAGTGTGAGTATGGAGGTAGCAGGAGCAATTGTCGGATACACAGCAGGGGAGCAACTGACGTTACTGAACCCAACTAACACAGGAGCAAGTGTTTTTCTCTGTGCAGATGGCACTTCTGAGCAGCAACTGATGGTGTTGGAGCCCAGGGAATCCAGGAGAAACAGAGTGTAGGTTGAGGCCTACACTCGAGGCAGTTTAATATCTGTTGTAATGTGAGCGTGGACGGAGCACGATAAATTGCCGGATACACAGCTGGGGATCAGCTGACGTTACCGAAACCCAATAACACGGCAGCAAGTGTTGAGTGTGCAGACGGGATGTCTGAGCAGCAATTGGCGGTGTTGGAGCCCAGGGTCAATCATGGTGTAGGCCGATGCCTAATTGGAGCAAGTTTAATATCTGAAGTAGAGTGAGTGTGGAGGTAGCAGGAGGAATTGCCAGATATACAGCAGGGGAGCAGCTGACATTACTGAAACCCTATAACACTGGGTCATGTGTTGACTGTGCAGACGGCACTTCTGAGCAGCAACTGGCGGTGTTGGAGCCCAGGGATTATAGGAGAAACAGAGTGTAGGCCGAGGCCTAATTGGATCAAGTTTAAAATCTGTAGTGGTGTCAATGTGGAGGGAGTAGGAGAAATTGCCGCACACACAGCTGGGGATCAGCTGATGTTACTGAACCCCAAAACACTGGAGCATGTGTTGACTGTGCAGATGGCACTTCCGAGCAGCAACTGGCAGTGTTGTAGCCCAGGGAATCCAGGAGAAGCAGAGTGTAGGCCGATGCCTAATTGGAGCAAGTTTAATATCTGAAGTAGTGTGAGTGTGGAGGTAGCAGGAGCAATTGTCGGATACACAGCAGGGGAGCAACTGACGTTACTGAACCCCACTAACACAGGAGCATGTGTTGACTGTGCAGACGGCACTTCTGAGCAGCAACTGGTGGTGTTAGAGCCCAGGGATTACAGTTCAGGTGGTAGAAACATGAACACAACAGGAGACCTGGATACTGTTGCCAACCAATTATTTAATCTGGAAAAAGAGTGGCAAATTCCTGCAAGATCCAGGCCTGGTTCATTTTCAGAAAAGTAAGCAGGTCAACGTTATTGGAGGATTGTCGCATGTGGCGGTCTGTTAGTACACCACCTGCGGCACTAAAGACGCGTTCCGATAATACACTAGCAGCAGGGCAAGCCAGCACCTTCAATGCATACTGGCTAAGCTCTGGCCATGTATCCAGCTTAGAGACCCAAAACTTGAAGGGGGAAGAGCCATCTGGGAGTACACTGAGAGTGCAAGACATGTAGTCTGTTACCATCTGACGGAAACGTTGCCTCCTGCTGACTGCAGCCGTCTATGATGGTGTAGACATTTGTGGCGGGCACACAAAACTTTGCCACATTTGGGCCATACTGGTCTTGCCTTGTGCTGAGGCACTGCTTCTACTCCCTCTTTGTGCAGAGCTTCCTCCACTGCCTCGATGCACTGAGCTGCTTTGTAAAGCACTAGCAGCATGGCTCTCGGTTGGACTGGAAAAGATGATGGAATGCACCAGTGTGTCTTGGTACTCCCGCATTTTATGCTCCCATTTCAACGGTGTTATGAGGCTTTGTAAGTTGTCCCACAAGGATCTAGGAGGGTTTACACCCAATAATCAGCCGTGTTGAGAAAGTAGGCGATGCAGCGGTCGTTTCTCAGGCACAGCAGCATGAATTCAACCATGTGCTGCAGACTGCAAACTGGCCAAGAAACGCTGTCCCCTGCTTGAGGCATGATCTCTGCCTGCTCTGCATCACCCCACGCTCGCTCTACATACTGACTGCTGGAGCATTGTGTAGCTCCCTCCTCTGGACAGTTGTCTTCCTCCTCCATTGACTCCTCCTCATCCTCCTCACAAAGTGTCCCCTGCCTAGGCCTTTGTGAGGAACCAAGTTGCGCAGACTGTCCAGAAGCAGATGGCATTTGTGACTCCTCATCCTCCACCTCTTCCACAACCTCATCCCTTAGCGCTTGCAGTGTTTTTTCAAGCAGGCAGATAAGGGGGATAGTCATGCTGACTAGTGCATCATCTGCACTCGCCATCCACGTGGAATCATCGAAGGCATGCAAAACCTGGCAGATGTCCTTCAATGAGGCCCACTCAGTGGTTGTGAAGTCTGAATGGCGCGCAGTGAGACATCTTTGTGCCTGATGCAGCTGGTACTCCATTACTGCTGCCTGCTGCTCACACAACCGCTCCAACATATGTAAGGTTGAATTCCACCTGGTTGTTAGGTCACATTTGTTGCGATGTTCCAGAAGGCGGAATCGGCGCTGCAGAGCTGCAATGCGTGATCTTGCCATGCTGGAACGCAGCAAGTGAGCACACTCTAGGCGGACCTTGTGCAGCAGTGCATCAAGATCCGGATAGTCCCTCAAAAAACTCTGCACGGCCAAGTTGAGCACATGTGCCAGACATGGGATGTGAGTGAGGTTGCCTAGGCCCAGAGCTGCCACCAGATT
The DNA here is from genome assembly GCF_032444005.1 of Ranitomeya imitator. Classification (NCBI taxonomy): domain Eukaryota; kingdom Metazoa; phylum Chordata; class Amphibia; order Anura; family Dendrobatidae; genus Ranitomeya; species Ranitomeya imitator. The sequence continues at coordinate 609,226,051 of NC_091283.1, read as the reverse complement.
TCAGCCATTGTCACACACTACCATGGCTGGAGATTCGCTGACACAAACCACACGTCGCTCTCCTGCTTGATGGCATTCCAGAGCTCCTGCGCTGTGTGGCTTCGATTCCCCAAAGAAATTAATTTCAATATGGCCTGTTGATGTTTGGCCATGGCTGTGATCATATCGGTCGTAACAGATAAGCGTTCACGGGTCCATGTGGAGGTGGACTGTGACGGCTCCTGCAGTGCTGATTCAGAGGAACTGGAGTATGAGGAGGAGTCAATGTGTACAGACTGGATTCCTGCAATCCTTGAAGTTGGCAGAACACGTACAGCGCCACTCTCATGATCTGTACCCAGCTCCACAACATTTACCCAATGGGCAGTCAGGGAACGATATCGTCACTGTCCATGGTGACTGGTCCGCGCATCGGTGGTGAGGTGGACCTTGCTACTGATGGTGTTTAGTAGCACATGTTTAATGCTTCCTTCCTCATGCTTTTGCAGGGCATGGATGGCTTGCCTGCTGAAATAAAAGCGGCTGGGCACGTTGTATTGACAGACTGCCAATGCCATCAAGTTAAGGAAGGTGTCAGTCTCCACCAGCCTGAATGAGAGCATTTCAGGGGACAGTAGTTTTGCAATGCAAGCATTCAGAGCCTGTGCTTAGGGGTGGTTTGCCAAGAATGGCCACCTTTTCTCCCATGCCTGTACTACCGATGGCTGTAGACTGGGCTGGGAGTGTGAGGATGACAGGGATTTGGTGCTGTGGGTGGAATTACACTGGGTCCCTGTACAACAGTGCCAGAGGTTCTTCCATGGCAATCCTGTGAGGAAGCCGAACCAGCTGTGTGTGAGCTGGAGGAAGAGGCTACAACATGAGCTGAAGAGGTGATAGGTGCCGCTGTAAGTTGCCTAGGTCTTCAGTGTGTTTTTGTAACTCCACCACCACGTGCTTGGTCTGCACATGTTTCCACATAATTGTGGTATTGAGGTTGCTGACACTTTTCCCTCTTTTATCTTTCTGATTACACAGCTTGCATTTGACAAAGCAAATGTCATCTGCAACTGTGTCAAAAAAGGACCAGGCACTGCAAATCTTGGGAGTGCCCGTTTTGGGTTTTGGAAGAGGCATGCTCCTCATGGGTGCCAAAGTGCAGGCTACAGGCAACGCAGTCTTCCCCCTCCCTCTCTCTCCTTTTTGGGCCATTCGGGGAATCTCTTCCTCAGAGCTGCTCCCACCACTTCCTGTACCTCACACCATGATGGGTCAAGGACCTCATCATCTACACTACCCTCTTCCAACCACTGCTTCTCCAGGGTAGTCACGGCAGCACAGTACGCACCAGAAAGTGGCACTTGAGTCTCATCATCAGATGCGTACCGAGGTGTGCTGACTGTAGGCACTGGCCCACCTGCCTCTTCTGATTCAGAAAGACAAAGCTGTTGCGCATCACTGCATACTGCCTCTTCTTCCATTTCTCGAATGCTGCTTGGCTGGCCCCCTCATTCCAAGCCAAGAGATTCAGAGAACAGAAGTAGAGATGGCTCCTGTCCTGGGCTGTCTGACTGCCTGGGCAATTTGGCAGGTGGTGAAGAGACAGATGGGTGCTCTTCAGTGCTCTGTGCCTGAGAGGATGTGGCACTAATTGAGTCGATGCATTAGCTGCCATCCATCCGACAATGGCTTCAATTTGTTCATCCCGCAGCAGTGGGTTATGGCGAGCTCCTACAAAGCTACGCATGAAGGACTGTTCCCTGCTAAAACTGGGCGATGATGAGTCACCGGTGCCCACAGCAGGTACAGAATCCCCACATCCTCTCCCTGCAGAAACTCCACGACCACTTGCCTTACTCCCTGCCTTCTTCATCTTGGTAGACTGATAAAGATAGGCAGAAAAGTACTAAGGGCTTAGTGTGCTTATTCCTGAACAGCTGCTAACAGGTATAAGAAGCACTAAGTTTATAAAGTGTGGACTAGACTTTAATATGAGCTAATGTGGCCTACAACTGTAAAGTGGAATGCTTGGTGAACTTTATTAACTTTTTGTTTTTTTCGCAGAACAGACTACAGCGTGAGCTGCACTCACACAGAGACCTTGCAAACAGCCGTGAACGGCGCTGCAAGGCCAAAAAAGCTCCTCTATGTACGCCTATATAGTGTTTTTCCACAATCTAGCAGGATACAGATGGAAACCCACTAATAGGATAAATCTGGAAAAATGTGCAGCAGGCAGCACTAAATGAAAAAAGGACAATGGGACAGTATGAGGCAGTGACGCACGCTGAGCTGACTACAACCAGCTGTGGCTGCAGAACAGACTACAGAGTGAGCTGCACTCACACAGAGACCTTGCAGACAGCCGTGAAAGGTGCTGTAAGGCCAAAAAAGCTCCTCTATGTACTCCTATATAGTGTTTTTCCACCATCTAGCAGGATACGGATGGAAACCCACTAATAGGATAAATCTGGAAAAATGTGCAGCAGGCAGCACTAATTGAAAAAAGGACAATGGAACAGTATGAGGCAGTGACGCACGCTGAGCTGATTACATCCAGCTGTGGCTGCAGAACAGACTACAGAGTGAGCTGCACACACACAGAGACCTTGCAGACAGCCGTGAACGGCGCTGTAAGGCCAAACAAATCTCCTCTATGTACTCCTATATAGTGTTTTTCCACAATCTAGCAGGATACGGATGGAAACCCACCAATAGGATAAATCTGGAAAAATAGGCAGCACTAATTGAAAAAAGGACAATGGAACAGTATGAGGCAGTGACGCATGCTGAGCTGTCTACAACCGGCTGTGGCTGCAGAACAGACTACAGAGTGAGCTGCACTCACACAGAGAACTTGCAGACAGCCGTGAACAGCGCTGCAAGGCAAAAACAAGGTTCTCACACAGCGGTTGCTAAATTAGCCTGGGTAAAGCACAATGAAGTAAATCGCTATCTCAAACTATCCCTCAGTCAGAACACAGCGTCCTGTCCCTAACTGAATTCACAGCAGAGTGAACCCAAAGTGGCGGCAGCGACTTTTATAGTGCATCATGACATCATTTCAGCAGCCAATCACAGCCATGCCAGTAGTTACATGACTAACATGCAGAACAGGATGTGCCCACACTTCTTAGGATTCCACATTGGCTGAATTAAATCAAACTGGCTCATTGAATTATGGGAACTTCCAATTATCCAATATTGAGAAAGTATCGGAACTCAGTATCGGAATTCCGATACCGTGAATATCGGCCGATACCCGATATTTGCAGTATCAGAATGCTCAACACTAGTGGTAGTATTGAGGACTCTGTTCTTATTCTGCAAGAGGGAGTGTTTATTTCTGCCATATGTTCTGATCTTGAGGGTGAGGTGTTATTTGTGCCATTACCTTTATGTTTAAAAATTTTAGAACATCACTTGCTTCTTGCGGTTCACCCAGGTAGAAAGGCAACTGCGGATCTTGTTTCTTGCCATTTCTGGTTGCCTAGACAGGATATTGATATTGTGTCTACCTGAAACACCTATGAATTTAATTACCGACATTCAGCCATCCACAGTGACTTTAGTGGTGGTAAATAGTTTAATCAATATGGCCCATTTTGTTCCTTTATTAGCTGTGTCAATTACTAAAACATTGGCTCAAGTGTTTATTAATGAGATTGTGAAGCTTTAGTGGCTTCCCTTCAATGTGGTCTTCACATTGGGGGATCCACTTTGTGTCTTAATTTTGCAGAGCTTTTTGTTCTCATGTGGGAGTGTATCTATCTTTTTCCTTGGTATTTCACCCATAATCGAACGGTTAAACTGCAGATATGAACCGAAGCCTACAGACATTCCTTAAGTGTCTTGTTTATGATAGGATTGGTCAGCATACCTAACCTTGGTTGCTAAAAAATGTATGCCAGGTCCGGACCTTTATGTAAATTACTATGTATGGTTGTCCACCAGGAACATTAAATGGGTTGTCCACTACTAGAACAACCCCTTCTTGATATAAATGTTTGGCCCTGATAAAATAAAAAATCCTATTCTCACTCCCCCTGCCAGCACCATTCCAGCAATGTTGACACTCGCAGTCACTGAACCCTCTTTCAGTTATATGACTCGTGGTGCCCAATCAGCACTGGCTTCACTGTACCTACCTTCATATGAGTTGAACATGAAGAGGAAGTCAGAGATCAGCTGCAGTCCGGACTCTCTTCATGTTCAAGTCAACAGAAGGTGGGGACAGTGACTCCAGCACTGATTGGGCACCTGGTATTATGTGTCATACAACCTCACGAACAAGAACATTGGGACAGCGAGTGACGTCACCGTTGGAACAGCACCGGAGGTGAAAAGCTTTATTTTTTCAGGGCCAAACATTTAGATCGAGAAGAGGTTGTCCTAGTAGTGGACAACCCTTTTAACTTGAAGGTTCCTTCCTGGAAACTTGGTCTCAGGTTCATTAGTCCATGTAACATAACTGCTGTCATTATTTCAGTGGCTTTTCGTCTTGATTTGCCACTAGCACTTAAAATCCACAATGTTTTTCATAGGTCATTGCTCAAAAAAATACAGCTTTGTCTGAATCGGTACCTTCACTTCCAGCTATGGTAAATGGTAATTTACAATTTCAGGTTGCTATAATTGTTGACTCTTGTCTTGTCTGTCGCTCCCTCCAGTACCTGGAGCTCTGGATAGGGTATGATCCGGAGGAGAGAACATGGGTACCTATGTTCGAAGTTAATGCTGGTAGATTAATTTGTGCTTTCCATATAGTACATCAGATAAATCTTGTTCTGAGAGTCCTGAGGCACCTCCAAGTAGTCGAATGAATGAATGCGCCGCATTCTGTGGGACCTGTGGTATATCTGAGATTAAAAAAATGGAAGCAATTACCTAAGTAAAGGTCCTCTTTATATCTACATGGCCATTAATGAGTTAGCAAGTTTCTTGTGGCATGGAAGAGTTTAGAGTTCTTTGTGGTCTATTGGCTGTACTGCTTTTTGGAACCACATGAGCAAAAGAATCTTAATTCTATTCCTGGCTTCAATAGAAAAGGTGTTTCGGAAAGTCGCTATTGTCTTGAGATCGTTGTATGTGGTTTGTTGTGAATACTTTTACCTGTCCCTTTTGGCGTTCTTTCATGTTGCTTTTCTGCCTCTTTACTGTGCAACCCATTTTACTTTTGTATTTTATCCTCTGTGCCAGTCGTTTGATTGTGCCTGGGTTTCCCCCTGTCCAGTCAGTATTACTCTTTTACTCCTGCCATTTTCCTCGCTGGGAAGAGAGTGTGAGATGTAAAGAATTTTGTAGGAGTATAGAGAGTTTCAAGACCCAAGCATCTCCACTTTCAATAGTAACCCCCGGGTTAGGGATAGACTAGGGTCTCTCTAGATTAAGGGACAGTATAGGGTGCCTCCTTCCAAGCTTTCCTGGCTTTCCTACAGTCACAATGTGACAGCTTTTTGCAATAATAAAAGATCTTTAGCGTATAAAGATATTCAGGAAAACGTTGTAGGCTATTCTGTATTGTAGTTCTAGGTCCAGCCTATGTAATTAGAGGTGGCCATACCATGTATTAAACCTGTGTTATTGAAAAGGGACTTAGGATGTAGTGTTATCCATTTTCACTGTAAAAGCAGTTTTATATTCTATTAGGTTGCATTTAAGAAAACTAACTTATGAACTTCATGCCTCATTATTACTGGTGGATTGATAAAGAAGCATTAGGGATGCTTTATGATAAGCTGTTGGAGACCCATATACTTTGACGTTTTTGCTCTTGGTCCCTCTACCTTGTGTTCATCACTATGTGTAATATATTCTAATTTGTCTAGTACCTCAGGTTGAATTTTGCTTTTTATCTCTCCTGCTGAATGCTGTACAGCTGTTAATAGATCACACAATGCTTTTTCATACAACCACACATTTCAGGACAGTATCATGGTGTGTTTTAGCATAGTTTGTCTTAGTCTGGATTTTTAAAAATTTTTCCTGAAGAGGACAAAATGCCATTTCAGTTTTATCATTCTGAAAGTAATTTAAATCAACTTAAAATAAAAGAAATTATTTCATGTTTCTTATGTTTACTGTTAATTTGATATTTTATACTTAGAATGTATTACAGTAAAAGACAAGCGGTGAATGCTAATAATGTGATCTCTCACAGGCACAGAAAGACTAATCTTTCACAATTTTGTTAACCTTCTTTACTGTTTCTTGGAATGCTCTTTGGAATCCAATTTGAAATCAATTTAAAAATTAGCAGCTGTAAACATTGAATAATGTCATTAAAAAACTTTCTTATGCAGTGAAATAAGCTGATAGAAATAAATTTTGCTGTAAGACATGGTTTTCACCAAGATTTAGGAGCTCTTAGCAAATAACACCCAAGGTCTAATGCATTAAGCTTTCAAGCTGGATGATCGTTTACTTAATAGTACAATATTTTATAGCTTTATAAAAAGTCAGAGAGGTAAATACTTAGTAACTATTGTTTTAACAAACATTACACAAGTCAATAGTGCATACTTTGCAATTCACCTTGAAATAAATTAGTTTTTTTTCAGAGATCCTAATTCACTTCTTCTCATCCCAATTTCTCCTGTATTCATCACTCATTATCATTCAATCATTGAATTATCAAAAACTGCTAACATCTGTCTTGTTCAAAACAAGTATTAAACACTAGTGATGAGCGAATTTGTTCGCCAAACATAAATTGCTTGTAAATTGTATTTTTTTTGCCTAACTTTATGTGTGCACATTGCAGATAGCAAATCAGCGTGCAGGAAACATCCACAATGTCCTGACAAAACATCTTGTGTCATTGGCTGCTAAAATCACATGTTCCTCTCCATATAAAGAGCGGACATCTTGTTTTAGCGCCATTTTGGTACTAACAGCGCAGAGAGGCTGCTCTTGACACTGGCAATGTTAGCAGTTAAATTTTAGGTAGTTAGCTAGGCAGTTGTTTCTCAGATAGTTTAGTGTGGTAGAGCCTTTGCATATTTAAAAAAAAAAAACATTTTTGTTTTACAAACGTGGTACAGCAGGGTAAATAAGATTTTGAAATTGTTTGGAGCATATCTTTTAGGTTATACAGGCGTCACCCACAGTAAAAAAAAAATGTTCAGTTACTAGCTTCACACAGATAGGACATATCACTTTCAAATTGTTTGAAGCATCTAGTCTATGTTATAGAGGCCTTATTCACAGGCGCAAAAAAAAATATTCTGTTATTAACATCATACAGTAGGGGACATCTGACTTTCAAATTGTTTTGAGCCTATCTTCTAGATTATGTGTATCTTTGGCATCCAATTTCTCACGGTTATCTTTATACCTAGCTTGAGATGGGCATCTGTTACACCTATCTTCTGATAAGCATTAAATGCTCTCTGGTAATTGGTGTTGGGTAAATGAGTAATCGTTGTCGGCTAGATCCTGGATCTCGCACTTCCCATAGTCACCCTGTTATTGATCCTCTTGTACATTCCTATTCCCGCTGTTGTCATTGCCCTTTTCCTGATCAATTCATGTTACTAATGTCATACAGTAGGGACATCTCACTTTCAAATTGTGTGTAGCATCTAGTCTATGTTAGAGAGGGCTCATCCATAGCCCCCCCCCAAATTCTTTTGTTACTAGCGTCATACAGTAGGGGACATCTCACTCTCAAATTGTTTGCAGCATCTAGTCTATGTTATAGAGGGCTCATCCACAGGCCCCCCAAAAATTCTTCTGTTACTAATGTCATACAGTAAGGGACATCTCACTTTCAAATTGTTAGTAGCACCTAGTCTATGTTATAGAGGGCTCATCCACAGGCCCCAAAAATGCTTATGTTACTAATGTCATACAGTAGGGGACATCTCATTTTCAAATTGTTTGTACCGTCTAGACTATGTTATAGAGGCCTCAGCCACAGGCCCAAAACAAATTCTTCTGTTACTAACATCATACAGTAGGGGAGATCTAATTTAAAAATTGGTATATAATCGCGGCGCTAACTGAACTGTAGTAGGGATGCAGCAAAAGTGAATAGTACCGAAACTGGATTAAAATAAGGTTTGCTTTGTACTCACTTGCTTGCATAAGTGGCATAGAAATGTGTAGGTCAATCAGGGATTTCTGCTGGCTGGTGCAACTGTTGGGAAGGTTATAAAAATTATACTGTTTTTATGGTTCACTTGAGGTATTTGTTAAATATGTCAAGTGTGTACGGTGTATTTAGGTTGTAAATATTGAGGTGTACTTACTAGTAGTGTTGAGCATTCCGATACCGCAAGTATCGGGTATCGGCCGATACTTGCGGTATCGGAATTCCGATACCGAGATCCGATACTTTTGTGGTATCGGGTATCGGTATCGGATACATAGAGATGTGTAAAATAAAGAATTAAAATAAAAAATATTGATATATTTACCTCTCCGGCGGCCCCTGGACTCAGCGCGGGTAACCGGCAGGCTTCCTTGTTCAAAATCAGCGCTTTTAGGACCTGAGAATCACGTCCCGGCTTCTGATTGGTCGCGGGCCGCCCATGTGACTGCCACGCGACCAATCACAAGCCGCGACGTCACCGCAAGCTATTAGCGCGCTCATTTTTGAAAAATGAGCGCGTTAATGACTTTCAAAGACGTAGCGGCTTGTGATTGGTCGCGGGGCCGCGACCAATCACAAGCCGCGACGTCACCGCAAGCTATTAACGCGCTCATTTTTAAAAATGAGCGCGTTAATGGCTTTCAAAGACGTAGCGGCTTGTGATTGGTCGCGGGGCCGCGACCAATCACAAGCCGCGACGTCACCGCAAGCTATTAACGCGCTCATTTTTAAAAATGAGCGCGTTAATGACTTTCAAAGACGTAGCGGCTTGTGATTGGTCGCGGCTGCGACCAATCACAAGCCGCTACGTCTTTGAAAGCCATTAACGCGCTCATTTTTAAAAATGAGCGCGTTAATAGCTTGCGGTGACGTCGCGCTTGTGATTGGTCGCGTGGCTGCGACCAATCACAAGCCGCTACGTCTTTGAAAGTCATTAACGCGCTCATTTTTAAAAATGAGCGCGTTAATAGCTTGCGGTGACGTCGCGGCTTGTGATTGGTCGCGTGGCCGCGACCAATCACAAGCCGCTACGTCTTTGAAAGTCATTAACGCGCTCATTTTTAAAAATGAGCGCGTTAATAGCTTGCGGTGACGTCGCGGCTTGTGATTGGTCGCGTGGCCGCGACCAATCACAAGCCGCTACGTCTTTGAAAGTAATTAACGCGCTCATTTTTAAAAATGAGCGCGTTAATAGCTTGCGGTGACGTCGCGGCTTGTGATTGGTCGCGTGGCGGTCACATGGGCGGCCCGCGACCAATCAGAAGCCGGGACGTGATTCTCAGGTGCTAAAAGCGCTGATTTTGAACAAAGAAGCCTGCCGGTTACCCGCGCTGAGTTCAGGGGCCGCCGGAGAGGTAAATATATCAATATTTTTTATTTTAATTCTTTATTTTACACATCCCTATGGATCCCAGGGTCTGAAGGAGAGTTTCCTCTCCTTCAGACCCTGGGAACCATGAGAATACCTTCCGATACTTGATGTCCCATTGACTTGTATTGGTATCGGATATCGGTATCGGCGATATCCGATATTTTTCGGGTATCGGCCGATACTATCCGATACCGATACTTTCACGTATCGGACGGTATCGCTCAACACTACTTACTAGTAATCTCGTTGGATGCACTATATGTCCTTTTGAAAAATAAAAAGGAAAATCCAGTCCTGTTGAGCCAGACTCCAATCTTTTCTATTATCCATAATGGCTGATGCCAATTATTTATTTCCCAGACTTCTCCACGTGATTCATGACCTCTTCACCTCTCGAAATCTTTTCTTTCTGGGCATCACCGAAACATGGCTGATACCCACAGACACAGCCTCCCCTGCTGCACTATGTTACGTTGGCCTCCAGTTCACCCACACTCCTCGCCCTGGCAACAAACATGGTGGAGGAGTCTGCCTTCTCCTTTCTTCCTACTGTACCTTTAACCCAATCCCACCTCTACCCTCCCTTATCCTCCCCTCTTTTGAAGTCCACTCTGTCCGCATCTACTCCCCCTACAACCTCCAAATGGCCATCATATACCAACCTCCGGGCCCGACCACTGCCTTTATTGACCAATTCTCCACCTGGCTCCTTCACTTTCTGTCTGCTGACATTCCTGCCATCATCATGGGTGACTTCAACATCCCCATTGACACCCACCAGTCAGCAGCCTCCAAACTCCTGTCCCTTCCTTATCCATTGGACTTACTCAGTGGTCCTCCTCAGCCACCCACACAGACGGACACGCATTAGACCTGGTCTTCATCCGTTTATGCTCCCTATCTAACTTCACAACCTCCCCTTTCCCTCTATCTGACCACCATCTACTCACTTTCTCATCCCTGTCCTCCTCACCTGCCACCCATGTCCAGCACCATGCGCACCCACGCAGGAACCTCTCACACCTAGAGACTCACAAACTCTCTGACTCTATCCTACCACTGTCCTCTATATCCTCACTCCACGACACAGACACTGCCACTGCTTTCTACAATGCCATTCTTGCATCAGCTATTGACACGGTCGCCCCTGTCATGCATAGCAGAGTGCAACGAACCAATAGACAACCCTGGCACAATAACATCACTAAAAAGCTTTGGCAAGTATCCAGAATTGCAGAACAGCGTTGGAAGAAAATGCATTTGCAAGATGATTTCACTGCACTCAAACAAGCAACACTAGCATTCAAATCAGCTCTCACCTCTGCTAAACAGGCCTACTTCACAACCCTTGTATCTTCCCTATCCCACAACCCCAAACAGTTGTTCAACACTTTTAACTCCCTCCTCCGCCCACCACTGCCCCCTCAGAGTTCCCTAATCGTTGCCGAGGACTTTGCCACACACTTCAAAAATAAGATAGACCAAACAAGGCAATTCTTTGTTGTCCAACCACCACAAGCGCTTTGTATGAGAGACCAATGCCCAAACCCCATAACTTCCCTCTCCAAAATCTCTGAAGGGGAGCCAAATCACACCTCACCACTTGTGCACTTGACTCCATCCCACCTCCTCTCCAACCTCACCATCACACTAATCCCATCCCTAACCCATTTCTTCAACCTATCACTAACTTCGGGTACCTTCCCCTCTGCCTTCAAACATGCCACAATCACACCTATCCTCAAAAAGCCATCCCTTGACCCAAGCGGTATGTCCAGCTATCTCCCCACATCTTTGCTTCCATTTGCTTCCAAACTCCTTGAGCAGCACGTCCAAGCTGAACTTTCCTCTCACTTTGCATCTAACTCTCTCTTCGACAACCTTCAATCTGGCTTCCGTCCCCACCATTCCACTGAGACTGCCCTGACCAAAACTACTAATGACTTACTTATAGACAAAGCTAACAGATAATTCTCTATACTCCTCCTCCTAGACCTGTCCTCTGCCTTTGACACAGTTGACCACTGCCTCCTACTACACATCCTCTCTTCCTTTGGGGTCAAAGACCTTGCTCTATCTTGGATCTCCTCATACTTTGCCAACAGCACTTTTAGCATTTCCTACTCCCATACTACCTCTTCATCTCACCCCCTCTCTGTTGGAGTCCCCCAATGCTCTGTCCTAGGACCCTTACTCTTCTCAATCTATACACTCGGCCAGGGACAACTCATAAGGTCCTATGGCTTCCAGTACCATCTATATGCTGATGACACTCAGATCTACCTCTCTGGCCCAGATGTCACCTCTCTGCTCTCCAGAATCCCAGAGTGTCTATCAGCCATATCCTTCTTTTTCTCCTCTCGCTTCCTCAAGCTCAATGTGGACAAATCTGAACTCATTATCTTTCCTCCATCACGCATATCTTCCCTACCTGATCTATCTATCAAAATAAATGAAATCACACTTTCCCCTGTCCCCAAAATCCGCTGCCTCGGAGTAACCCTGTTCTTCAAACCGCACATCCAAGCTCTCGCCACCTCCTGTCGCCTCCAGCTCAAATATATTTCCAGAATCCGTCCATTCCTCACCCACACTCTACCAAAATGCTCATGCATGCCCTAATTCTCTCCCGCCTCGACTACTGCAACATACTCCTCTGTGGCCTACCTTCTAACACTCTCGCACCCCCCAGTCCATCCTTAACTCTGCTGCCCGACTAATTAATCTCTCTCCTCGCTACACTCCTGCTTCCCCTCTTTGCAAATCCCTTCACTGGCTCCCAATTTCACAGCGTATCCAGCTTAAATTACAAACACTGACCTACAAAGCCATCCATAACCTTTCTCCTCCGTATATTTCCACACTAATCTCTCAATATCTTCCCTCTTGTAATCTCTGGTCCTCCCAAGACCTTCTCCTCTCCTCCACGCTTATTCACTCCTCACCCAATCGCCTCCAAGACTTCTCCCGAATATCACCCATCTTCTGGAATTCAGTGCCCCAACACGTCCGGTTATCCACTACTTTTGGATCTTTCAAATGAAACCTGAAAACCTTACCTCTTCAAAGAAGCTTACAGCCTGCACTGACCACACGGCCACCTCAACACCATTGGAGCTACTGCAACCCTCGAGCTACTGTCTCCTTCCCCATAATCCTGTAGAATGTAAGCCCGCAAGGGCAGGGTCCTCTTCCCTCTGTACCGGTCTCTCATTGTTAGTTTTGTTTACTGTAGATATTTGTATTTTGATGTAACCCCTTCTCATGTACAGCACCATGGAATTAATGGTGCTATATAAATAAATAATAATAATAATAATAATACTATAAAACACACACCGATTTAGAAAAATTATTTATTTAGCATAGAAATGGCAATAAGGTTTCTGAGGTCAATTATTTATTTCCCAGACTATTGGGGAAAACACACAGTGTTTTTTTGGCACAGAACTCCCACAGGCAGGGTGCCGAGTACACACGGGTGCTTAAAAGCACAGTACTCCCACAGGTGGGGGTTGCAGAGTACACACAGCAGATTTTTTTCCCAGTACTCCCACAGATACGGGTTGCAGAGTACACAGAGCTGCTTTTTTCACAGTACTCCCACAGATATAGGTTGCAGCGGCTTTTTGGTACAATACTGCCATAGATATGGGTTGCAGAGAACACACAGCGACTTTTGACACCGTGCTACCACAGATGTGTTTCAGAGTATGTACAGTGGCTTTTGATACAGTACCTGACAAGAAACTGGATATGTACATTTAAAGTTCCGTGTTTAGGGTTCTCTAGCGGTACGGACCCCAAATTTTTCCGTTTTGGCTCGTTCATCCATATCTGTGAGGATGTCTGGGCTCACAGCTCAGCAACAGAGATACTGTTGAAACGGAAAGTCCTAAAGCATGAGACAAATCCAGACAGTAATGTTTGTACAACCGCATCAGTGATGAAGATGAGTGTAGTAGTCGTTGATTCAATTAGTAGGGGGAAGAAATGTAAAAGAAGTCTCAGCAGCAGCGATAGGCTCAGTTTGAATAATCCTGGATTTGGTGCAGCTGGCATCTCTCCTGCATTTGAATGACAATTACACATTTTTCTTCGTTCATAATGCAATAGAAAGCAACTGCAAGTTAGCACAATATTTTTATAGTGAAATGATGTTTAATTTGACTTCTCAGTTTTTTGTGTTGTTCAAATTTATACAATGGAAATAAACGCATGACAAAGCATGTGTTGTTGCTAGAGTTGAGCGACCTTGACCTTTTTAGAGTCGAGCCGGGTTTTGCGAAACCCGACTATGTCCAAAGTCGGGTCGAGTGAAATCGGCCGATTATGACGTAAAGTCGGGATCGACCGAAACACGAAACCCAATGCAAGTCAATGGGGCAGCATAGTCGGCAGTGAGTGGGGGCCAGGAAAACACCTAGAGTGCCCATTTTAATGTCAAAACCATCCATTCTTCTTAATGAAGCTTGTCAAGCGTAATTTACCTTATAATAATTGGAAGGCATTTGAAATTGGGGGTCATTTGGCTAAAGTTGTGGGGGGTAGGGCTGGTTCAAGTAATTAGTGGGCCCAGGAAATCTGGACCACGTCACGGCAGTGGAGCAGGGAGAGGTAAGTATTTCAACTTTGCAAGTGCTGTGAACCTGAGCAAGCAGGGGGGGCCCACTCGTTGGCATTGGCACTGGCACAGGGCCCCTCAAAGTACAGCGGTGTGTTTGCACGGCGGGGGCGCCTCCCACCGGCAGCAACACTTTTGCGTACTATGAGAGGCCCTGTGCCAGTGACGTCGCCAACTAGTATTCCTCCCCCCACCTGATGAAGGAACCTGCACTTTCATCTGCACCTTCCTCTTTGTCCCCGTGTAAGGTGGTATGGTATGCGGGAAGAGCAACCTGACTTTCAGCAGGGTCACAATGTTGTTGTGTAGCGTGCACGGGGAATGTTGCGTTATGGGTCAATGTACCAGCAGACTCATCTATCACTGGCTGGGCAATGGGCACGATGAAGTGGAAACACAGATATAGGCCCAAAGAAGAAAGTGGGCTAAATGCAGTTCAAAATTGGTAACACAGGAATAACCAGGGGGCATTGCAGTGGAGGACAACTGGAATGAGAGGCTGACACAGAGAGTAGGGCCAAATCAGTAAGTAGTCGAAATGCAGTTCAAAATTGACAACCGTAGTAAACAGGCGGCACAGCTTTGTTCAGTGGAGGAGAACAGCAAGGAGTGGCAGACACCGATAGTAGGCCCCAACCCAACTAGTAGGCCAAATGCAGTCTAACATTAACAACTACTTAACGAGAGGCTGAAAATGGAATTTCAGGACAGGAAACCAGGAGAACAGCAAGGAGTGGCAGACACCGATAGTAGGCCCCAAACCAACTAGTACGCCAAATGCAGTTGTTCCATTTAACCACAATTTAATGAGAGCCTGAAGATAGAAGCTCAGGAAAGGCAACCTGGTGAAAACCTTGGAGTGTAACACAACCTGTCTCTACACCCCATACCAAATTTGTAGGCCTAATGCAGCGTAGTTTCCACCAACTACTAAACGAGAGCCGGAAGATCGAAGCTCATGAAAGGCAACCCGGGGAACACCTTGGAGTGTAACACAACCTCTCTCTACACCACGGAAGGGCTGATTCTTAGGAAGGAAGGCTGTTGTAAATAAGCATTGCGCGTCCGAGGGTGATTATATTCTTATTCGGTATCTACTCACCCTCGGACGCGCCATGCTTCTTGATTTGTAATTAATGTTTATTTGCAATGTGCTTTTGACTTACTCAATTATTTTTTTAATTATTGATTTTATTAAATTAATAGTTTAACATCTTATTGGAAATAATTTAAAGGAGACGCGACAGGACAACACTCGGTGGATGCCATATCTGTGTTAACAACTCCAAAAAACTTTCAGTTAACTTCTTGCAGGAGAAAGAAATTGTAGCTGTTGGACCTTTGTAGTACAGTTCCAAATATTTGTTGTGTGTTTGTTTTGATTGTTAAAATGTCTGCATTTGAGATCTCAACACGATCTTATTTTTTATAATCAAATTAATTTTTTAAATATTTTATTAGGTTGGTTCAAGGGGTACACGGGCCGCAGTAGACAGGTCAGTGGAGGCCTAGTGGAAGGAGGGACCGCAGATGCGCCACTGTTTCACCCATACACAATTAGTAGGCCTAATGCAGTGTAGTTTCCAACAGCTACTAAACGAGAGCCGGAAGATCGAAGCTCAGGAAAGGCAACCTGGGGAACACCTTGGAGTGTAACACAACCTCTCTCTACACCACGGAAGGGCTGATTCTTAGGAAGGAAGGCTGTTGTAAATAAGCATTGCGCGTCCGAGGGTGATTATATTCTTATTCGGTATCTACTCACCCTCGGACGCGCCATGCTTCTTGATTTGTAATTAATGTTTATTTGCAATGTGCTTTTGACTTACTCAATTATTTTTTTAATTATTGATTTTATTAAATTAATAGTTTAACATCTTATTGGAAATAATTTAAAGGAGACGCGACAGGACAACACTCGGTGGATGCCATATCTGTGTTAACAACTCCAAAAAACTTTCAGTTAACTTCTTGCAGGAGAAAGAAATTGTAGCTGTTGGACCTTTGTAGTACAGTTCCAGATATTTGTTGTGTGTTTGTTTTGATTGTTAAAATGTCTGCATTTGAGATCTCAACACGATCTTATTTTTTATAATCAAATTAATTTTTTAAATATTTTATTAGGTTGGTTCAAGGGGTACACGGGCAGCAATAGACAGGTCAGTGGAGGCCTAGTGGAAGGAGTGACGGCAGACAGGCATCAAAGGCCTAACATTGGGCTGGCTGTAGGCAAGTTAAAATTGGTTCCAGGGGAACACGGCCATCAGTGGCCTGGTCAGTGTAGTTGTAGTTGAAAGAACGGGCCGCAGACAGGCTTCGAAGGCCTAACATAACAAACTTGGGCTGGCTGTAGGCACTTTTAAATTGGTTCCAGGGGTACACGGGCAGCAGTGGTCTGGTCAGTGGAAGTCTAGTGGAAGGAGTGACCGCAGACAGGCTTCCAAGGCCTAACATAACAAACTTGGGCTGGCTGTAGGCACTTTTAAATTGGTTCCAGGGGTACACGGGCAGCAGTGGTCTGGTCTGTGGAAGTCTAGTGGAAGGAGTGACCGCAGACAGGCTTCCAAGGCCTAACATAACAAACTTGGGCTGGCTGTAGGCACTTTTAAATTGGTTCCAGGGGTACACGGGCAGCAGTGGTCTGGTCTGTGGAAGTCTAGTGGAAGGAGTGACCGCAGACAGGCTTCGAAGGCCTAACATAACAAACTTGGGCTGGCTGGAGGCACTTTTAAATTGGTTCCAGGGGTACACGGGCAGCAGTGGTCTGGTCAGTGGAAGTCTAGTGGAAGGAGTGACCGCAGACAGGCTTCCAAGGCCTAACATAACAAACTTGGGCTGGCTGTAGGCACTTTTAAATTGGTTCCAGGGGTACACGGGCAGCAGTGGTCTGGTCAGTGGAAGTCTAGTGGAAGGAGTGACCGCAGACAGGCTTCGAAGGCCTAACATAACAAACTTGGGCTGGCTGTAGGCACTTTTAAATTGGTTCCAGGGGTACACGGGCAGCGGTGGTCTGGTCAGTGTAAGTCTAGTGGAAGGAGTGACCGCAGACAGGCTTCCAAGGCCTAACATAACAAACTTGGGCTGGCTGTAGGCACTTTTAAATTGGTTCCAGGGGTACACGGGCAGCAGTGGTCTGGTCTGTGGAAGTCTAGTGGAAGGAGTGACCGCAGACAGGCTTCCAAGGCCTAACATAACAAACTTGGGCTGGCTGTAGGCACTTTTAAATTGGTTCCAGGGGTACACGGGCAGCAGTGGTCTGGTCTGTGGAAGTCTAGTGGAAGGAGTGACCGCAGACAGGCTTCGAAGGCCTAACATAACAAACTTGGGCTGGCTGGAGGCACTTTTAAATTGGTTCCAGGGGTACACGGGCAGCAGTGGTCTGGTCAGTGGAAGTCTAGTGGAAGGAGTGACCGCAGACAGGCTTCCAAGGCCTAACATAACAAACTTGGGCTGGCTGTAGGCACTTTTAAATTGGTTCCAGGGGTACACGGGCAGCAGTGGTCTGGTCAGTGGAAGTCTAGTGGAAGGAGTGACCGCAGACAGGCTTCGAAGGCCTAACATAACAAACTTGGGCTGGCTGTAGGCACTTTTAAATTGGTTCCAGGGGTACACGGGCAGCGGTGGTCTGGTCAGTGGAAGTCTAGTGGAAGGAGTGACCGCAGACAGGCTTCCAAGGCCTAACATAACAAACTTGGGCTGGCTGTAGGCACTTTTAAATTGGTTCCAGGGGTACACGGGCAGCAGTGGTCTGGTCTGTGGAAGTCTAGTGGAAGGAGTGACCGCAGACAGGCTTCCAAAGCCTAACATAACAAACTTGGGCTGGCTGTAGGCACTTTTAAATTGGTTCCAGGGGTACACGGGCAGCAGTGGTCTGGTCTGTGGAAGTCTAGTGGAAGGAGTGACCGCAGACAGGCTTCGAAGGCCTAACATAACAAACTTGGGCTGGCTGGAGGCACTTTTAAATTGGTTCCAGGGGTACACGGGCAGCAGTGGTCTGGTCAGTGGAAGTCTAGTGGAAGGAGTGACCGCAGACAGGCTTCCAAGGCCTAACATAACAAACTTGGGCTGGCTGTAGGCACTTTTAAATTGGTTCCAGGGGTACACGGGCAGCAGTGGTCTGGTCAGTGGAAGTCTAGTGGAAGGAGTGACCGCAGACAGGCTTCGAAGGCCTAACATAACAAACTTGGGCTGGCTGTAGGCACTTTTAAATTGGTTCCAGGGGTACACGGGCAGCAGTGGTCTGGTCAGTGGAAGTCTAGTGGAAGGAGTGACCGCAGACAGGCTTCCAAGGCCTAACATAACAAAATTGGGCTGGCTGTAGGCACTTTTAAATTGGTTCCAGGGGTACATGGGCAGCAGTGTATGGTCAGTGGAAGTCTAGTGGAAGGAGTGACGGCAGACAGTCTTCGAAGGCCTAACATAACAAAATTGGGCTGACTGTAGGCACTTTTAAATTGGTTCCAGGGTAACACGGCCAGCAGTGGCCTGGTCAGTGTAGTAGTTGTAGAAAGAAGGGACCGCAGACAGGCTTCGAAGGCCTAACATAACAAAAATGTCAAAACAATGGTATTGTCAGTGCCAGGCATTGAAGGATGTCAGCGCCTAGACTACACATTGGTGAAGCTGTGAGAGATAATTTTGCTAGTGGTAGAGCACTGTTTGAGCTGGGGGGGGGAACTGTCTTGTGGCCGGCGGTACAGGCACAGGGCCCCTCATATTACAACGGTGTGTCTGACGTTGGGTGCGCACCACCACCGCCAGAGACACTTTATTGTACTATGAGGGACCCAGTGGCAGTGCCGTCGACCAAAAGCGGCCACACCCACCTCTTCAGACAAACAGCACTCTCAAGGGTCCAAGCGCAAAGTGGCGATAGCACGGCCCCGTGTGGGGAGTTTGGCCATTTCGTGAGGTGGAAACATGTCGTATGCTGGACAATCAGGTGAAGAAAATTACGAGATTGGAAAAGTCATTCAGAATAGTCCACAGGCAAGACCTTTTCATAGGAAAGCTAGGTGTCAGCCGGGCAGGGTGGGGCAAAAGATTTTGAAATCCAGTTGTGGTTCATTTTAATGAAGGTTAGATCATCTACATTTTGGGTAGCCAGACGAGTCCTTTTTTTTATTGAACCTGCAGCACTGAATACTCTTTCTGATAGGACACTAGCTGCCGGGCAAGCAAGCTCCTGCAATGCATATTCTGCCAATTCTGGCCAGGTGTCTAATTTGGATGCCCAGTAATCAAATAGGAATGACGGTTGAGGGAGAACGTCGATAAGGGATGAAAAATAGTTTGTAACCATACTGGACAAATGTTGTCTCCTGTCACTTTGAATTGATGCTGCAGTACCTGTCCTGTCTGCGGTCATAGAAAAATCACTCCACAACCTGGTCAGAAAACCCCTCTGGCCAACGCCACTTCTGATTTCTGCCCCTCTAACACCTCTGGTCTGCTGGCCCCTGGAGCTCGTGTGAGAATGATCACGGGCGCTGTGTGCAGGGAATGCCAGAAGCAAACGGTCAACAAGAGTTGATTGTTTTGTTGCTAATATTAGTTCCAAGTTCTCATGTGGCATAATATTTTGCAATTTGCCTTTATAGCGAGGATCAAGGAGGCAGGCCAACCAGTAATCGTCATCGTTCATCATTTTTGTAATGCGTGTGTCCCTTTTGAGGATACGCAAGGCATAATCCGCCATGTGGGCCAAAGTTCCCGTTGTCAAATCTGCGGTTGTGCTTGGTTGAGGGGCAGTTGCAGGCAAATCTACGTCACTTGTGTCCCTCAAAAAACCAGAACCCGGCCTTGCCACGCCACCAATTTCCCGTGCCCCCGGGAAAGCTTCCTCATTAAAAATATACTCATCCCCATCATCCTCCTCATCCTCCACCTCCTCTTCGCCCGGTACCTCGTCATGTACACTGCCCTGATCAGACAATCGCTGACTGTCATCAAGGCTTTCCTCTTCCTCTGGTGCAGACGCCTGATCCTTTATGTGCGTCAAACTTTGCATCAGCAGACGCATTAGGGGGATGCTCATGCTTATTATGGCGTTGTCTGCACTAACCAGCCGTGTGCATTCCTCAAAACACTGAAGGACTTGACACATGTCTTGAATCTTCGACCACTGCACACCTGACAACTCCATGTCTGCCATCCTACTGCCTGCCCGTGTATGTGTATCCTCCCACAAAAACATAACAGCCCGCCTCTGTTCGCACAGTCTCTGAAGCATGTGCAGTGTTGAGTTCCACCTTGTTGCAACGTCTATGATTAGGCGATGCTGGGGAAGGTTCAAAGAACGCTGATAGGTCTGCATACGGCTGGAGTGTACAGGCGAACGGCGGATATGTGCGCAAAGTCCACGCACTTTGAGGAGCAGGTCGGATAACCCCGGATAACTTTTCAGGAAGCACTGCACCACCAGGTTTAAGGTGTGAGCCAGGCAAGGAATGTGTTTCAGTTGGGAAAGGGAGATGGCAGCCATGAAATTCCTTCCGTTATCACTCACTACCTTGCCTGCCTCAAGATCTACAGTGCCCAGCCACGACTGCGTTTCTTGCTGCAAGAACTCGGACAGAACTTCCGCGGTGTGTCTATTGTCGCCCAAACACTTCATAGCCAATACAGCCTGCTGACGTTTGCCAGTAGCTGCCCCATAATGGGAGACCTGGTGTGCAACAGTGGCAGGTGCGGATGGAGTGTTTGTGCGACTGCGGTCTGTGGACGAGCTCTTGCTTCTGCAGGAGGACGAGGAGGAGGAGGAGGAGGAGGGGGTGCGAACGGCTACAGACAACTGTTTACTAGACCGTGGCCTAGGCAGAACTGTCCCAAACTTGCTGTCCCCTGTGGACCCTGAATCCACCACATTTACCCAGTGTGCCGTGATGGACACGTAACGTCCCTGGCCATGCCTACTGGTCCATGCATCGGTTGTCAGGTGCACCTTTGTGCTCACAGATTGCCTGAGTGCATGGACGATGCGCTCTTTAACATGCTGGTGGAGGGCTGGGATGGCTTTTCTGGAAAAAAAGTGTCGACTGGGTAGCTCGTAGCGTGGTACAGCGTAGTCCATCAGGTCTTTGAAAGCTTCGCTTTCAACTAACCGGTAGGGCATCATCTCTAACGAGATTAGTCTAGCTATGTGGGCGTTCAAACCCTGTGTACGCGGATGCGAGGCTAAGTATTTCCTTTTTCTAACCATAGTCTCATGTAGGGTGAGCTGGACTGGAGAGCTGGAGATCGTGGAACTAGCGGGGGTGCCGGTGGACATGGCAGACTGAGAGACGGTGGGAGATGGTATTGTTGCCGCCGGTGCCCTAGATGCAGTGTTTCCTACTACGAAACTGGTGATTCCCTGACCCTGACTGCTTTGGCCTGGCAAAGATACCTGCACAGATACAGCAGGTGGTGCGCTAAATGGTGGCCCTACACTGCCGGAAGGGATGTTGCGTTGATGACTAGCTTCATTGGCCGAGGGTGCAACAACCTTAAGGGACGTTTGGTAGTTAGTCCAAGCTTTCAAATGCATGGTGGTTAAATGTCTATGCATGCAACTAGTATTGAGACTTTTCAGATTCTGACCTCTGCTTAAGGAAGTAGAACATTTTTGACAGATGACTTTGCGCTGATCAATTGGATGTTGTTTAAAAAAATGCCAGACTGCACTCTTTCTAGCATCGGATACCTTTTCAGGCATTGCAGACTGAGCTTTAACCGGATGGGCACGCTGTCCTCCACCAGGTTTTGGCTTTGCCACGCGTTTTGGGCAAGATACGGGCCCGGCAGATGGAACCTGTGGCGATGTTGATGCCTGCTGCGGCCCCTCCTCCTCCTCTGCTTCAGAACTGCTGCCGCCTGCACCCTGTTCCCCCAATGGCTGCCAATCGGGGTCAAGAACTGGGTCATCTAATAACTCTTCTTGTACCTCCTGCGCAACTTCGTCTGTGTCACCGTGTCGTTCGGTGGTATAGCGTTCGTGATGGGGCAACATAGTCTCATCAGGGTCTGATTCTTGATCAGCACCCTGCGAGGGCAATGTTGTGGTCTGAGTCAAAGGACCAGCATAGTAGTCTGGCTGTGGCTGTGCATCAGTGCACTCCATGTCAGATTCAACTTGTAATGGGCATGGACTGTTAACTGCTTCACTTTCTAAGCCAGGGACGGTATGTGTAAAGAGCTCCATGGAGTAACCCGTTGTGTCGCCTGCTGCATTCTTCTCTGTTGTTGTTTTTGCTGAAGAGGACAAGGAAGTGACTTGTCCCTGACCGTGAACATCCACTAACGACGCGCTGCTTTTACTTTTACCAGTTTCACGAGAGGAGGCAAAAGAGCTAGAGGCTGAGTCAGCAAGATAAGCCAAAACTTGCTCTTGCTGCTCCGGCTTTAAAAGCGGTTTTCCTAATCCCAGAAAAGGGAGCGTTCGAGGCCTTGTGTAGCCGGACGACGAACCTGGCTCCACAGCTCCAGACTTAGGTGCAATATTTTTTTCCCAACGACCACCTGATGCTCCACCACTACCACTACCCTCATTACCAGCTGACAATGAACGCCCCCGGCCACGACCTCTTCCACTAGACTTCCTCATTGTTTTAAAAACGTAACCAAACTAACGTTATTTGTTGCAGTCACACAACTTACACGGTGAGCTATAACTTCAGTATGATTTAGCTACCCCTTTACAGGTTGGTGAGACCACAGCGAAAATCAGGCCCAATGTTACACACTCTGTTTTTGGTGGCTGCAAATTAGAGAGATGCCCCACACGCAGGACTGTCACTGAAGCACAAATGTTAATATTAATGTCACACTATTATTTTTTTTTTATTTTTAATTTTTTCAGGAACACTTTAGAAACCCCCCAAAAAAAAAAAAATAGATTTTTGCAGGGAGAATTTAGAAAACAAATGTAACAAACTATATGCTTTCTATGGGCCACTGAGTGAGAGATGACGCACACAGGAATCAGGAGTGGCACACAAGCCCAGAGGCCAATATTTTTCTACCAATGATTGATGGAGTTATTTTCTCTGGTAGATTTTGGAACCCAAATCAAGGAAAAAAAATATAGGCTTTCTATGGACCACAATTGGAGAGAGAGAGAGAGAGAGAGAGAGATGGCACACCCAGGAGTCAAGACTGGCACACAAGCAGAAAGGCCAATATTAATCTCCCACTGTTTTTTTTTGTTGTTTTTTTTTTTTTTTTTTCAGGGAGACTTTAGAAAAAAAAATAATAAAAAAAATATGATTTTATCAGGAAGAATTTAGAAACCAAATAAAATAAAATGATTTTTTCAGGGAGAATTTATAAAACAAATAAAAACAAAAATAGGCGTTCTATGGCCCACTGACTGAGAGATGACGCACAGAGGAGTCAGGAGTGGCACACAAGCCCAGAGGCCAATATTTTTCTACCAATGATTGATGTAGTTATTTTCTCTGGTAGATTTTGGAACCCAAATCAAGGAAAAAAAATATAGGCTTTCTATGGACCACAATTGGAGAGAGAGAGAGAGAGAGAGATGGCACACCCAGGAGTCAAGACTGGCACACAAGCAGAAAGGCCAATATTAATCTCCCACGGTTTTTTTTTTTTTTTTTTTTTTTTTCAGGGAGACTTTAGAAAAAAAAATAATAAAAAAAATATGATTTTATCAGGAAGAATTTAGAAACCAAATAAAATAAAATGATTTTTTCAGGGAGAATTTATAAAACTAATAAAACAAAAAATAGGCGTTCTATGGCCCACTGACTGAGAGATGACGCACACAGGAGTCAGGAGTGGCACACAAGCCCAGAGGCCAATATTTTTCTACCAATGATTGATGGAGTTATTTTCTCTGGTAGATTTTGGAACCCAAATCAAGGAAAAAAAATATAGGCTTTCTATGGACCACAATTGGAGAGAGAGAGAGAGAGAGAGAGATGGCACACCCAGGAGTCAAGACTGGCACACAAGCAGAAAGGCCAATATTAATCTCCCACTGTTTTTTTTGGTTGTTTTTTTTTTTTTTTTTCAGGGAGACTTTAGAAAAAAAAATAATAAAAAAAATATGATTTTATCAGGAAGAATTTAGAAACCAAATAAAATAAAATGATTTTTTCAGGGAGAATTTATAAAACAAATAAAAACAAAAATAGGCGTTCTATGGCCCACTGACTGAGAGATGACGCACACAGGAGTCAGGAGTGGCACACAAGCCCAGAGGCCAATATTTTTCTAGCAATGATTGATGTAGTTATTTTCTCTGGTAGATTTTGGAACCCAAATCAAGGAAAAAAAATATAGGCTTTCTATGGACCACAATTGGAGAGAGAGAGAGAGAGAGAGAGAGAGATGGCACACCCAGGAGTCAAGACTGGCACACAAGCAGAAAGGCCAATATTAATCTCCCACTGTTTTTTTTTGGTTGTTTTTTTTTTTTTTTTTTTCAGGGAGACTTTAGAAAAAAAAATAATAAAAAAAATATGATTTTATCAGGAAGAATTTAGAAACCAAATAAAATAAAATGATTTTTTCAGGGAGAATTTATAAAACAAATAAAAACAAAAATAGGCGTTCTATGGCCCACTGACTGAGAGATGACGCACAGAGGAGTCAGGAGTGGCACACAAGCCCAGAGGCCAATATTTTTCTACCAATGATTGATGTAGTTATTTTCTCTGGTAGATTTTGGAACCCAAATCAAGGAAAAAAAATATAGGCTTTCTATGGACCACAATTGGAGAGAGAGAGAGAGAGAGAGAGATGGCACACCCAGGAGTCAAGACTGGCACACAAGCAGAAAGGCCAATATTAATCTCCCACTGTTTTTTTTGGTTGTTTTTTTTTTTTTTTTTTCAGGGAGACTTTAGAAAAAAAAATAATAAAAAAAATATGATTTTATCAGGAAGAATTTAGAAACCAAATAAAATAAAATGATTTTTTCAGGGAGAATTTATAAAACAAATAAAACCAAAAATAGGCGTTCTATGGCCCACTGACTGAGAGATGACGCACACAGGAGTCAAGACTGGCACACAAGCAGAAAGGCCAATATTAATCCCCCACTGTTTTTTTTGTTTGTTTTTTTTTTTGTTTTGTTTTTTTCAGGGAGACTTTAGAAAAAAAAATAATAAAAAAAATATGATTTTATCAGGAAGAATTTAGAAACCAAATAAAATAAAATGATTTTTTCAGGGAGAATTTATAAAACTAATAAAACAAAAAATAGGCGTTCTATGGCCCACTAAGTGAGAGATGACGCACACAGGAGTCAAGACTGGCACACAAGCAGAAAGGCCAATATTAATCCCCCACTGTTTTTTTTGTTTGTTTTTTTTTTTGTTTTGTTTTTTTCAGGGAGACTTTAGAAAAAAAAATAATAAAAAAAATATGATTTTATCAGGAAGAATTTAGAAACCAAATAAAATAAAATGATTTTTTCAGGGAGAATTTAGAAAACAAATAAAACCAAAAATAGGCGTTCTATGGCCCACTGACTGAGAGAGAGAGAGAGATGGCACGCTTAGTACTGGCACACAAGCCCAAAGGGCAATATTAATCTCCCTTTTTTTTTCAGGGAGAATTTCTGAAACCCAAAAAAAAAAAAAAATAGGCTTTCTATGGCCCACTATTTGTGAGAGAGATGGGACGCTCAGGACTGGCACAGATGGCACGCTCAGGACTGGCACAGAAGCCCAGAGGCCAATATTAATCTCCCTTTTTTTCTGGGAGAATTTATAAAACCAAAAAAATATTTAAATAGGCTTTCTATGGCCCACTATTTGTGAGAGAGATGGCACGCTCAGGACTGGCACAGATGGCACGCTCACAACTGGCACACAAGCCCAGAGGCCAATATTAATCTCCCTTTTTTCAGGGAAAATTTATAAAACCAAAAAAAAAATTAAATAGGCTTTCTATGGCCCACTATTTGTGAGAGAGATGGCACGCTCAGGACTGGCACAGATGGCACGCTCACAACTGGCACACAAGCCCAGAGGCCAATATTAATCTCCCTTTTTTTCAGGGAGAATTTATAAAACCAAAAAAAAAATTAAATAGGCTTTCTATGGCCCACTATTTGTGAGAGAGATGGCACACTCAGGGCTGGCACAGATGGCACGCTCAGGACTGGCACACAAGCCCAGAGGCCAATATTAATCTCCCTTTTTTTCAGGGAGAATTTATAAAACCCAAAAAAAAATTAAATAGGCTTTCTATGGCCCACTATTTGTGAGAGAGATGGCACACTCAGGACTGGCACACAAGCCCAAAGGCCAATATTAATCTCCCACTGTATTTTTATCAGGGAGAATTTATACACCCCACAAAAAAAAATACAGAAAAATGAAAAGGCTTTCTATGGCCCACTATGTGAGAGAGATGGCACACACAGGGATGGCACTCTAGCAGAAATGCCAAATTGCCAATCTTAATCTCCCACCAAAAAAAAAAAAAAAAAAAAAAACAGGGAATGTCCTACAATTACTATCTCCCTGCCTGCAGTAATCTCAGCCAGGTATGGCAGGCAGCTACTATCTCCCTGCCTGCAGTAATCTCAGCCAGGTATGGCAGGCAGCAATAAGGAGTGGACTGATGCACAAATCAAATAAAAAGTGTGGACAAACAAAAAAGATAGCTGTGCAGAAAGGAAGGAACAAGAGGATTTGTGCTTTGAAAAAAGCAGTTGGTTTGCACAGCGGCGTACACACAGCAATGCAGCTATCAGGGAGCCTTCTAGGGCAGCCCAATGAGCTACAGCGCTGAGGGGGAAAAAAAAAAAAAAAAACTTCCACTGTCCCTGCACACCGAGGGTGGTGTTGGACAGTGCAAATCGCTGCAGCACAAGCGGTTTGGTGGTTAATGGACCCTGCCTAACGCTATCCCTGCTTCTGACAAAGCGGCAGCAACCTCTCCCTAAGCTCAGATCAGCAGCAGTAAGATGGCGGTCGGCGGGAACGCCTCTTTATAGCCCCTGTGACGTCGCAGACAGCAAGCCAATCACTGCAATGCCCTTCTCTAAGATGGTGGGGACCAGGACCTATGTCATCACGCTGCCCACACTCTGCGTTTACCTTCATTGGCTGAGAAATGGCGCTTTTCGCGTCATTGAAACGCGACTTTGGCGTGAAAGTCGCGTACCGCATGGCCGACCCCGCACAGGGGTCGGATCGGGTTTCATGAAACCCCGACTTAGCCAAAAGTCGGCGACTTTTGAAAATGTTCGACCCGTTTCGCTCAACCCTAGTTGTTGCAATAATTTTCTGGGATAAAAACTTCACTTTCTGGAACAATTTCAAGAGTTCCAACATGGTCGGCTATAACTATGTGTACAGAAGACACTTGACTTACTCATTGCTTTCAAATGTAGCACTTTTTAATGAACAGCTTGCACACTTCATGTATTGTAGTGTGCCATGTGGTTATTTTAAAAGTAAAGTACATTAGGAGTTGCTCTACTTCTATAGCATAATTGTGCCATGTTACAACTACTGAACAAATTAATGCCACTGTGTTATGCTATGGTTAGCCTAGCACTTGCTTCAACTGTATTTACTTTTTTATGCACTTCTTCTACTCTATGTAACATCTGTCTGTGCTTTACCTTTTAATACAGCCAAATTGTAGTGGTAATTTAGAATTTAACTGAACCCATTCTGTTAAAGGCCATATTAAGTTTTAATGCGCACTCAACCTGTTTTTTTTAGAAAATAAAGTAAACTTGGTCATAGCAGTTAGGAAGTTAAAACTTAATTCTTTATTTGTTCACATGCAGTATAAAATAAAATCCAAGACATAGAATGCTCGTCATAAGTAGCAGATGTGTTTCAAGACCATACAGTGAAGGAAATAAGTATTTGATCCCTTTCTGATTTTGTAAGTTTGCCTACTGACAAAGGCATGAACCGTGTATAATTTTAAGGGTAGGTTAATTTTAACATCGAGAGATAGAATATCAGAAATAAAATCCAGAAAATCACATGGTATAAATTATATAAATTTACCGTATATATTCGAGTATAAGCTGAGATTTTCAGCCCATTTTTGGGGGCTCAAAGTCCCCCTCTCAGCTTATACTCAAGTCATACCCGGGGGTCGGCAGGGGAAGGGGAGCGGGGGCTGTCTAGTTATACTTACCTGCTCCGGCGCGGTCCCTGCAGTCCCTGCTTCTCCCGTTGCTGCATCTTCTTCCTGTATTGAGCGGTCACATGGTACCGCTCATTACAGTCATGACTATGCGGCTCCACCTCCCATAGAGGTGGAGCCGCATAGTCATGACTGAAAATGAGCGGTAACTGTGACCGCTCAATACAGGAAGAAGATGCAGCGCCGGGAGAAGCAAAGACCACGCCAGGAGCAGGTAAGTATACGGGGAGGGGAGCGCAGCGCTGTGCGATATTTACCTGCTCTTCGCTCCGGTGCGGCTCTGTCTCCAGCGTCCTCTGGCTGTGATGCTCAGGTTAGCGTCAGTGCTGGAGACAGAGCCGCACGAGGAGCAGGTAAATATTGAAAGCGCCGGCGTCCTGAGCAAGAGAGGTGAGCATGTAATTTTTTCTTTATTGCAGCAGCAGCAGCAGCATTATACAGGTCCTTCTCAAAAAATTAGCATATAGTGTTAAATTTCATTATTTACCATAATGTAATGATTACAATTAAACTTTCATATATTATAGATTCATTATCCACCAACTGAAATTTGTCAGGTCTTTTATTGTTTTAATACTGATGATTTTGGCATACAACTCCTGATAACCCAAAAAACCTGTCTCAATAAATTAGCATATTTCACCCATCCAATCAAATAAAAGTGTTTTTTAATAACAAACAAAAAAACCAACAAATAATAATGTTCAGTTATGCACTCAATACTTGGTCGGGAATCCTTTGGCAGAAATGACTGCTTCAATGCGGCGTGGCATGGAGGCAATCAGCCTGTGACACTGCTGAGATGTTATGGAGGCCCAGGATGCTTCAATAGCGGCCTTAAGCTCATCCAGAGTGTTGGGTCTTGTGTCTCTTAACTTTCTCTTCACAATATCCCACAGATTCTCTATGGGGTTCAGGTCAGGAGAGTTAGCAGGCCAATTGAGCACAGTAATACCATGGTCAGTAAACCATTTACCAGTGGTTTTGGCACTGTGAGCAGGTGCCAGGTCGTGCTGAAAAATGAAATCTTCATCTCCATAAAGCATTTCAGCCGATGGAAGCATGAAGTGCTCCAAAATCACCTGATAGCTAGCTGCATTGACCCTGCCCTTGATGAAACACAGTGGACCAACACCAGCAGCTGACATGGCACCCCACACCATCACTGACTGTGGGTACTTGACACTGGACTTCAGGCATTTTGGCATTTCCTTCTCCCCAGTCTTCCTCCAGACTTTGGCACCTTGATTTCCGAATGACATGCAAAATTTGCTTTCATCAGAAAAAAGTACTTGGGACCACTTAGCAACAGTCCAGTGCTGCTTCTCTGTAGCCCAGGTCAGGCGCCTCTGCCGCTGTTTATGGTTCAAAAGTGGCTTTACCTGGGGAATGCGGCACCTGTAGCCCATTTCCTGCACACGCCTGTGCACGGTGGCTCTGGATGTTTCCACACCAGACTCAGTCCACTGCTTCCTCAGGTTCCCCAAGGTCTGGAATCGGTCCTTCTCCACAATCTTCCTCAGTGTCCGGTCTCCTCTTCTCGTTGTACAGCGTTTTCTGCCACATTGTTTCCTTCCAACAGACTTACCATTGAGGTGCCTTGATACAGCACTCTGGGAACAGCCTATTTGTTGAGAAATTTCTTTCTGGGTCTTACCCTCTTGCTTGAGGGTGTCAATGATGGCCTTCTTGACATCTGTCAGGTCGCTAGTCTTACCCATGATGGGGGTTTTGAGTAATGAACCAGGCAGGGAGTTTATAAAAGCCTCAGGTATCTTTTGCATGTGTTTAGAGTTAATTAGTTGATTCAGAAGATTAGGGTAATAGGTCGTTTAGAGAACCTTTTCTTGATATGCTAATTTATTGAGACAGGTTTTTTGGATTATCAGGAGTTGTATGCCAAAATCATCAGTATTAAAACAATAAAAGACCTGACAAATTTCAGTTGGTGGATAATGAATCTATAATATATGAAAGTTTAATTGTAATCATTACATTATGGTAAATAATGAAATGTAACACTATATGCTAATTTTTTGAGAAGGACCTGTATATTGGACAGCTTTATATGGAGCATCTATGGGGCCATAATGAACGGTGCAGAGCATTATATATGGCACAGCTTTATATGGAGCATCTATAGGGCAATAATGAACAGTGCAGAGCATTATATATGGCACAGCTTTCTATGGAGCATCTATGGGGCCATAATGAACGGTGCAGAGCATTCCATATGGCACAGTTTTATGTGGAGCATCTATGGGGCCATAATGAACGGTGCAGAGCATTATATATGGCACAGTTTTATATGGAGCATCTATGGGGCAATAATGAATAGTGCAGTGCATTCTATATGGCACAGCTTCATTATGGCCCCATAGATGCTCCATATAAACGGTGCAGAGCATTCTATATGGCACAGTTTTATATGGAGCATCTATGGGGCCATAATGAATGGTGCAGAGCATTCTATATGGCACAGTTTTATATGGAGCATCTATGAGGCCATAATGAACGGTGCAGAGCATTCTATATGGCACAGCTTTATGTGGAGCATCTATGGGGCAACAATGAATGGTGCAGAGCATTCTATATGGCACAGCTTTCTATGGAACATCTATGGGGCCATAATGAATGGTATGGAGCATCTATTTTTATTTTTGAAATTCACCGGTAGCTGCTGCATTTCCTACCCTAGGCTTATACTCGAGTCAAGCCTAGTTTTTTGTGGCAAAGTTAGGGGGGTCGGCTTATACTCGGGTCGGCTTATACTCGAGTATATACGGTATTTGAATTTTGCTGTAAGAAATAAGTATTTCATCCCCTGCCAATCACTAACCCCTTAACCCCTAGAGCTTTTTTTGGTTTTGCGTTTTCATTTTTCGCTCCCCTCCTTCCTAAAGCCATAACTTTTAGATTTTTCTGTCAATATGGTCATGTGAGGGCTTATTTTTTGTGGGATGAGTTGTACTTTTGATGGACACCATTGGTTTTACCATGTGATGTACTAGAAAACGGGAAAAAAAATCCAAGTGTGGTGAAATTGCAAAAAAGTGCAATTCCACACTAGTCTTTTGCTTGGCTTTTTTGCTAGATTCACTTAATGCTAAAACTGACCTGCCTTTATGATTTTCCAAGTTTTTACGAGTTCATAGACACCAAACATGTCTAGGTTATTTTTTATCTTAGTGGTGAAAAAAAATTTCAAGCTTTGCTAAAAAAAAAAAATTGTGCTATTTTCCAAGACCCGTAGCGTCTCCATTTTTCAGGATCTCAGGTCGGGTGAGGGCTTATTTTTGAGCGCTGAGCTGACATTTTTAATACCATTTTGGTGCAGATTCTAGCCTTTGGAATTTTTTTCTCGCTATGCCATTTAGCAATCAGGTTAATTGTTTTTTTAATTGATATATCGGGCTATTCTAGAAGTGGTGATATCAAATATGAGTAGGTTTGATTTTTTTATTGTTTTATTTTGAATGGGGCAAATGGGGGGTGATTTGAACTTTTATATTTTTTCATTTTTATCTTTTTTTTCATATTTTTTTGAGCATTTTTTTAAATTTTGCCATGCTTCAATAGCCTCCGTGGGAGGCTAAAAGCTGGCATAGCCTGACCGGCTCTGCTACATAGGAGCAATGCTCAGATCACTCCTATGCAGTAGAATTACAACATTGCTATGAGCACCGACCACAGGGTGGTGCTCACAGCAATCTGGCATCAACAGCCAAAGAGGTCTTCAGGAGACCTCTGGTTGTTATACCAATGCACCTATGACCCCCAATCACGTGACTGGGTCAGCAGTGCGCACATATCCTGATGGATGAACGGAAGCGCTTGTTAAATGCCGCTGTCAGAATTTGACAGCGGCATTTATCTAGTTAATAGCGGCGGGTGGATTCCTAATAGGAATATACTCACCCTCGGACGCGCCCTGGTTCTAACCGGCAGCCTTCCTTCCTAAGAATGAGCGCGTGAAGGACCTTAGATGACGTCGCGGCTTGTGATTGGTCGCGTGACCGCCCATGTGACCGCTCACGCGACCAATTACAAGCTGCGACATCATCGAAGGTCCTTCACTTGCTCATTTTTAGGAATGCAGGCTGCCGGTTAGAACCAGGGCGCGTCCGAGGGTGAGTATATCAATATTTTTTATTTTTATTCTTTATTTTACACTTAAATATGGATTCCGATACTGATTCCCGATATCGCAAACATATCAGAACTCGGTATCGGAATTCCGATACCAGATCAGAAGATCGCTGACCTCATGGCCGACCCCACACAGTTTCATGAAACCTGACATTGCCAAAAGTCGGCAACTTCTGAAAATGGCCGACCCGTTTTGCTCAACCCTAGTACCCGTTAATCGGTCCCCAAGATCTCATGTCTGGTCCCAGGCTAGGCGATCGCTGGTATGGCCAGGGTTGAGGGCTGGCAGGGATGGCAGCTGCCCTAACAGGGGCTCTTTGGTCACCAGAGCAGGGTTGGTCACTATACCTGCATCAGATGTTTCACCGCTGCCGGACTCCTCTTTTTCCTCCACTGGGGTTGGGACTGTGGGTTGCGAGGCCATCTGCCACTGGCATGCTCTCTCCCACACGGCCATTTTCCATTTAGACAGTGCGGTGATCTGTGAGCACAGGAACTGGCAGCTCATCTCCTCCACCTCCTTGCCAAAGAACTCAGGGTCCATTACTAGTAGCTTGTCTGGGCTTCCATCCCGTGGGCCGAGGGAGTCCTCTGCTTCCTCCCCTCACTCTGGGCCGCCATTGCTCTCCATCTTTGGTTCCAGGTTGTTCTCTGTCACGCCCGCTTGTTGTTCCCGCTCTCTCCTCCATGGGCAGTTCTTTTTTTTCCTTTTCCCGCCATCCCAGATCAGGAGATGGATCTCACTGGCCGACTGACATGTTCTTAGTGCACAATAACATCTCCAGTGGGCAGGCATAGTGTCACGCCAATCAATAACTTAGCCCATGATGGGCAGCTTCAGCACTCCCATTTGCATAAACACAGCATTCTTTTCACAGCCTTTTTTGCACAATAT
This sequence comes from Ranitomeya imitator, assembly GCF_032444005.1. NCBI lineage: Eukaryota > Metazoa > Chordata > Amphibia > Anura > Dendrobatidae > Ranitomeya > Ranitomeya imitator. The sequence goes on along the minus strand of NC_091283.1, from coordinate 609,192,807 downwards.
TTAGGCACATGGGACCCAGTTTAAGGGGGTCAGTAGATCCTGTTCGTGATGCTAAAATGGAGCGCCCACCAGGACCGTGGGGTACTCGGAACCGGGTCCAATGGTTCTTAAAGGGGGTGGTCACAGCAGCAGCGACCCAGTTCGTGGCCCTGGGCGTCCAATAAAAGTCAATTAAATTAAAGGGGAAATGGAATAAAGTTTATGGGGAGATTGTTTGTAACACCACCCGTTGTGTTCGGCAATGGATAGCCAACGCTGCAGTTCCGGTCCACTGGAGCAGTCAGTGATAAAGCAGAGTTAGTACAGCTCTCCACGGGTAGAGCTAGGCCCCAGGGCACTGATGGTGTTAAGTGTGATGATGGATGTTGTGGTGCAGAGCAGGTGGCCCAGAAAATAATTCTAATGACACAGCAGGGTGCAGTTTCCACAGTTTACTCACAGTTCTTATATGCAGTCCCCAGTCAGGTGCTGTGTCCTCCGGGTTTGTGGTCCAGTCAGCTTTCAGGTAATTTGGAGTGCACTTTGCCTGGACCCCGTTCATGTGTTCCTTTCCTGGCCATCTCTCTGCGCTGGCCCCCACCTCTCCTGTCCTGTCTGTGCCTTCACACACAGTGTCCCAAGCCAGCAGCCCCGGATCTTGTCAAGCGACATCCTCTGGGTTCCCTTGATCCTATATGGCTGCCTTTTCAGTGAATATGTGTGGATGTGGCTGTGGCACAAACAGATACCATGGCCTCTGGCTTACTAACTGAGCCTTATAGTTCTTCAGTAGTCTTGGGGGCTGGTTCCCCCACTGCGACCTGGTCCCTTCACCCAAATACAGTTGGCGTGGATACAGGCCCCATGTGTGGATTGCTCGCTACCCATGACCCTAGGACCCCTTCTTCCTCTCTCTCTCCTGGAACTTCCCTCTTCCCTGGTGCTGGGATGAGCTCCTTCCTGCTCAAGTCCCCAGCTCCAACTGTCTAATTCCCTAACTCACTCCTCTCTCTTGTTTCCATGACAACTCTACTTTCTTCTCCCACACCCTCTTCCCAGTTCCTCCCTGGCCTTGAGAGGTCTGGTGTTGGATATAAGTGCATGAGTTCTGAGTAGTGTCCCCTCTGTACCCGAGAGCAGAGCACCACACCTCATCCGGCGTGCAGTACCTCTGTGGTAACTGGACCACAGGGGCAGCACAATAGCAAGGCAGCTGGGACCACCACCCCCAAGAAAACCATTGCTAACACATTCTGCTGTAAATATTTAAAATCCTGCAGTGCCCTCAAGGCCCCCCTGCTCTAGAAGGCACATGTGCAGGCCCATCTGAAGTTTGCCAATGAACACCTGGATGATTCTGTGATTGATTGGGAGATGGTGCTGTGTCAGATGAGACAAAAATTGAGGTCTTTGGCATTAACTCAACTCACCGTGCTTGGAGGAAGAGAAATGCTGCCTATGATCCAAAGAACACCATCTCCACTGTCAAGCACGGAAGTGGAAACATTTTGTTTTGGGGGTGTTTCTCTGCTAAGGGCACAGGACTACTTCACCGCATCAGTGGGAGAATGGATGGAGACATGTAGCATAAAATCTTGAGTGACAACCTCCTTCCCTCCGCCAGCACATTAAAGATGGGTTGTCGCTGATCTTCCAGCAAAACAATGACCCAACACATACAGCCAAGGCAACAAAGGAGTGGCTCAAAAAGAAGCACATTAAGGTCATGGAGCGGCCAAGCAAGTCTCCAGAACTTAATTCCATAGAAATCTTATAGAGGGAGTTGAAGCTCTGGGTTGCCAAGCATCAACCTCAAAATCTTAATGATTTAGAGATGATTTGCAAAGAGGAGTGGACCAAAATTCCTCCTGTCATATGCACAAACCTCATCATCAACTAAAAAAAAGTCTGACTGCTGTGCTTGCCAACAAGGGTTTTGCCACCAAGTTTTAAGTCTTGCTAGAGGGATCAAATACTTATTTCTCACTGCAAAACGCAAAAAAAATTATATATTTTATACAATGTGATTTTTTTTATTTTATTTTTAATATTCTATCTCTCAATGTTAAAATTAACCTACCCTTAAAATTATAGACTGTTCATGTCTTTGTCAGTGGGCAAACTTACAAAATCAGCATGGGATCAAATAATTATTTCCTTCACTGTATAGACAGTCTGCTCTTATTAAGTAGCACTGTTTTTGTTTTTAGTGTATGTTTAAATTAGAGCAAGACAATATTATCCATAAAGTGTCTTCTGCTGAGGTTTACCGTTCTATGTTTTAACCCCTATCTGACCTTGGACGGGATAGTACGTCCAAGGTCAGATCCCCTGCTTTGATGCAGGGCTCCGCGGTGAGCCCGCATCAAAGTCGGGACATGTCAGCTGTTTTGAACAGCTGACATGTGCCCGTAATAGGCGCGGGCAGAATCGCGATCTGCCCGCACCTATTAACTAGTTAAATGCCGCTGTCAAACGCAGACAGCGGCATTTAACTACCGCTTCCAGCCGGGCGGCCGGAAATGACGTCATCGCCGACCCCCGTCACATGATCGGCGGTCGGCGATGCGTCTCCATTGTAACCATAGAGGTCCTTAAGACCTCTATGGTTACTGATCGCCGGTGGCTGTGAGCGCCACCCTGTGGTCGGCGCTCACAGCACACCTGCATTTCTGCTACATAGCAGCGATCGCTGCTATGTAGCAGAGGCGATCGTGTTGTGCCTGCTTCTAGCCTCCCATGGAGGCTATTGAAGCATGGCAAAAGTAAAAAAAAAAGTTGAAAAAAATGTTAAAAAAATAAAAAAAATATAAAAGTTTAAATCACCCCCCTTTCGCCCCAATCAAAATAAATCAATAACAAAAATATCAAATCTACACATATTTGGTATCACCGCGCTCAGAATTGCCTGATCTATCAATTAAAAAAAAGCATTAACCTGATCGCTAAACAGCGTAGCGGGAAAAAAATTCGAAACACCAGAATTACGTTTTTTTGGTCGCCGCGACATTGCATTAAAATGCAATAATGGGCGATCAAAAGAACGTATCTGCACCGAAATGCTATCATTAAAAACGTCATCTCGGCCCGCAAAAAATAAGCTCTCAACCGACCCCAGATCACGAAAAATGGAGACGCTACGAGTATTGGAAAATGGCGCAATTTTTTTTTTTTTTTTTTTTAGCAAAGTTTGGAATTTTTTTTCACCACTTAGATAAAAAATAACCTAGTCATGTTAGGTGTCTATGAACTCGTAATGACCTGGAGAATCATAATGGCAGGTTAGTTTTAGCATTTAGTGAACCTAGCAAAAAAGCCAAACAAAAAACAAGTGTGGGACTGCACTTTTTTTGCAATTTCACCGCACTTGGAATTTTTTTCCCGTTTTTTAGTACACGACATGCTAAAACCAATGATGTCGTTCAAAAGTACAACTCGTTCCGCAAAAAATAAGCCCTCACATGGCCAAATTGACAGAAAAATAAAAAAGTTATGGCTCTGGGAAGGAGGGGAGTGAAAAATGAACACGTAAAAACGAAAAATCCCATGGTCATGAAGGGGTTAATATAGTTGCCGATGCCTCCCCTTCCTTCATGTTGCAGGAACTTCAGTCTTGAAGAAGTGTGGAGGCTGCTGTAATTCCAGAACATTCTTACTTGGAATGTACAGTGGTTCCCTGTAAACACTGTGTGCAGGAATAATAGACAAGTGAATATTTTGAGCAGAATTTTATGTGTTTTTTTCCAACTCCAAGCTGTTGGAACTTGACTGCTTAGGCGGGGGTCACACTTGCGAGTGCAATGCGAGAAACCGGAGCGTGTGACTGCATGTATTTCTGTGCAGCTGAACATTCCGGTCCCGAATTCTTGCGGCAGTGCCGGGTATTCAGGCGAGAGACTCGCGTGAGTATCTCGCATTCCACTCGCAAGTGTGACCCCGGCCTTAATTGGAGGAAACAGATCAGGTGATGCGCATTTGTGTAATGAAGGAGGGTCTTCTCTAAAGATATGAATACCCTTTATCAAGATTTGCGGAATTATTAGGCAGTTTATTTTCATCAGACAAAAACACCAAAAAAGAGATTTACCGGACACAAAATGAGAAACATGTGCAAACTTAAATAAGATATACTCAAGTAACCATAAATAAGGAATAGACCTTTGCTCTAGTAGGTCTGTCTCAGAAACAAGTGGGACCCACAGCAAGTGTGCTAAATTGCAAAAAACATTTTTTATACATCAACAGCACATTAGGTATATGTAAATGAACACCAACAAAAACAAAAAACAGTAAGGCCGGCGTCACACTTGCGAGTTTTACGGACGTAAGAGCGCAGAAACTACGTCCGTAAAACTCGCAAAACATACGGCACAATTATTCTCTATGCCCCTGCTCCTATCTGCCGTATTTTACTGATCAGTATAATACGGCTTTCTATGGCCGTACAAAATCGCAGCATGCTGCGTTTGTCACCGTACTGCGCAAGAAATACGCCAATGAAAGTCTATGGAAGCGTGAAAAATACGGATTACACACGGACAAGCAGTGTGACATGCGAGGAATACGCAGCGGTGTTAGAGAGAAAAGCCGGTAATTCATTGCGGTGTACAGTAAAATCACACTGACAGGTAGAATTAATGTCTACACATAGAATAGGTATATATATATGTCATTGAGACACATATATGTATATATATTAATATTTATTCCAGCGCTATACAGCTTGAAAGCCGGTAATTCAATTACCGGCTTTTTCTTTCTCCTTCCTAAACCCGACATGATATGAGACCTGGTTTACATACAGTAAACCATGTCTTCTCTCCATTTTTTTTGCAGATTCCACACTACTAATGTCAGTAGTGTGTCTATGCAAAATTTGGCCGTTCTATCTACTAAATTAAAGGGTTAAATGGCGGAAAAAATTGGCGTGGGCTCCCGCGCAATTTTCTCCGCCAGAGTAGTAAAGCCAGTGACTGAGGGCAGATATTAATAGCCTGGAGAGAGTCCATGGTTATTGGCCCCCCCCTGGCTAAAAACACCTGCCCCCAGCCACCCCAGAAAAGGCACATCTGGAAGATGCGCCTATTCTGGCACTTGGCCACTCTCTTCCCATTCCCGTGTAGCGGTGGGATATGGGGTAATGAAGGGTTAATGCCACCTTGCTATTGTAAGGTGACATTAAGCCAAATTAATAATGGAGAGGCGTCAATTATGACGCCTATCCATTATTAATTCAACTGTAGTAAAGGGTTAAATAAAACACAAACACATTATTTAAAATTATTTTAATGAAATAAAAACAATGGTTGTTGGAGTATTTTATTCTACGCCCAATCCAGTCACTGAAGACCCTCGTTCTGTTACAAAAAAAACATAATAAACCAACAATATCCTTACCCTCCGCAGATCTATAACGTCCAACGATGTAAATCCATCTGAAGGGGTTAAAATAATTTGCATCCACGAGCTTTGCTAATGCAATGATGCTCATGGCTGCAAAAACCCCGGAAAATGAAGGTAAAGTAGGTCAATGACCTATATTTACCTTCATTTGCGGTGAGGCGCCCTCTGCTGGTTGTCCTCATATGAACTCGAGCCTGGGAGCTTTCTAGGAAAGTTCCCACGATCTAGGAACAACCAGCAGAGGGCGCCTCACCGCAAATGAAGGTAAATATAGGTCATTGACCTACTTTACCTTCATTTTCCGGGGTTTTTGCAGCCATGAACATCATTGCATTAGCAAAGCTCGTGGATGCAAATTATTTTAACCCCTTCAGATGGATTTACATCGTTGGACGTTACAGATCTGCGGAGGGTAAGGATATTGTTGGTTTATTATGTTTTTTTTGTAACAGAACGAGGGTCTTCAGTGACTGGATTGGGCGTAGAATAAAATACTCCAACAACCATTGTTTTTATTTCATTAAAATAATTTTAAATAATGTGTTTGTGTTTTATTTAACCCTTTACTACAATTGGACTAATAATGGATAGGCGTCATAATTGACGCCTCTGTTGTGAATTCTGTGGCAGAGCTCCCTCCTGTGGTCACAAGTGGTACTTCGGCTGATTCTCTCTGTGAGCTTCCGTTGGTGGAGGAGAGTGGTACTGCGGCTTCTGAGTTTCCTTCCTCAGGTGTGTGGTGATGTCGTTAGGTGCTGCTCTATTTAACTCCACCTAGTGCTTTGATCCTGGCCTCCAGTCAATGTTCTAGTATTGGACCTGTTTCCTCCTGGATCGTTCCTGTGGCCTGCTGCTCTGCATAGCTAAGTTCCGCTTTTGCTATTTTGATTGCTGTTTTTTTCTGTCCAGCTTGCTATTTGTTTTTTCTTGCTTGCTGGAAGCTCTGGGACGCAGAGGGTGTACCTCCGTGCCGTTAGTTCGGTACGGAGGGTCTTTTTGCCCCCTTTGCGTGGTTTTTTGTAGGGTTTTGTGTTGACCGCAAAGTTACCTTTCCTATCCTCGCTCTGTTCAGAAAGTCGGGCCTCACTTTGCTAAATCTATTTCATCTCTACGTTTGTCTTTTCATCTTAACTCACAGTCATTATATGTGGGGGCTGCCTTTTCCTTTGGGGTATTTCTCTGAGGCAAGGTAGGCTTATTTTCTATCTTCAGGCTAGCTAGTTTCTCAGGCTGTGCCGAGTTGCATAGGGAGCGTTAGGCGCAATCCACGGCTGCCTCTAGTGTGGTTTGAGAGGATTAGGTATTGCGGTCAGCAGAGTTCCCACGTCTCAGAGCTCGTTCTATGTTTTTGGGTTATTGTCAGGTCACTGTATGTGCTCTGACTTCTATGTCCATAGCGGTACTGAATTACCTTATCATAACACGCCTCTCCATTATTAATTTGGCTTAATGTCACCTTACAATAGCAAGGTGGCATTAACCCTTCATTACCCCATATCCCACCGCTACACGGGAATGGGAAGAGAGTGGCCAAGTGCCAGAATAGGCGCATCTTCCAGATGTGCCTTTTCTGGGGTGGCTGGGGGCAGGTGTTTTTAGCCAGGGGGGGGGGGGCAATAACCATGGACCCTCTCCAGGCTATTAATATCTGCCCTCAGTCACTGGCTTTACTACTCTGGCGGAGAAAATTGCGCGGGAGCCCACGCCAATTTTTTCCGCCATTTAACCCTTTAATTTAGTAGATAGAACGGCCAAATTTTGCTTATACACACTACTAACATTAGTAGTGTGGAATCTGCAAAAAAAATGGAGAGAAGACATGGTTTACTGTATGTAAACCATGTCTCAAATCATGTCGGGTTTAGGAAGGAGAAAGAAAAAGCCGGTAATTGAATTACCGGTTTTCAAGCTGTATAGCGCTGGAATAAATATTAATATGTATACATATATGTGTCTACTGACATATATATATATATATATAGACAGTATATATATATTTTTTTTTTTTGGCACACATGGATCACTTCTATAGCGGTATGTTGGTTTTGCAAGCCTGCGAGAAAACCACGCAGTATGGATGCCATATGGATTACATACGGAGGATGCCATGCGCAAAAAACGCTGACACACCCTGCCTACGGAGGAGCTACGGACCACTATTTTCGGGACTTTTCAGCGTATTACGGCCGTAATATACGGACCGTATTGTTTTACGCTGTGTGTGACGCCGGCCTAATGATGTAGATAATTACTCTATTCACTACTACAAGTATGCAGTCCAGCAAAGTGCTTGGTTGCATCCACTTGAAAGAAGAGCCGTGCAGAGCAGATGTGTGGGGGTCCTTGGTGAAATGAAAAATCAAGTAGAGCTGCAATGTATAAAACAGGCAGCTCCGGCTGATGGCATGCCTGAACACAACAAAACAAGCCAATGCAGCCTCCGGTACAACAGCAAGCGATGTTACACAGTCCACTGAGTACGAAAGTCGATGCAATACGGCTGGGCTTGTCCTTATGTGTTTTGGAAAACTCAGTTTTCTTCTTCAGAGAAAATTGTTAACATGTTATACCTAGTGGCTTTTGTGTCCCTGACCTACAGCGTATTACCTAGATTATGGTTACATAACAAGTATATAATGACAAAATAAAATGTACATAAACATATATGGTACAAACATAATTTATTAACAAAAGGACCTCAAAATGAATAGCAAAAAAGATATATATTTAAAAATGTATATACAATATGCAAATTTTTCCTGTACACTTTCAGGAAAGTGTGTTAAAAAACTGGAAGCTAGGTAGGAAGTGAATTTTGAGCTCATCTTCAACCTGAAAAGGTCCAACTACACACAGCAGCATTATACAAGTACAGCAATAGCAATTAAACACTTCCTATATGCCTGATCTAATTTAAGTTCTCCATTATAGATCAGCTCTACCTGAAGTGCCGAGCATTGCATCACCGCTCGTGGACCTGATGACGTGATGCTGCTGGGCAATCACAGTAATGCTAGTAGCCAACAAGGCTACAGCATTAGGCTGGGATCACACATACGCAAGATACGGCCGAGTCTCACAGGTGAAATCCCTCCTCTGGCGCCGGCACTCCGGAGCGGAGCGTGCAGCCGCACAGAAACACATGGAGCTGCACGCTCCGCTCCCAAGTGCCGGTGCCAGGGGAGGGATTTCACCTGCGAGACTCGGTGGTATCTCGCGTCTGTGTGATCCCGGCCTTTCAGTGTATTGCATGCAATCTCTGCATGTATATTGGCTTTCTAACAGCTGTGAAACATTCGAGGTGGGGACATTAGCATAGTGATCGAGTAACAGGGGCACCTAAGTACCCCGATGCTCGATCACGCAGTGGCAAGCACGCTTTCTCATCACTAGTGGTCAGATGTCAGCCTTTTTTACCTTGCCTGTGTCTCTGAGCACTGAACACCTTCTGGACTCCAGGGACATTGCAGTTCTGGAAAATAACCGCTGGAAAATAATGTAAGTGAGGAGCAGAGAAGAGAAAAGACAGAGGCAGGAAGAAAACCGTAGTGCAGACCTCTGCAACAAATGTTGCCTCACATCATATTCAGACCAAGGCAGCTCAATTCTGCTGTATAATATCCTTCATGTTGCCGCAGCGTGTCTCTGTAAGCTAAAAACTGAATAAAGAGCAGGCATTCCCCTCTCTGTGCTGAATATGGAAAAGATTACTGCATCTAGTCTCCTTCATCAAGCTCCCACTGAATTGCAAATTACAAATTATTAAATTCCTCATGTGCACACACAGGACACTTTATTTTGAAAAATTACTTGAAATTACAGTTACCCTTTAAAAATTATTACACTGATATGCTAAGTCTAATTTTTAATACTTGAAAGATATAGAAATACCTTGTATCAGTTCATTACTTCAATATGTCAAATGTTTTACAATGTCATTTAGGGATTTCTTTTATCTTTCCATGTTAATTGCCATGTTTATTGTTTTATAGGGGAATAACCTATTTTTAATATTTGATAACTTTTTAGCGAAGTATGAAAATAACTTTGTGTTTTTTAATATGATCTTTTTTTTCTGCCAAGTATTTTTTTCTCTCTGGGAATTTGAGACACAATTTGATTCACAAGCCCTGGGAAATTGTCTAATCACTACACAGAGAGAGAAATCCTTGTTAATATCTCATTAGAACTCCAAGCAATTCATCGTCCTTTAATATGTAGACAAGATCAGTCACATGTTGCTGCTGATGGGGAAATCTCTTAGACTGGCAGTGATGCTCAGCAGGAATCGAAGATGTTTTAAAACACAGAACTGTAAGAGGAACGTAGATAAATTTGTGGCTGCTTAAAGATAAAAAGCTTTGTTCAACTACTCTACAGCTCTGGCAAAAATTAAGAGACCACTGTACAGTTTTATAAAACTTAGCTACATGTGACAGCCATTCCAATCCAGTGTCAGTTGAATTCCAACAAGAGTACACCTCATTCTACTTAATGTGCTTCTGATTAGGTGATAACCTGAAACAAATCTTATTTAACGAAGGAAAATATAAAAAACACAGCTGTGGTGTTCACAATCCTCTTTCAATAGGTCAAGCTGGATGGCAAAACCAGTGCTAGTAATATCCCAAAAAGTAATAGGAATGAAAAAATAACTTTTAACCATGCAAAGGAGTTGAAAAGAAAAGTCTTGAATGAAGAAAAGAAGGGCTCAATTCTGACTTTACTAGCAGGAGGTACACAGTGAGCGTCATGTTGCCTTCATCCTTAAACCTTCTAAGACGGCAGTACATTACAGCAAGGTCAAGCAGCAGACATTGTGGACAACAAAGCTAACGACCGGCAGAGGGCGAAAACGACTCTCCACTGACCGGGATGACCATCATCTTATTCAAATGTCACTCAGCAACCGCAGGATGACATCAAGTGACCTACAAAAGGTATTTAAAATGGCAGCTGGGGTGAAGTGCACACGCAAGAGCAGTTCATAACAGGCTCCTAGAGGCAGGACTCAAGTCATGTAAAGCTAGAAAAAAAAGCCATTCATCAATGAGAAGCAAAGGAGAGCCAGGCTGAAGTTTGCCAAAGACCATAAGAAATGGACTACAGAGGACTGGAGTAAGGTACCGTAATCTTATCTGATGAGTCTAATTTTCAGTTTTGCCCAACACCTGGTTGAATAATGGTTAGACGGAGACCTGGAGAAGCGTACAAGCCACAGTGTCTTGCACAAACTGTGAATTTTGGTGGAGGATCGGTGATGATCTGGGGATGCTTCAGCAAGGCTGGAATTTGGAAGGTTGTTCTTTGCAAAGGACGTATGAATCAAGCCACATACAAGATTATCCTGGAAAAACAGTTGTTTCCGTCTGCTCAGGCAATGTTAGCCAACTCTAAAGACTGTTTTTTCCAGCAGGACAATGCATCATCCCACACAGCTAGGTCAATCAAGGTGTGGATGAAGGACCACCACATCAAATCCCTGGCATGGCCAGCCCAATCTCCAGACCTGAACCCCATTGAAAACTTCTGGAATGTAATCAAGAGGAAGCTAAATAGTCACAAGCCATCAAACAAAGAAGTGCTTAAATTTTTGCACCAGAAGAGGCATAAGGTCACCCAAAAGCAGTGTGAAAGACTGGTGGAAAGCATGCCAAGATGCATGAAAGCTGTGATTAAAAATCATGGTTATTGCACAAAATATTGATTTCTGAACTTTTTCTGAGTTAAAACATTAGTATTGTTTTTTCTAAATGATTATGAACTTGTTTTTTTGCATTACTTGAGGTCTGCAAGCAATGCTTTTTTTTGTTATTTTGACCATTTCTCATTTTCAGAAAAGGAATGCTAATTTAATGCATGGAACTTCGGAGACATGTTGTCAGTAGTTTATAGAATAAAAGAACAATTTACATTTTACTCAAAAACATATGTGGTACCCCAGGTGACCGGTTGTCACAGTGGCATTGCCACCCTCACAGGGAGTGATGTCATGCCTGGAGGCAAGAAGGGGTCCCCTTACCAGGTAACACCAGTATCTAACACCTTTTCCTTACTGCAGAACAGAAGAGTGAGCTCTAACACCAGGTTTCAGGGAAGCTTCCCTATAAGTTCTGGCCTGGTGGCGGAGTTAGTTAGTCTGAGTCTGAGAGAGTGAGAGGAGAGGAGAGAAGCTGTAACTAGTGTTGAGCGATACCTTCCGATATCGGAAAGTATCGGTATCGGTTTGGATCGGCCGATATTCAAAAAATATCGGATATCGCCGATACCGATACCCGATCCCAATGCAAGTCAATGGGACCAAAATATCGGAATTAAAATAAACCCTTTCTTTCCTTGTAGGTTCATTCTACATGAAGGAAAACAACTAAGAATAATGCCGGATGTATTTGGGGAGGTGGCGGAGACATTAAAGTCATAGAGGTTTATCCCAATCAAATAGAATAGCATGTTTTTTGTTTTTTTTTAAGACGTTCGGAGTGACAAAGATATTGACTATGTAAATTTTTTTTTTATTTTGTCAGATATTGATGTTTCACTATTCCACGCCCTTCCCCTTCTTTTTTTTCTTTTTTTTTTTCTTTTCCCACACTTTCATCTTCATCATCATCAGCATCTTTGACATCAACTTCTTCACCTTATTCATCTTCTTCTTCATCTTCTACCTATTTTTTTTTTTTTATTACATTCTTCATATTCATTTTATTCAACTATTATTATTCTTCTTATTCTACATATTCTTTTTATTCCACTGTTATTATTCTTCCTATTCTACTTCTTCATCATATTCTCATTTGTGACAGGCATTCCCGTAGTTGTTATCTATAAAAGTTTGAAGATTACACCTTCCGTTCTGCCAGTCACAAAAGTTACATTTGTCCGCGTTCAGTTTGGCCTGCAGCATCAGGCTTTATCCAGGGGCACCACGAGGAGGAACGGACTCACCCCCATACACTGCTTAGTCTTCTTCTGCATATAATTTAGATAATATCTTTTGCTCTGATATTAAGTCTTATGCTTAATGTTCTTCTGCTCTTTGTTCTGCAGCCTCTTGTTCTTCTGCTTCTCGGTCTTCCATGTTGTCGTCTCCAGGGTCGTCGTCTCCAGTGTCGTCATCTCCGCCGTCGTCGTCTCCGCCGTCGTCGTCGTCGTCATCGGGGTGGTCTTCCGTGTCGTCGTCATCGTGGTGGTCTTCCGGGTCGTCGACGTTAGGGTCTTCAACTTGGAAATGTAGCAGAAGGTACAAGAAGGCTGAGAAAATGCCAAGAACCAGCTGATGGAACTGGAACTCGGATGGCTACCCGAAGGTTCAAGAGCCTATGGAACTACCGAGGACCAGCTGACGTTACTGGAACCCGGTTACTAAGCAGGAGGTACCCGTGCTAAAAAGCACTACCAAGGACCGCCTGACGTTGACGGAACTCGGATACCCAGAAGGAGGCACCTAAGCCAAAGGCTCTGCCCGGAACCAGCTGACGTTACTGGAACCAGGATGGGGAGCAGAAGGTACAAGAGCAAAAGACACTGCCGAGAACCAGCTGACGGTACTGGAACCCGGATGGGTAGCCGAAGGTCCAAGAGCCAATGGAACTACCGAGGACCAGCTGACGTTACTGGAACCCGGTTACTAAGCAGGAGGTACCCGTGCCTGAAAGCACTACCAAGGACCACCTGACGTTGGTGGAACTTGGATACCCAGAAGGAGGCACCTAAGCCAAAGGCTCTGCCCGGAACCAGCTGACGGTACTGGAACCAGGATGGGGAGCAGAAGGTACAAGAGCAAAAGACACTGCCGAGAACCAGCTGACGGTGCTGGAACCAGGTGGTGGACCCGAAGGTCCACAGGAGAGGAGAGAACAGCTAGGCCGCGAGGCAGCCGCAGTTACCGAACCCCAACAGTTCTACAGGGGGAGCTGGGCCTACTGGCACTACAGAACCAGCCTTGACTACCAGTTCACGCAGCCCACATAGGAAGCTCCTAAACTGGAGGCACCCTGGAGTTGGCTAACCCGACCGCACCACGACGAGGCAAGCATAGGTGTCTCAGTGAGCTTGACACAACCCGGAAACAGCTGACGGTGCTGAAACCAGGCTTGGCACGAGGGAGTACCTGTGACAAAAACACTGCCGAGAACCAGCTGGCGGTGCTGGAACCCGGATGCGTTGCCCCAGTGTGCAAGAGCCAATGGCACGACCGAGGACCAGCTGACGGTGCTGGAACCCGGTTACTAAGCTGTAGGTGCCCGCGCTTAAAAGCACTACCAAGGACCGCCTGGCGTTGGCGGAACTCGGATACCCAGGAGGAGGCACCTAAGCCAAAGGCTCGGCCCGGAACCAGCTGACGGTGCTGGAACCAGGTGGTGGACCCGAAGGTCCACAGGAGAGGAGAGAACAGCTAGGCCGCGAGGCAGCCGCAGTTACCGAACCCCAACAGTCCTACAGGGGGAGCTGGGCCTACTGGCACTACAGAACCAGCCTTGACTACCAGTTCACGCAGCCCACATAGGAAGCTCCTAAACTGGAGGCACCCTGGAGTTGGCTAACCCGACCGCACCACGACGAGGCAAGCATAGGTGTCTCAGTGAGCTTGACACAACCCGGAAACAGCTGACGGTGCTGAAACCAGGCTTGGCACGAGGGAGTACCTGTGACAAAAACACTGCCGAGAACCAGCTGGCGGTGCTGGAACCCGGATGCGTTGCCCCAGTGTGCAAGAGCCAATGGCACGACCGAGGACCAGCTGACGGTGCTGGAACCCGGTTACTAAGCTGTAGGTGCCCGCGCTTAAAAGCACTACCAAGGACCGCCTGGCGTTGGCGGAACTCGGATACCCAGGAGGAGGCACCTAAGCCAAAGGCTCGGCCCGGAACCAGCTGACGGTGCTGGAACCAGGTGGTGGACCCGAAGGTCCACAGGAGAGGAGAGAACAGCTAGGCCGCGAGGCAGCCGCAGTTACCGAACCCCAACAGTCCTACAGGGGGAGCTGGGCCTACTGGCACTACAGAACCAGCCTTGACTACCAGTTCACGCAGCCCACATAGGAAGCTCCTAAACTGGAGGCACCCTGGAGTTGGCTAACCCGACCGCACCACGACGAGGCAAGCATAGGTGTCTCAGTGAGCTTGACACAACCCGGAAACAGCTGACGGTGCTGAAACCAGGCTTGGCACGAGGGAGTACCTGTGACAAAAACACTGCCGAGAACCAGCTGGCGGTGCTGGAACCCGGATGCGTTGCCCCAGTGTGCAAGAGCCAATGGCACGACCGAGGACCAGCTGACGGTGCTGGAACCCGGTTACTAAGCTGTAGGTGCCCGCGCTTAAAAGCACTACCAAGGACCGCCTGGCGTTGGCGGAACTCGGATACCCAGGAGGAGGCACCTAAGCCAAAGGCTCGGCCCGGAACCAGCTGACGGTGCTGGAACCAGGTGGTGGACCCGAAGGTCCACAGGAGAGGAGAGAACAGCTAGGCCGCGAGGCAGCCGCAGTTACCGAACCCCAACAGTCCTACAGGGGGAGCTGGGCCTACTGGCACTACAGAACCAGCCTTGACTACCAGTTCACGCAGCCCACATAGGAAGCTCCTAAACTGGAGGCACCCTGGAGTTGGCTAACCCGACCGCACCACGACGAGGCAAGCATAGGTGTCTCAGTGAGCTTGACACAACCCGGAAACAGCTGACGGTGCTGAAACCAGGCTTGGCACGAGGGAGTACCTGTGACAAAAACACTGCCGAGAACCAGCTGGCGGTGCTGGAACCCGGATGCGTTGCCCCAGTGTGCAAGAGCCAATGGCACGACCGAGGACCAGCTGACGGTGCTGGAACCCGGTTACTAAGCTGTAGGTGCCCGCGCTTAAAAGCACTACCAAGGACCGCCTGGCGTTGGCGGAACTCGGATACCCAGGAGGAGGCACCTAAGCCAAAGGCTCGGCCCGGAACCAGCTGACGGTGCTGGAACCAGGTGGTGGACCCGAAGGTCCACAGGAGAGGAGAGAACAGCTAGGCCGCGAGGCAGCCGCAGTTACCGAACCCCAACAGTCCTACAGGGGGAGCTGGGCCTACTGGCACTACAGAACCAGCCTTGACTACCAGTTCACGCAGCCCACATAGGAAGCTCCTAAACTGGAGGCACCCTGGAGTTGGCTAACCCGACCGCACCACGACGAGGCAAGCATAGGTGTCTCAGTGAGCTTGACACAACCCGGAAACAGCTGACGGTGCTGAAACCAGGCTTGGCACGAGGGAGTACCTGTGACAAAAACACTGCCGAGAACCAGCTGGCGGTGCTGGAACCCGGATGCGTTGCCCCAGTGTGCAAGAGCCAATGGCACGACCGAGGACCAGCTGACGGTGCTGGAACCCGGTTACTAAGCTGTAGGTGCCCGCGCTTAAAAGCACTACCAAGGACCGCCTGGCGTTGGCGGAACTCGGATACCCAGGAGGAGGCACCTAAGCCAAAGGCTCGGCCCGGAACCAGCTGACGGTGCTGGAACCAGGTGGTGGACCCCAAGGTCCACAGGAGAGGAGAGAACAGCTAGGCCGCGAGGCAGCCGCAGTTACCGAACCCCAACAGTCCTACAGGGGGAGCTGGGCCTACTGGCACTACAGAACCAGCCTTGACTACCAGTTCACGCAGCCCACATAGGAAGCTCCTAAACTGGAGGCACCCTGGAGTTGGCTAACCCGACCGCACCACGACGAGGCAAGCATAGGTGTCTCAGTGAGCTTGACACAACCCGGAAACAGCTGACGGTGCTGAAACCAGGCTTGGCACGAGGGAGTACCTGTGACAAAAACACTGCAGAGAACCAGCTGGCGGTGCTGGAACCCGGATGCGTTGCCCCAGTGTGCAAGAGCCAATGGCACGACCGAGGACCAGCTGACGGTGCTGGAACCCGGTTACTAAGCTGTAGGTGCCCGCGCTTAAAAGCACTACCAAGGACCGCCTGGCGTTGGCGGAACTCGGATACCCAGGAGGAGGCACCTAAGCCAAAGGCTCGGCCCGGAACCAGCTGACGGTGCTGGAACCAGGTGGTGGACCCCAAGGCCCACAGGAGAGGAGAGAACAGCTAGGCCGCGAGGCAGCCGCAGTTACCGAACCCCAACAGTCCTACAGGGGGAGCTGGGCCTACTGGCACTACAGAACCAGCCTTGACTACCAGTTCACGCAGCCCACATAGGAAGCTCCTAAACTGGAGGCACCCTGGAGTTGGCTAACTCGACCGCACCACGACGGGGCAAGCATAGGCGTCTCAGTGAAGTTGACACAACCCGGAAACAGCTGACGGTGCTGAAACCAGGCTTGGCACGAGGGAGTACCTGTGACAAGAACACTGCCGAGAACCAGCTGGCGGTGCTGGAACCCGGATGCGTTGCCTTGCCTATTAAAGATTGTCTTCCTAGAGCCCCAACTAGCGGTGTTGGAGCAAAGGGTAAGCAGGGGGAGATGAGTGTAGGCCGAAGCCTGCACTGGAGGCAGCTTTGTGTCTGCGTTGCGTTTGCAGGACACTTTGCCGGCTACACACTGGGGGAACAGCTGGCGTTGCTGAACCCCACTAACACAATGGCGTGTGTTTTTCTCTGTGCAGCTAGCACTTGCGGGCAAAAACTAGCGATGTTAGAGCCCGTGTTGAAGCAGGAGGAGGAGGAGAGGAGCAGAGTGTAGGCCGAAGCTTAGTTGAACCAATTTCAAAGGAAACCTTTAACCCCCCCCTCAGGTGTTACAAAGTACAAGAGACACACCTTGTGCAGTATTAATGCTGCACAAGTGAAAGGTTGCTCTATTAATTTGTCTACTTGCACACGCTGAATGAAAGACATACACAATTTACCCCATTCTACAGTCAAACTGTAGTGGATGCGTGACTTGGTTTTTTGATGAGACGCAGCACAGGTGTCCAAAATAACGCCTTGGTGCTTGGAGCAGCTTCCTGAGCGTTGTTATTTGCTGTACAGGAGTCTGCGCTCTTGTGTTATCCCTTGGCAATGCCCTGTTAGCGCTGCCCATCTTATGACATCATTTCATGTTGGCCGGTGCGGTTAACGATGGCCATAAATCCCAGACCCACAGTGTCTTTTCATAAAGCCACACTGCGGTGCTGGGATTCGTGGCCTTGAGCAGTAAATATTTTGGCCGCTCACACACGTCCTTACACCTGCTTCAGACTGGGCGGCCTCTGCTGATCCCTTCTCGCATGCCGCGGCCATGAGGCTGCACAGTCTGAAGAAGGCTGAAGGAGATGAGTTAAGACAGGCGAAGATATGCACTGCTCGTGCCCATCAATCACACCCTCGCAGTCAAAATAATTAAGACAACGAGGAGCATTTTATTCAGGCAGGGCGGACGAACAGGCGCAAGTAGCCAACCAATGATGTCAGAAGACGGGAAGCGCTACCAAGGGGGGTGCTGCGTATCATTAGAAAGGAAAGTCACACCTCAGGGACAGTGGAATGGTCTCAAAGAGACACATTTTGTACGTGTTGAGTTCCACGTGGGCAAGGAGAAAACATCAGCCACCTTGTACAAATGCAGCAGTACTGCTGTACAAGGTGGCTGTTATACATAGAAACACCTGGGGGTGGGGGCCAGGCTCCCTTCAATTTCAGTTCATGTGCCTGCGTGGCGTTTGCAGGTCACGTTGCAAGCTGCACAGCAGGGGAACAGCTGGCGGTGCTGAACCCCACTAACACATTGGCTGGTGTTTTTCTCTGTGCAGCTAGCATTTCCGGGCAAAAACTAGCGGTGTTTGAGCCCAGGGTCAGCAGGAGGAGGAGGAGAGGAGCAAAGTGTAGGCCGAAGCCTGCACTGGTGGCAGCTTTTGGTCGGTTGTGCCAGCGTGGCTTGTGCTGGACACGATGCCGGCTACACAGCGGGGGAACAGCTGGCGTTGCTGAACCCCACTAACACATTGGCTGGTGTTTTTCTCTGTGCAGCTAGCATTTCCGGGCAAAAACTAGCGTTGTTAGAGCCCAGGGTCAGCAGGAGGAGGAGAGGAGCAGAGTGTAGGCCGAAGCCTAGTTGAACCAATTTCAAAGGTTACCTTTAACCCCCCCTCAGGTGTTACAAAGAACAAGAGCCACTCCTTCTGCAGCATTAATGCTGCACAAGTAAAAGGTTGCTCTATTAATTTGTCTACTTGCACAAGCTGAATGCAACACGTAGACTATTTAGCCCATTATACTGTTTAACAGTAGTGGAGGCGTGACTTGTCTTTTTAAAGAAAAGCAGCACAGGTGTCGAAAACAACACCTTTTTGCATGGGCGCAGCTTCCTGAGCGTTGTTAGTTGCTGTACAGGAGTCTGCGCTCTTGTGATCCTTTGGCCATGCGCTGTGAGCGCTTCCTGTCTTATGACCTCATTTCATGTTGGCCGTTGCGGTTAGCGATGGACATGAATCCCAGACCCACAGTGTGTTTTTAAAAAATCACACTGCGGTGCTGGGATTCGTGCCCTGGTGCAGTAAATATGTTTGCCGCTCACACATGTCCTTACACCTGCTTCAGACTGGACGGCCTCATCTGATCCCTTATCGCCTGCCGAGGCCATGAGGACACCCAGTCTGAAGAAGGCGGAAGGAGATGAGTGAACACAGGCAAACATATGCACTGCACATGCCCATCAATCACACCCTCGCTGTCCAAAAAAATAAGACACCGAGGGCCGTTGTTTCGAGCAGGGGAGATGCACAGGCGCAGCCAGCTAACCAATGATGTCAAAAGACGGGCAGCGCTAACAAGGGTGGTGCTGCGTGTCATTACAAAGGAAAGTCACACCTCAGGGACATTGTAATGGTCTCTAATGAGACACATTTTGTACGTGTTGAGTTCCACGTGGGCAAGGAGAAAAAGTCAGCCACCTCGTACAAATGCAGCAGTACTGCTGTACAAGGTGGCTGTTATACATAGAAACACCTGTGGGTGGGGGGCAGGCTCCCTTCAATTTCAGTTCATGTGCCTGCGTGGCGTTTGCAGGTCACGTTGCAAGCTACACAGCAGGGGAACAGCTGGCGTTGCTGAACCCCACTGACACATTGACTGGTGTTTTTCTCTGTGCAGATTGCATGTCCGGGCAAAAACTAGCGGTGTTAGAGCCCAGGGTCAGCAGGAGGAGGAGGAGAGGAGCAAAGTGTAGGCCGAAGCCTGCACTGGTGGCAGCTTTTGGTCGGTTGTGCCAGCGTGGCTTGTGCTGGACACGATGCCGGCTACACAGCGGGGGAACAGCTGGCGGTGCTGAACCCCACTAACACATTGGCTGGTGTTTTTCTCTGTGCAGCTAGCATTTCCGGGCAAAAACTAGCGTTGTTTGAGCCCAGGGTCAGCAGGAGGAGTAGAGGAGCAGAGTGTAGGCCGAAGCCTAGTTGAACCAATTTCAAAGGTTACCTTTAACCCCCCCCCTCAGGTGTTGCAAGGTACAAGAGCCACACCTTGAACAGCATTAATGATGCACAAGTCAAAGGTTGCTCTATTTAATTTTGCTCCTTGCACACGCTGAATTAAACACGTACACTATTTAGCCCATTATACTGTCAAACAGTTGTGGAGGCGTGACTTGTCTTTTTAACGAGACGCAGCACAGGTGTCAAAATTTGCACCTAGGTACTGGGCGCAGATTCCTGAGCGTTGTTATTTGCTGTACAGGAGTCTGCGCTATTGTGTTATCCCTTGGCAATACCCTGTTAGTGCAGGCCGTCTCATGACCTCATTTCATGTTGGCCGGTGCGGTTAACGATGGCCATAAATCCCAGACCCATAGTGGCTTTTCCTAAAGTCACACTGCGGTGCTGGGATTCGTGGCCTTGTGCAGTAAATATGTTCGCCGCTCACACATGTCCTTACACCTGCTTCAGACTGGGCGGCCTCAGCTGATCCCTTATCGCATGCCGCGGCCATGAGGCCGCACAGTCAGAAGAAGGCGGAAGGAGGGGAGTGAAAACAGGGGAACATATGCACTGCTCGTGCCCATCAATCACACCCTCGCAGTCAAAATATATGAGACAACGGGGGGCGTTGTGTCGGACAGGGGGGACGCACAGGCACAGCCAGCCAACCAATGATGTCAGGAGACGGGCAGCGCTAACAATGGGGGTGCTGCGTGTCATTAAAAAGGAAAGTCACACCTCAGGGACATTGTAATGGTCTGTAATGAGACACATTTTGTACTTGTTGAGTTCCACGTGTGCAAGGAGAAAAAGTCAGCCACCTTGTACAAATGCAGCAGTACTGCTGTACAAGGTGGCTGTTATACATAGAAACACCTGTGGGTGGGGGGCAGGCTCCCTTCAATTTCAGTTCATGTGCCTGCGTGGCGTTTGCAGGTCACGTTGCAAGCTACACAGCAGGGGAACAGCTGGCGTTGCTGAACCCCACTGACACATTGACTGGTGTTTTTCTCTGTGCACATTGCATGTCCGGGCAAAAACTAGCGGTGTTAGAGCCCAGGGTCAGCAGGAGGAGGAGGAGAGGAGCAAAGTGTAGGCCGCAGCCTGCACTGGTGGCAGCTTTTGTTCTGTTGTGCCAGCGTGGCTTGTGCTGGACACGTTGCCGACTACACAGCAGGGGAACAGCTGGCGGTGCTGAACCCCACTAACACATTGGCTGGTGTTTTTCTCTGTGCAGCTAGCATTTCCGGGCAGAAACTGGCGTTGTTTGAGCCCAGGGTCAGCAGGAGGAGTAGAGGAGCAGAGTGTAGGCCG
This sequence comes from Ranitomeya imitator, assembly GCF_032444005.1. Classification (NCBI taxonomy): domain Eukaryota; kingdom Metazoa; phylum Chordata; class Amphibia; order Anura; family Dendrobatidae; genus Ranitomeya; species Ranitomeya imitator. The sequence goes on along the minus strand of NC_091283.1, from coordinate 609,171,732 downwards.
AAGCCTAGTTGAACCAATTTCAAAGGTTACCTTTAACCCCCCCCTCAGGTGTTGCAAGGTACAAGAGCCACACCTTGAACAGCATTAATGATGCACAAGTCAAAGGTTGCTCTATTTAATTTTGCTCCTTGCACACGCTGAATTAAACACGTACACTATTTAGCCCATTATACTGTCAAACAGTTGTGGAGGCGTGACTTGTCTTTTTAACGAGACGCAGCACAGGTGTCAAAATTTGCACCTAGGTACTGGGCGCAGATTCCTGAGCGTTGTTATTTGCTGTACAGGAGTCTGCGCTCTTGTGTTATCCCTTGGCAATACCCTGTTAGTGCAGGCCGTCTCATGACCTCATTTCATGTTGGCCGGTGCGGTTAACGATGGCCATAAATCCCAGACCCACAGTGGCTTTTCCTAAAGTCACACTGCGGTGCTGGGATTCGTGGCCTTGTGCAGTAAATATGATCGCCGCTCACACATGTCCTTACACCTGCTTCAGACTGGGCGGCCTCAGCTGATCCCTTATCGCATGCCGCGGCCATGAGGCCGCACAGTCAGAAGAAGGCGGAAGGAGGGGAGTGAAAACAGGGGAACATATGCACTGCTCGTGCCCATCAATCACACCCTCGCAGTCAAAATATATGAGACAACGGGGGGCGTTGTGTCGGACAGGGGGGACGCACAGGCACAGCCAGCCAACCAATGATGTCAGGAGACGGGCAGCGCTAACAATGGGGGTGCTGCGTGTCATTAAAAAGGAAAGTCACACCTCAGGGACATTGTAATGGTCTGTAATGAGACACATTTTGTACTTGTTGAGTTCCACGTGTGCAAGGAGAAAAAGTCAGCCACCTTGTACAAATGCAGCAGTACTGCTGTACAAGGTGGCTGTTATACATAGAAACACCTGTGGGTGGGGGGCAGGCTCCCTTCAATTTCAGTTCATGTGCCTGCGTGGCGTTTGCAGGTCACGTTGCAAGCTACACAGCAGGGGAACAGCTGGCGTTGCTGAACCCCACTGACACATTGACTGGTGTTTTTCTCTGTGCAGATTGCATGTCCGGGCAAAAACTAGCGGTGTTAGAGCCCAGGGTCAGCAGGAGGAGGAGGAGAGGAGCAAAGTGTAGGCCGAAGCCTGCACTGGTGGCAGCTTTTGGTCGGTTGTGCCAGCGTGGCTTGTGCTGGACACGATGCCGGCTACACAGCGGGGGAACAGCAGGCGGTGCTGAACCCCACTAACACATTGGCTGGTGTTTTTCTCTGTGCAGCTAGCATGTCCGGGCAGAAACTGGCGTTGTTTGAGCCCAGGGTCAGCAGGAGGAGGAGAGGAGCAAAGTGTAGGCCGAAGCCTGCACTGGTGGCAGCTTTTGGTCGGTTGTGCCAGCGTGGCTTGTGCTGGACACGTTGCCGACTACACAGCAGGGGAACAGCTGGCGGTGCTGAACCCCACTAACACATTGGCTGGTGTTTTTCTCTGTGCAGCTAGCATTTCCGGGCAAAAACTAGCGGTGTTTGAGCCCAGGGTCAGCAGGAGGAGTAGAGAAGCAGAGTGTAGGCCGAAGCCTAGTTGAACCAATTTCAAAGGTTACCTTTAACCCCCCCCTCAGGTGTTGCAAGGTACAAGAGCCACACCTTGTGCAGCATTAATGCTGCACAAGTAAAAGGTTGCTCTATTTGTTTTGCTCCTTGCACACGCTGACTAAAACACGTACACTATTTAGCCCATTATACTGTCAAACAGTTGTGGAGGCGTGACTTGTCTTTTTAACGAGACGCAGCACAGGTGTAAAAATTTGCACCTAGGTACTGGGCGCAGATTCCTGAGCGTTGTTATTTGCTGTACAGGAGTCTGCGCTATTGTGATCCCTTGGCCATGCGCTGTGAGCGCTTCCTGTCTTCTGACCTCATTTCATGTCGGCCGTTGCGGTTAGCGATGGACATGAATCCCAGACCCACAGTGTGTTTTCAAAAAATCACACTGCGTGGCTGGGATTCGTGGCCTTGTGCAGTAAATAGGTTGGCCGCTTACACATGTCCTTACACCTGCTCCAGACTGGGCGGCCTCAGCTGATCCCTTATCGCCTACCACGGCCAGGAGGCCGCACAGTCTGAAGAAGGCGGAAGGAGATGAGTTAAGACAGGCGAACATATGCACTGCTCGTGCCCATAAACCACACCCTCGCTGACAAAATAAATATGACAACGAGGGGCGTTGTTTCTAGCAGGGCGGATGCACAGGCGCAGCCAGCTAACCATGATGACAAAAGACGGGAAACGCTACCAAGGGGGGTGCTGCGTATCATTACAAAGGAAAGTCACACCTCAGGGACAGTGGAATGGTCTCAATGAGACACATTTTGTACGTGTTGAGTTCCACGTGGGCAAGGAGAAAAAGTCAGCCACCTTGTACAAATGCAGCAGTACTGCTGTACTAGGTGGCTGTTATACATAGAAACACCTGGGGGGGTGGGGCCAGGTTCCCTTTTAATTTCAGTTCCTGTGCCTGCATGGCGTTTGCAGGTCACGTTGCCGGCTACACAGCAGGGGAACAGCTGGCGTTGCTGAACCCCACTAACACATTGGCTGGTGTTTTTCTCTGTGCAGCTAGCACTTCCGGGCAAAAACTAGCGGTGTTTGAGCCCAGGGTCAGCAGGAGGAGGAGAGGAGCAGAGTGTAGGCCGAAGCCTGCACTGGTGGCAGCTTTTGTTCTGTTGTGCCAGCGTGGCTTGTGCTGGACACGTTGCCGACTACACAGCAGGGGAACAGCTGGCGGTGCTGAACCCCACTGACACATCACCTAGTGTTTTTTTCTGTGTAGACAACACTTCCAGGTGGCAACTGACAGTGTTGAAACCCAGGGAATCAAAGAGGAGCAGAGTGTAGGCCGAAGCCTGCAGTGGAGCAAGTTGAAAGGGAACCTTTAACCCCCCCCCCCAGGCATTTGTTGCTGAAAGAGCCATCTTGTACAGCAGTAATACTGCACATGGAAAATGGTGGCTCCGAAAATTATGCTCCTTGCAAACGCTGAAGTACACACTCATATAATGTGTCCCCTCACACCGTCAAACCATCCCGGAAGTGGGACTTTCCTTTGTAATGTGACACAGCACAGCCGTCATTCCAACCCCCTTGGTGCCGGGCACCACCTCCTCAACGTTGTTTGGTTCTGTCACGGAGCCCGCACTGTAATGTTATCCCTTGGCCATGCACAGTTAGCGGTGCCCGTCTTCTGACATCATGTAGGTGTCAGGCTGGCAGTGCCTGTGCGTCCAAGCTGCCCGAGATCCAACCTTGCAGTGTCATCTAATGTAGTCCCACTGCGGGCCAGGGATCCATGGGCATGCGCAGTGCATATCATCGCCTCTCACTCACCTCCTTCCTGCTTCTTCAGACTGTGCGGCGTCACGGCCGTGGCATGCTATTAGGGATCAGCTGACGCCGCCTAGTCTGAAGAAGCGTGAAGAAGGGGAGTGAGAGGCTAGTATATGCACTGCGCATGGCCATGGATACCAGGCCCACTGTGGGATCACATTAGACCGACACTGCGAGGTGTGATTTCGGGCAGCGTGGACGCACAGGCGCAGCCAGGACGACAACAAATGATGTCAGAGGACGGGCAGCGCAAACTGTGCATGGCCAAGGGATAACATAACAGCGCAGGGTCCATGACGGAATCAAACAACGCTAAGGAGGCAGCGCACGGTGCCAAGGGGGGTAGCAATGACGGCTGTGCTGTGTCACATTACAAAGGAAAGTCCCACCTCCGGGACGGTTGGACGGTGTGAGGGGACACATTACATGAGTGTGTAGTTCAGCGTTTGCAAGGAGCATAATTTCAAGAGCGACCTTTCCCTTGTGCAGTATTAGTGCTGCACATGGTGGCTCTTTCAGTAACAAACGCCTAGGGGGGGGGGGGGGGACAGGTCCCCTTACATTTTAGTTGTGCCAGCGTGGCGGTCGCATGACACGTTGCCGGATACACAGCTGGGGATCAGCTGACGTTACTGAACCCCAATAACAGAGGAGCGACTGTTGACTGTGCACACAGCACTTCCAGGCACCAACTGGCGGTGTTAGAGCCCAGGGACAGCAGGAGGAGCAGATTGGAGGTATTGCCGCACACACAGCTGGGGATCAGCTGACGTTACTGAACCCCAATAACAGAGGAGCGACTGTTGACTGTGCACACAGCACTTCCAGGCACCAACTGGCGGTGTTAGAGCCCAGGGACAGCAGGAGGAGCAGAGGAACAGAGTGTAGGCCGAAGCCTGATTGGAGCAAGTTGAAAGGAAACCTTTAACCCCCCCCCCCCCAAGACGTTTGTAGCTGAAAGAGCCATGTTGTGCAGCACTAAGGATGCAAAAGGAAAAGGTTGCTCTTTTAATTATGCTCCTTGCAAACACCGAAGTAAACACTAAAAATGTGTCCCTTTATACCGTTAAACCGTTCCGGAGGTGCGAATTTCCTTCGTAATGGGACACAGCACAGCTGTCATTCCTATCCCCTTGATGCCGTGCGCTGCCTCCTCAGCGTTGTTTTAAGCTGCCACGGAGCCTGCGCTGTTCTGTTAGCCCTTGGCCATGCCCAATTAGCGCTGCCTGTCTTCTGACATAATTTGGTGTCAGGCTGTCAGTGCCTGTGCGTCCACGCTGCTCCAGATCCCACCTCGCAGTCTCATCTAACGTAATCCCACTGCGGGCCTTGGAACCATGGGCATGCACAGTGCATAACCTCGACTCTCACTCCCCTCCTTCCCTCTTCTTCAGACTGTGCGGTGTCACGGCCGTGGCATGCTAGGGATCAGCTGACGGCGCACAGTCTAAAGAAGGCGGAGGGAAATGAGCGAGAGCCCGAGGGGAAGATATGCACTGCGCATGCCCATGGATCCCAGGCCCGCAGTGTGACTCAATCAGAAGACACTGCGAGGCGGGATCTCGGGCAGCGCGGCCGCACAGGCGCAGCCAGCCTGACACCCAAATTATGTCAGAAGACAGGCAGCGCAAATAGGGCATGCCCAAGGGATAACAGAACAGCGCAGGCTCCGTGACAGCTTAAAACAACGCTGAGGAGGCAGCGCATGGCACCAAGGGGGTAGGAATGACGGCTGTGCTGCGTCACATTACGAAGGAAAGTCCCAGCTCCGGGACGGTATAACGGTATCAGTGAACACATTTTATAAGTGTTAAGTTCTGCGTGTGCAAAGAGCTAAAAAAAAAGAGCTACCTTTTCCTTGTGCAGCATTACTGCTGCACAAGATGGCTCTTTCAGTAACAAACGACGGGGGGGGGGGGGACAGGTTCCCTTACATTTAGGTTGTTGTGCCAGCGTGGCGGTCGCAGGACACATTGCCGGCTACACAGCTGGGGATCAGCTGACGTTACTGAAACCCAATAACACTGGGTCGTATGTTTTTTACTGTGCAGCCTGCACTTCTGAGCCGCAACTGGCGGTGTTGGAGCCCAGGAATAGCAGTTCAGGTGGTAGAAAGATGAACACAGCAGGAGACCTGGATGACACCCAATTACTTAATCAGGCAGAGGAGTGGCAAATTCCTGCGAGATCCAGGCCTGGTTCATTTTCAGGAAAGTAAGCCGGTCAACGTTATCGGAGGATAGTCGCATGCGACGGTCTGTTAGTACACCACCTGCGGCACTAAAGACACGTTCCGATAAGACACTAGCCGCAGGGCAAGCCAGCACCTCCAATGCATACTGGCTTAGCTCTGGCCATGTATCCAGCTTAGAGACCCAAAACTTGAACGGGGAAGAGCCGTCTGGGAGTACAGTAAGAGGGCAAGCCATGTAGTCTGTCACCATCTGACGGAACCGTTGCCTCCTGCTGACTGGAGCCGCCGGTGATGGTGTAGACATTTGGGGCGGGCACACAAAAGTGTGCCAGAGTTGTGCCATACTGGGCTTGCCTTGGGCAGAGGCACTGCTTCTGCTCCCTCTTTGGGCAGAGCCTCCCCCACTGCCTCGACGCACTGAGCTGCTTTGTAAAGCACTAGCAGCACTCCTCTCAGTTGGACAGGAGAAGATGATGGAATTCACCAGTGTGTCGTGGTACTCCCGCAATTTACGCTCCCGGGTCAACGCAGGGATGAGGTTTTGGACGTTGTCCCGGTAGCGAGGATCGAGGAGGGTGAACACCCAATAATCAGGCATGTTGAGAATGTGGTCGATGCGGCGGTCGTTTCTCAGGCACTGCAGCATGAAATCCACCATGTGCTGCAGAGTGCCAACCGGCCCAGAAACGCTGTCCCCTGCTTGAGACATGATCTCTGCCCGCTCGTCATCACCCCCACCCTCGCTGTACACACTGACCACTGGACAATTGTGTCGCTCCCTCCTCTGGACGGAGCTCTTCCTCCTCCATTGACTCCTCCTCATCCTCCTCACAAATTGGCCCCTGCGTACCCCTTTGTGAGGAACCACGTGGCGCTGACTCTCC